>NC_060185.1:56273312-56578895 GCF_021184085.1 Oncorhynchus gorbuscha
TCGCTAGTTGAGACAGGCTCAGCTCGACCGCATTTCAATATGTTGTTGAGCATGGAGAGCTTTAAGAGGTCCTGCTGTCTGTTCCTGCTGTCTGGGCCTGGGCCCCTGTGGGGTGGGTATGATCAGCAGAGCTACCGGGCCACTGCCCAGTGAAGCAGAAATTAAAGATGTGGGCCTGACAGTCTTGGCTGTGATTTCTGGTCGATTGGTGACCCCGACCCCTGGGGGGAAAGCCAGGGCCTCTCTGTAAAGGCAAGATATGGCTCTGAACCATGAACTGAGGGCCAAACTGGAAAGCGGCTGTAAGGGTAAATTGGATGGGAGCGCGGGGAGGAGAGGTGGTTTGAACCCTCCTTTGGACTTGCTGTTGGTGGATCCAGGGGTGGATGGAGAGAATGTGACTGTCAGGTTTAGTTTTAAAGTGATCCTCTTTATTTTTGTCTGTGTTTGTGTATCTATTTCTTACAATGTCCTCCCGAGGAGTAATGCCTTTTGCAGCGGGTGTTCTCAAATGTGTTTGTGTTTTATCAACTTGTGATATTTAGGAGGTTGATTTTGAATATGGATTTTTGTTATAGGTGTTTCTGGCTGTGCAGCTACCTTGACTTTAGACATGACCTGTGTTTTCATAGTAACCATGTCACGTGACATGTTTCATATTCATATCATAATACGAGTGGGCTTTGTAGTTATCTTTGCGGATGTTTGCCTGTTTTGGGTAGTCTGTCTGATAAGCGTCCTGTTTGTTTGAGTTCTCCCGTGTCCTCATCTCAGTTGGGGAGGCATATTTCCAGGCTCTGGTGTTGTGATTGTTTCTGGTACAGGTACATGCTCTCTGTTTGAAGTGTTAAATACACAAGGGTCTTTCACCTCTGGTGTTAATGATTTTATGTGAATGATATCTGATTTTGCTATAGCGGTGCTGGATCAAGGATTTGATCAACAAGCTCATTGTCATCATGCGTTAAAATAGTGGGTATTTCTTCTGTAATTATTGTCCTCCATTTTAAAATTGTCATTGCGTGGTGCAGTAGATTCATGTTTTTCAACTGTTGTGTTTTGAGGTCGTAACCGTCTCTGTTGGGGTCTGCCCCGTCTATAAGGGGGTCTCTGTCGGTTAGTCCAAACAATATTGGGATTCACCTTCTTCTTCTCTCTCTCGACATGCTTGTCCTCTAGCTGCCCTGGTTGTGAGATGGATTGAGGAGTATCAGTAACAGACAGGTTTATGACCGAGTCTGAGTCTCTATTTGGATCTCCTCTACCACAGTTCACAGGTGGTGCTTTCCATCTTGGGGCCTGTTTTCAAGGTGGAGGTCGTAAAGGTTCAGGTTGCTTTTCGGGAAAAGTCAAATTCTCCTTCTGTTTCTTTTGAATTTTTAATCAGGCAAGTTGGTTAAGAACAAACTATTATTTACAATGACGGCCTACCCCGGCCAAGCCCTAACCTGGGTACGCTGGGCCAATTGTGCGCCGCCCTATGCGACTCCCAGTCACGGCCAGTTATGATACAGCCTAGAATCAAACCAGGGGCTGTAGTGATGCCTTTAGGACTGAGATGCAGTGTCTTAGATCGCTGCACCACTCGGGGCTCACAGTTTTGGTTTAAGAATGGCTCTTGATGGGATTTTTAGTTAAGGTTGTAGCTGGAGGAGGAGGAGTAGTAGTTGTTGTGGCAGTGGTCGAAATGGTAGTAGTTGTAGTTTTTCTAGTGGTGGTAGTAGTAGTGGGTTTGGGAGTGCTCACAGGGGTTTTGGCTGTCATTGTCATTGCCGTTTTTGTAGTTGGTGGTTGTCTTGTAGGTGGTACGGTCAGAGGCTTAGCGTTAGCTTTGTATGTATACACTACATTCCATATATGTGTATATATATATGGAATGTAGTGGAGTACATAAAAAAGTGTTACGTAATTTACACGACTGGACTTGAAAGGAAAACCTCAGTTGACTCGACGAACCGGTGCCCCTGCAAATTGACTCTGTACAGGTACCCGTATATATAGCCTTGCTATTGTTATTTTTCTATTTGCTATTGTTATTTTTCTATTTGCTATTGTTTTTTGTTGTTGTTACTTTTGTTTTTTTTCACTGAGCACATATTTTTCTTAAAACTGCATTGTTGGCTTGTAAGTAAGCGTTTCACTGTAAAGGTTGTATTTGGCACATATGACATACGATTGGATTTGATTCATTACACATTGAAACGTGAACCTGGTGTAACATTGAAACTGTGCTGACACCTAGTGGACATTAAGAGGAACTACAACACACACAATAACCTTTAAACAGATGGATGTTTTACATACATTGCTCTTTCTTATTAGACACTACTATATATGTCCAATAAAGAGACATTCAAAAGTCGGAATGTAAAGCACAAACGACTGGACAGTTCTTTAATAGCAGCTGTAGTGAGTCAAGCATCTTGGGGTTACCTGAAATAGGTCAAAGCATATATTAAATTGAACTCAACATCTTCGACACAGACAGACACAAGTTACCTGCTATATTTGGGAAACAGGATTAACACTTAGATTTTATTTTGCTATGTTTCTGTAATACAAGTAGGCTGGTATATACAGTATCATTGGTAACAATTGTGTACAAGCCCCCTAGATAATAAAATATTGGAGCTAGCAGTCATTTTTTAAGTTACATGTTAACCATAGCGATAGCCTAATTGAGGCGCAGTAGAGTTCACCGGCGAATGCTGACACACACTGAAAGTAATAACTAAAACAACGAACGAGAAATGATGGAAGATACCAGAAAGAAGACAGACATTTTTTGGAATAAACGTGGTCAGTGAAAAACGAAATTACACAGCCCACTCCCTTCCCGGTATCTTATTCTGCCACTCTACAACTTTGTATGCGTTGTTTGTTGGCAACCTTGTTATTTACGATATTTTTATAACAGTTTCCTCTTAGAACGCTCCACAAATGATCCCCACCCCTTTTTTTTCCTGAACCATGCAGGTGGAATTTGAGACTTTACTTTTTATATGAAAACATACACTCCTGTGTCTTCACCTGTCACACCCTGATCTGTTTCACCTGTCTTGTGCTTGTCTCCACCCCCCACCAGGTGTCTCCCATTTGTCCCCGTTATCTCCTATGTATTTATACCTGCGTTTTCTGTCATCTTGTCCCATCACGTTCTACCAGTGTATTTTCCCATTTCTGGGTTTCTATGGCTGCTGTTTTCTAGTCCTCCTGGTTTTGACCATTCTGCCTGCCCTGACCCTGCCTTCCATTCTGTACCTTTCTGACACTGCCCTGGATTACTGACCTCTGCCTGCCCTTGACCTCTCGTTTGCCTGCTCCCTGTTTTGTAAATCAATATCTGTGATTCAAACTGTCTGCATCTGCTGATCCTATCCTGATATCACCTGTACACTTACTGTATATTTATTTTATGTTTTTGTTTCCATAGCATTTGCTTTTATGGTTAATATGCATTTTGTTTCTTTATAAGCTGTTTTTTTTAGCTAAAGCTGACATCCTTTGAGGGACTATCCCAATGGTAATGCCAGTACAATATGTTTTTGTCACTCCTGCTCCCCCTCTCTGACACTCGAGGGCGCTAGGCTGCCCACATGTCACCATCGTTATGCGGATCAGGGCTTCATTGGACTTACCTGGACTCCCTCACTTTATTGAATGCCTCCCCTATATCTGTCTATTCCTGAGTTTGATCCCGTGTCAGCATTAATGTAATTTTGTTTCCCCTGTCCAGACACTGTTTATCAACTGTCCAAGACACTGTTATATTGCAATTATTTTTGTTTGAGTTGGTGCTACAATCAGTTGCAACAAAGTTTAATATTTAGATGTACAACTACCTTTTGATTTAAGTAAGTTATAGTTTTTCAGTTTACTTTAAATAATAAGGTGTTTTATAATCCCAAACTGACCTCAAAAGTATTATTTGTTGACATTGTTGAAAATGTGTTATTGTTCTGGAAAATTGGAATTGATATTGAAATTTGAGTTTACTTCCTGAATTAAAAAGGAATTGACCCCAACCATGGTGGAAGTGCTACTATAAAGTGTTCTCTTTAACAGTGAACCTTTGCAGTATGTAGGCTAATAATTGTTGGTCTGTTGTTTCTTAGATCTTCCATTTTCCTTGACTTGTTATTTGTTGCTCAAATGCACTGGGGTTACTCTTTTTCAAACATGTTGTCCACTGTTTGTAACACGGCACTTGAATAGGCCCAGCACTGACAAGTTGATTTTGCGGGTTACATATCAGGCAATGTCTCAGTGGAGGTCAGGGTCGGGTCAATTCCATTTTAAATTCAATCAATTCAGGAAGTAATCTGAAATTCAAATACTTTCCTCAAAGGAGGCAATGAGGAAAATATTAGAATTTCAGTTTACTTACCAAATTGACTGAATTGAAAATTACTGATCCAAACCTGACCTCCACTGAGACATTACAACATTTACACCAATTGGTGCTCTTTAATTGTGAACCTTGCACTATGTTCTCTAACATGTGAACCTTTTACTGTATTCTCTTTAAATGTACTCTGATCAGGAGTCTTTTCTTCAGGAAATGTGTTATTGTTACTGCAACAAATCCATATTCCTGGTTTAAAAGCATTCATTTGTACATGTTTTTTTTGTGTTCTATTTACATTGCAATTATTTTTGTTTGAGTTGGTGCTACAATCAGTTGCAACAAAGTTTTTGATTTAGATGTACAACTACCTTTTGATATAAGTAAGTTATAGTTTTTCAGTTTACTTTAAATAATGTGTTTTATAATCCCAAACTGACCTCAAAAGTATTATTTGTTGACATTGTTAAAAAATGTGTTATTTTTTAGGGAAATTGGAACTGATATTGAAATGTTAGTTTACTTCCTGAATTGAAAAGGAATTGACCCCAACCATGGTGGAAGTGCTACTGTAAAGTGGTCAATAATTGATTACAGGTTAATGGCTAGGATAAAATATTAAGTTCATGCAACATGAAGTTTGTAGTAAAACTACTTGAATGGGGTGTGAAACGTTTACTTAAACATAATGAGTTACATCGATATACAGTACCAGTCAAAAGTTTGGACACACCTACTCATTGAAGGGTTTTTCTTTATTAGACTATTTTCTACATTGTAAAATAATAGTGAAGACATTAAAGCTATTAAATAACACACATGGAATCATGTAGTAACCAAAAAAGGGTTAAACAAATCAAAATATATTTATATTTAAGATTCTTCAAAGTAGCCACCCTTTTCTTGGCCCAAGCAAGTCTTTTCTTCTTATTGGTGTCCTTTAATCAAATCAAAGTTTATTTATCACGTGCGCCGAATTCAACAGACCTTACAGTGAAAAGCTTACTTACAGGCTCTAACCAATTGTGAAAAAAAGGTATTAGGTGAACAATCGGTAGGTAAAGAAATAAAAACAACAGTAAAAAGACAGTGAAAAACAGTCGCGAGGCTATAAAAGTAGTGAGGCTACATACAGACACCGGTTAGTCAGGCTGATTGAGGTAGTATGTAGATATGGTTAAATGACTATGCATATATGATGAACAGAGAGTAGCAGTAGCATAAAGAGCGGGTGGTGGGTGGCGGGACACAATGTAGATAACCCAGTTAGCCAATATGCGGGAGCACTGGTTGGTCGGGCTAATTGAGGTAGTATGTACATTTACATTTAAGTCATTTAGCAGACGCTCTTATCCAGAGCGACTTACAAATTGGTGCATTCACCTTATGACATCCAGTGGAACAGTCACTTTACAATAGTGCATCTAAATCTTAAAGGGGGGTGAGAGGGATTACTTATCCTATCCTAGGTATTCCTTAAAGAGGTGGGGTTTCAGGTGTCTCCGGAAGGTGGTGATTGACTCCGCTGTCCTGGCGTCGTGAGGGAGTTTGTTGCACCATTGGGGGGCCAGAGCAGCGAACAGTTTTGACTGGGCTAAGCAGGAGCTGTACTTCCTCAGTGGTAGGGAGGAGAGCAGGCCAGAGGTGGATGAACGCAGTGCCCTTGTTTGGGTGTAGGGCCTGATCAGAGCCTGGAGGTACTGAGGTGCCATTCCCCTCACAGCTCCGTAGGCAAGCACCATGGTCTTGTAGCGGATGCCAGCTTCAACTGGAAGCCAGTGGAGAGAGCGGAGGAGCGGGGTGACGTGAGAGAACTTGGGAAGGTTGAACACCAGACGGGCTGCGGCGTTCTGGATGAGTTGTAGGGGTTTAATGGCACAGGCAGGGAGCCCAGCCAACAGCGAGTTGCAGTAATCCAGACGGGAGATGACAAGTGCCTGGATTAGGACCTGCGCCGCTTCCTGTGTGAGGCAGGGTCGTACTCTGCGGATGTTGTAGAGCATGAACCTACAGGAACGGGCCACCGCCTTGATGTTAGTTGAGAACGACAGGGTGTTGTCCAGGATCACGCCAAGGTTCTTAGCGCTCTGGGAGGAGGACACAATGGAGTTGTCAACCGTGATGGCGAGATCATGGAACGGGCAGTCCTTCCCCGGGAGGAAGAGCAGCTCCGTCTTGTCGAGGTTCAGCTTGAGGTGGTGATCCGTCATCCACACTGATATGTCTGCCAGACATGCAGAGATGCGATTCACCACCTGGTCATCAGAAGGGGGAAAGGAGAAGATTAATTGTGTGTCGTCTGCATAGCAATGATAGGAGAGACCATGTGAGGTTATGACAGAGCCAAGTGACTTGGTGTATAGCAAGAATAGGAGAGGGCCTAGAACAGAGCCCTGGGGGACACCAGTGGTGAGAACGCGTGGTGAGGAGACAGATTCTCGCCACGCCACCTGGTAGGAGCGACCTGTCAGGTAGGACGCAATCCAAGCGTGGGCCGCGCCGGAGATGCCCAACTCGGAGAGGGTGGAGAGGAGGATCTGATGGTTCACAGTATCGAAGGCAGCCGATAGATCTAGAAGGATGAGAGCAGAGGAGAGAGAGTTAGCTTTAGCAGTGCGGAGCGCCTCCGTGATACAGAGGAGAGCAGTCTCAGTTGAATGACTAGTCTTGAAACCTGACTGATTTGGATCAAGAAGGTCATTCAGAGAGAGATAGCGGGAGAGCTGGCCAAGGACGGCACGTTCAAGAGTTTTGGAGAGAAAAGAAAGAAGGGATACTGGTCTGTAGTTGTTGACATCGGAGGGATCGAGTGTATGTTTTTTCAGAAGGGGTGCAACTCTCGCTCTCTTGAAGACGGAAGGGACGTAGCCAGCGGTCAGGGATGAGTTGATGAGCGAGGTGAGGTAAGGGAGAAGGTCTCCGGAAATGGTCTGGAGAAGAGAGGAGGGGATAGGGTCAAGCGGGCAGGTTGTTGGGCGGCCGGCCGTCACAAGACGCGAGATTTCATCTGGAGAGAGAGGGAGAAAGAGGTCAGAGCACAGGGTAGGGCAGTGTGAGCAGAACCAGCGGTGTCGTTTGACTTAGCAAACGAGGATCGGATGTCGTCGACCTTCTTTTCAAAATGGTTGACGAAGTCATCTGCAGAGAGGGAGGAGGGGGGGAGGGGGAGGAGGATTCAGGAGGGAGGAGAAGGTGGCAAAGAGCTTCCTAGGGTTAGAGGCAGATGCTTGGAATTTAGCGTGGTAGAAAGTGGCTTTAGCAGCAGAGACAGAGGAGGAAAATGTAGAGAGGAGGGAGTGAAAGGATGCCAGGTCCGCAGGGAGGCGAGTTTTCCTCCATTTCCGCTCAGCTGCCCGGAGCCCTGTTCTGTGAGCTCGCAATGAGTCATCGAGCCACGGAGCGGGAGGGGAGGACCAAGCCGGCCTGGAGGATAGGGGACATAGAGAGTCAAGGGATGCAGAGAGGGAGGAGAGGAGGGTTGAGGAGGCAGAATTCTTCTTGCCAATGTCCAGTCTCTTTACAACAAGGTTGATGAAATCCGAGCAAGGGTAGCATTCCAGAGGGACATCAGAGACTGTAACGTTCTGTGCTTCACGGAAACATGGCTCACTGGAGAGACCCTATCCGAGGAGGTGCAGCCAACGGGTTTCTCCACGCATCACGCCAACAGAAACAAACATCTTTCTGGTAAGAAGAGGGGCGGTGGGCATATGCCTTATGGCTAACGAGACATGGTGTGATGAAAGAAACATACAGGAACTCAAATCCTTCTGTTCACCTGATTTTAGAATTCCTCACAATCAAATGAAGACCGCATTATCTACCAAGAGAATGCATATTCAATCAATCCCTATACTAGTCTGCTGTTCCCACATGCTTCAAGAGGGCCACCATTGTTCCTGTTCCCAAGAAAGCTAAGGTAACTGAGCTAAATGACTACCGCCCCGTAGCACTCACTTCCGTCATTATGAAGTGCTTTGAGAGACTAGTCAAGGACCATATCACCTCCACCCTACCTGACACCCTAGACCCACTCCAATTTGCTTACCGCCCAAATAGGTCCACAGACGATGCTATCTCAACCACACTGCACACTGCCCTAACCCATCTGGACAAGAGGAATACCTATGTGAGAATGCTGTTCATCGACTACAGCTCGGCATTCAACACCATAGTACCCTCCAACTCATCCCTTCCGTCTTCAAGAGAGCGAGAGTTGCACCCCTTCTGAAAAAACCTACACTCGATCCCTCCGATGTCAACAATTACAGACCAGTATCCCTTCTTTCTTTTCTCTCAAACTCTTGAACGTGCCGTCCTTGGCCAGCTTTCCCGCTATCTCTCTCTGAATGACCTTCTTGATCCAAATCAGTCAGGTTTCAAGACTAGTCATTCAACTGAGATTGCTCTCCTCTGTATCACGGAGGCGCTCCGCACTGCTAAAGCTAACTCTCTCTCCTCTGCTCTCATCCTTCTAGATCTATCGGCTGCCTTCGATACTGTGAACCATCAGATCCTCCTCTCCACCCTCTGCGAGTTGTGCATCTCCAGCGCGGCCCACGCTTGGATTGCGTCCTACCTGACAGGTCGCTCCTACCAGGTGGCGTGGCGAGAATCTGTCTCCTCACCACTCGCTCTCACCACTGGTGTCCCCCAGGGCTCTGTTCTTGGCCCTCTCCTATTCTCGCTATACACCAAGTCACTTGGCTCTGTCATAACCTCACATGGTCTCTCTTATCATTGCTATGCAGACGACACACAATTAATCTTCTCCTTTCCCCCTTCTGATGACCAGGTGGCGAATCGCATCTCTGCATGTCTGGCAGACATATCAGTGTGGATGACGGATCACCACCTCAAGCTGAACCTCGGCAGACGGAGCTGCTCTTCCTCCCGGGAAGGACTGCCCGTTCCATGATCTCGCCATCACGGTTGACAACTCCATTGTGTCCTCCTCCCAGAGCGCCAAGAACCTTGGCGTGATCCTGGACAACACCCTGTCGTTCTCAACCAACATCAAGGCGGTGGCCCGTTCCTGTAGGTTCATGCTCTACAACATCCGCAGAGTACGACCTGCCTCACACAGGAAGCGGCGCAGGTCCTAATCCAGGCACTTGTCATCTCCCGTCTGGATTACTGCAACTCGCTGTTGGCTGGGCTCCCTGCCTGTGCCATTAAACCCCTTCAACTCATCCAGAACGCCGCAGCCCGTCTGGTGTTCAACCTTCCCAAGTTCTCTCACGTCACCCCGCTCCTCCGTTCTCTCCACTGGCTTCCAGTTGAAGCTCGCATCCGCTACAAGACCATGGTGCTTGCCTACGGAGCTGTGAGGGGAACGGCACCTCAGTACCTCCAGGCTCTGATCAGGCCCTACACCCAAACAAGGGCACTGCGTTCATCCACCTCTGGCCTGCTCGCCTCCCTACCACTGAGGAAGTACAGCTCCCGCTCAGCCCAGTCAAAACTGTTCGCTGCCCTGGCCCCCCAATGGTGGAACAAACTCCCTCACGACGCCAGGACAGCGGAGTCAATCACCACCTTCCGGAGACACCTGAAACCCCACCTCTTTAAGGAATACCTAGGATAGGATAAGTAATCCCTCTCACCCCCCCCTTAAGTTTTAGATGCACTATTGTAAAGTGACTGTTCCACTGGATGTCATAAGGTGAATGCACCAATTTGTAAGTCGCTCTGGATAAGAGCGTCTGCTAAATGACTTAAATGTAATGATGTAATGAATGCTAGGGAGTGGTGCACGGTGTGCCCGTCTCCGGAGTCTGACCAGAAGACCGCCTCGTTTACCTCTTTTTCGGAGTCGTTTTTTTGGGTCGCTGCATGCGATACGTGCTTCTACACCTGCATTGCTTGCTGTTTGGGGTTTTAGGCTGGGTTTCTGTACAGCACTTTGAGATATCAGCTGATGTACGAAAGGAAAAACATATTCTTGGTCGTACTGATGGTGAGTTGACGCTGATCTTATATTCAGTAGTTCTTCTCGACTGTATGTAATGAAACCTAAGATGACCTGGGGTACTAATGTATCGTATTGCCTGAGTTGATCATGGAGAAGGATCATGCCATGGAGAATTAGCTAGACTGGCTCCTTTGTCACACTCTTCCGCTAAGGTTTCACAAGTTATGGCTGTCACGGGAGTTCACACGCATGCAGACAAAGAGCATTTGGGCATTCTTTCATGCTAATTTCATGGGGTATTGCCTCAATTTATCCCTTTGTGCTACGTATGTTTCTCAGAAAAAGAATATGGTTAGTCGACGTAACTCTAGATCAGATTTTATCTGTAGGATATTATCCACGTTTCCTAGCTGGGTCATAGTTAGAGGCTGTTATTTTGACATTTAAACCTCTACAGGATTGGTGGGTCCCCCATGGCACGGTTGCACTACCGTAGGCTAATGCGATTAGCATGAGGTTGTAAGTAACAAGAACATTTCCCAGGACATAGTCATATCTGATGTTAGCAGAATTTTTGTTGATCTAACTGCACTGCCCAATTTACAGTAGCTATTACAGTGAAATAATACCATGCTATTGTTTGAGGAGAGTGCACATTTATGAACTGGAAAATGTATTAATAAACCAATTAGGCACATCTGGCTGTCTTGATACACATTTTTGAACAGAAATGCAATGGTTCATTGGATCAGTCTAAAACGTTGCTCATACATTGCTGCAATCTAGTTGCAAAATATAAATTGTGCCTGGGCTGGAATAATACATTATGGCCTTTCTCTTACATTTCAAAAATACTAAAAAAATCATGATTTTTCTTTGTATTACCTTTTACCAGATTTAATGTGTTATATTCTTCTACATTCATTTCACATTTCCTCAAACTTCAAAGTGTTTTCTTTCAAATGGTATAAAGAATATTCTTATCCATGCTTCAGGTCCTGAGCTATAGGCAGTTAGATTTGGGTATGTCATTTTAGGGGGGAGCTTTTATTTTTGTATTTATTTTTTTCAATTTTATGTTATTTAAATAATTGTCATTATCTTTTTATTATAATGTTATTTTCTTTTAACAGGGGTTATACAGACAAAAGAGTGCACCACACAGACTAAGTACAATAAAATTAATATGGATATAGCAAAATCTTATGCAAAAAGGCAGTCATAAAAATATATACAAACATCACAATATTAACATGGGCATTTGTGATGTTTTCTACAAAGGACCACAACAAATATAACTTAGGTGAAAAAGCAAATTGTCTACCCAAGATCTTCTGGAGGTGTAAGTGAATATCATTCCAATAAGACTGGATTCTGCTACAGTACCAAAGAACGTGCATGAAGGTGCCAGTGTCCTGTTTACATTTGAAACATAAATGTCATGCATTGGAAAACACTCTGTGAAGGCGGACGGGTGTAAAGTAGGTTCTATGAATTGTTTAAAAATTTAGCTTGAATACTTATGGAGGTGCATTTGGGGTAGACCATTTTGCAGATAGAAGCCCATTCTTCCTCACCAAATGCATGTCCAATGTCTCTCTCCCAAACATGTCTCAACGCATCATAGGATGAGGTACTTCTGTTTGATAAAATAGAATATATGTCAGAGATTAAATCTCTCCGAACAGTAGGATTCGTAAATTGTTTTTCAACTTCAATCATTTGAAAATGTTGCTTATCAACTATCTTCTGACCCTCTATGAAGTGTTTAAGTTGTAGGTACTTAAACTTTTTTTTATCTGTGGGAACGATTTAAGAGTGTCCTGAGTAAATAAAGGCATGAGGTCAGCAAGACCCTTCGACTACCAGTCCAGAGGTCCAATACTCCTTATTTGGGGGTACATCTGGATTAAGGGCAATCGGTGACCAGAGTGATATATGGTCTGGAATCTGCAGGTACCTCCTTGCATCCTTCCAAGCTAAGAGTGTATTATGCATTGTAAAATTGTCAGATAAGGGCTGGATCTTTTCAAAGCTATTAATAAATGGTAAGGAAGCTAATGCTCTTGGATGGCATGCTATTGATTCCATCCCAACCCAAAGTGAGTGGCGTCTGTCTAGGCACCAACTAATCATGTGCTTGATCTGAGCAGACCAGTAATATAGTTGCAGATTTGAGACCCCTCTTGAATTCTTAGGCTTAATTAGTTTGGTAAATTTGATTCTAGGTTTCTTATTGTTCAAGTTATATTTAGATATATTGACATTTATTTTCTGAAAAAAGAAATGATATAGATGGCAGGGCATATTTTGGAACAAATAATTTAGCTGGGGAAGGATATTCATCCTAACGACATTAATCCTGCCAAAAAGAGAGTTTGGTAGGGTAGACCAGTTAATCAGATTCTGTTTAATCCTTGTGAGCAAAGGTATATCATTTGAAGTAAACTGGTCTTTAAGATTTGGAGTATCGTACAAGTATTTTAAGCCTGTTTCAGTCAATTGGAATGGAGATATTGTTTCTAAATTGATTGTAGAGGGGATATTCGAAGGTAATGCCATGAATTTATCCATGTCATTTTGTACCCTGACAAGTTACAATATTCAGATATGATTTCCATTACTGCTGTGACAGAGGTCTCTGGTTTAGACATGTATAAAAGCACAACATCAGCAAATAATGAAATTCTATGCTCTTCATCACCCTTAGAGATGCCCCTGATGTTATTACTAGACCTTATTGCCTCATCCAGTGATTCTATGAATTACGAGAACAGAGCAGGAGATAAAGGGCAGCCTTAACGACAGCCCCTCCATTTGTGTTAACTACAGCTGATGGGTCAGAATAAAGTCATTTGACTAAATTAGTAAAATGGCCACCCAGATGAACTTTTTCTAATTCAGCATACAATAATTTCCACTCAACTCTATCGAAGGCCTTTTCAGCATCGAGAGAGACAATGAGTGGAGCGTCTTTAATTCTGCCAAGGTGGTTTATGATATTCAGAGCACGTCTCACATTGTCCGTTCCAAATAAGGCTTTGACAAAGCCAGTCTGATCAGGTTTAATGAGGTCTGGAAGAGGACCTCCAACCTGCAGGCAAGCGTCTTGGTGACTATTTTAACATCAACTCCTAGAAAACTGATAGGTCTAAACGAAGAGCAGTTTAATGGGTTTTTGTCCATTTATTTAGTGTCAGGCTAATGGATGCAGTTATCCAAGACTCTGGTATGATGTCTCTTTCGAACATATCATTTAGAGCAGGCCTGAAGATAGACCATATCTCAGGCCAGAACTTCTTGTAGAACTCTGCCGGGAAGCCGTCTAGGCCAGGTGCCATGCCAGAAGGCATTGCCTTAATAGTTTCCCAAACCTCTTCAGGAGTAAAGGGAGCATTTAGTCTATTTCTGTGTTCATCTGATATAGTGGGAAATGTTGTCTTATTCAGATATTTTGTCATTTCGTTGTTCGATCTTGTACATTGTGAAGTATAAAGAGATTTATAGCAATCGCAAAACATATTATTGATAAGCAATGGATCATAAGAAGTGGAGCCATCTGCCATTCTTATAGACTTAATACATCTTTAATTTTGTTATTTTTTAAGTTGGTGTGAAATTAGACAGCTCTGTTTCCAAACTCATAATATTTTTGCTTGGTAAAAAAACAAGTAAAAAAATATTATTTGACATGTTTGCATGCTCTAAACTGAGTTTGGCTTTAGCACAAGCTAGTGAATTCCGGTTCGGTTATTATTTATGAAAAAGTTCTAAATGCTTTACTTCAGCCTCCAATTTTTCCCTATTTTCAATTCTAAGCTTCTTGATCAGAGAGGCTTGGGAAATGATATGACCCCTTGTGGTTGCTGTAGCAGCATCCCAGATAGTTGCAGCTGAGACAGGAGAGAGTTGGTTGTCGAGCCAGTAATGTGATAATGTATCTTTTATCACAGAGGAGAATCCTTCATTGTTAAGCAGAGACCTATTAAGTCTCCAATATATTGTTTTGGGAATTGTTTTGCCAATTTCAATATCTATATACACTGGGGCATGGTCGGAAAATACTACAGAACCAATAGCACATGACTGGACAACATGCAGGTAAGTAGAGGGAATAAAAAAATAGTCCCTCTTCAGTTTAGCATGTTCTGTTGCAGATAAATGGGTCTCCTGTAGCATAGCAATTGAAACCCTTTCCTTTTTTAAGAATGTTAAAATGTTCTTCCTCTTGACCACATGCCCACTGCCCCCGAACATTCCAGGAGACTGCTTTAAATGAACTATTTATGTTACAGTATTATTAAAGAAAAACTTAACTCAGACTGAGTAGTGCATCACAAAAACGAAACAATTAATAAGACCTTTGTGTAACTCTAAACCAAAACAAAACATACAGTACAAATAAAGTTTAGAAAACCGCCACTGCCGAGTCTCCCAAATGAAACGACAGACCCCCAAAACCCTGTTTCCTGTCACTTTACTAAGAGGAAGCCCACTAAGGGTTTTTACGAAGAAAAAAAAGTTTCACTATGTCCTATGTTGTATAAAGGGGAAGTAACGTAAATCTATGGACATGTGGACGAAAAGGGAATAACCTAAATCTTTTAAATTGTCCTAAGCATTATCGCTATTGCACTCATATGCAAGTACCCAAACAGACACACCATACAATCACATGTAGCCTATATAATAAAAACAATACAAAATTGCGGGCCTTTAGTCAATTAATATAGCCTAGTAAATATGCCCCTTTGCCCACCTTGAGGCCCGACTTAATGAGCAAATTAACAAGAACATCATTGGGATTTGGCTTGTTAATTCATAAAAAAATAAAAATAGAACCTCACTATAAATGAATAGCTTAGTTAAATTACACCATAAATGAAAAGCTTAGTTACACTACACAATAATGCTTATGAACGATTACTTTGAATACCATGGCATGGTAGATGGTTCTGTCCCAAGGTATTCAGCCATCTATATGTGGTGCATTATCTTGCTAGGGCAAATAACAGTTACTCACATTCATGTCTTTACACTGACCATGTGTGCACCCTAATAACACAATTAGCAACCTTCACGGATCTGGGTTCTGTGCTGCTGTAGAGTGGATGTTGTCCCGGACGAAGGTGATTGCAGACTGGGGATCTTCAAATGTGTAGTTAGCTCCCTGGAAAGTAATCCTCAGTTTAGCCGGGTGTATCAGGCCAAATCTCACTCCAGCCTTATGAAGGTAGGCCTTCACATCTTTGTATGCAGCTCTGCGTCTTGCCAGATCTGCCGAGTAATGTGGGAAGATATGGATCTGATTGCCATTGTAGTTCAGTTGTCGTCTTTCACAGGAGACCCACATTTTTTAAATCTTTGATCTGGAAGTAATGTAGGCGGACCAGCATTGCTCTGGGAGGTTGACCGGGCTGTGGTTTTACTGCTAGAGTGCCATGCATCCTGTCAATGACTGGGGGCCGGTCAAACGTCTCTCTGCCGAGGACTTCAAGCGGCCATGAACTCGGTAGGATTGCGTCATTCTGTCCCTTCTGTGATTCTGACCACACGTATGATCTGTCTCTGGGAACGGTTTTCCTGTTCATCTAGACTAACCTTTAACTTCACGTTCTCGGAGGTAAGCTTGTCGTTTTTTGTTTCCAATTTGGTAAGCCGTTTATCTATGTTGGTCAACGATGTTTCCATATCCTTTATTTTTTGGGTTTGTGTCGCAAAAGTTGTTTGTAGTGTCGGCATAGTTGACTGGACTTCTGTCATAATTCCAGCTCGTAGACTTGACACAGAGGAGCAAAGTTCAGTCATGAAATCAGAGCGTAGTGCAGCCATTTCTTCAAAGTGCACTGTTTTAAATGTAGACCACCAAAGAAATCACCACAGTAAATGAGTAGCTCATCATCTTCAAATAATATTTTTGCAGTAATCTCCTTGCGAATGATTTTGCCGAAGATTGTATCACTGCCGGGCTGGGCAACCTGAGCTTAGAGCAGGGACACAATAACAGGACAGGCTAATATTTTAGCTCAGTAGTACTAGCTCATAGTATTAGAAGGAGTAGTAGAGGGTACGGTGGTGGCTCAGTGGAGGGGCCAGGGGGGCCTGGTGGATGGTACCTGGGGAATGGCCCTATACAGAGACAGAGGCTCCCCTGGCCTGTCCACTGAGCCACCACCATACCCTCTACTACTCTAGGCCCAGATCTGTCTGCTGAGCTGCAGGCTGCTGTCAGAAGGGACCAGGTAGGTCAGGTCTGTCCACCCACAGATATCTCCATCCTGGAGCCCCCTCATGATTTATGGCCCTCCAAATACCACTTCCTATTCCCCCCTCTACTCCTACCCCAAAATGATCTACATTTGTCCAGGCAACTATGTTTCCACATTCAGACCCAGCCAAGTGTCCAGGAATGGAATGCCTGACTGCAGCAGAAGATCACCTTTAAAAGACATCAGTTCCCTGTTTTAGAATGTGGCATTTTTTAAACCTTAGGTACTGGATAGTATGGGTCAAGGCCCATGGAGCATTTCAGTAAACAATAAGGTTTTCTGTGCCCAAGAGTATGGACTGGAAAGCTGGCAGCCTCATGTGCAGGATTATATACTGTTACAGCTCAGCTTCTGCTGCAGTCAAACCAGGAAATTCCTTGATAAAGAATGGTAACACATGGCATTGGTTTCCTCAGTTCATTCACCTATCCTCCAGGAGATGGCTCTCCACTCCACTCAAAATATTTGATGTCCTCTTAGTAGACTGCACAAGGCTACATAACAATATTTCATAAAAGCCCAGAAACTCTGTTATATTTATATACAGTGTGTTCAGAAAGTATTCAGACCCCATTACTTTTTCCACATTTTGTTACGTTACAGCCTTATTCTAAAATTGATTAAATAGTTTTTTCCCTCATCAATCCACACACAATAACTCATAATGACAAAGCAAAAACAGGTTTTTGAAATATTTGCAATGTATTAAAAATAAAAAACAGAAATATCACATTTCCATAAGTATTCCGCCCCTTTACTTTGTACTTTCTTGAAGCAACTTTGGCAGCGATTACAGCCTCGAGTCCTCTTGGGTATGATGCTACAAGCTTGGCAGACCTATATTTGGGGAGTCTCTCCCATTCTTTTCTGCAGATCCTCTCAAGCTTTGTCAGGTTGGATGGGGAGCATTGCTGCACACCTATTTTCAGGTCACTCCAGAGATGTTTGATTGGGTTCAAGTCTAGGCTCTGGCTGGGCCAATCAAGGACATTTGGAGACTTGTCCCAAAGCCATCCCTGCATTGTCTTGGCTGTGTGCTTAGGGTCGTTGTCCTGTTGGAAGGTGAAACTTCGTCCCAGTCTGAGGTCCTGAGTGCTCTGAGCGCTCTGTGCTTTGCTCCGTTCATCTTTCCCTCGATCCTGGCTAGTCTCCCAGTCCCTGCCCCTGAAAAACATCCCCACAGCATGATGCTGCCACCACCATGCTTCACCGTAGGGATGGTGCCAGGTTTCCTCCAGACATGACACTTGGCATTCAGGCCAAAGAGTTCAATATTGGTTTCATCAGACTAGAGATTCTTGTTTCTCAAGGTCTGAGACTCCTTTAGGTGCCTTTTGGCAAATTCCAAGTTGGCTGTCAGGTGCCTTTTATTGAGGAGTGCCCTCCATCTGGCCACTCTACCATAAAGGCCTGATTGGTGGAGTGCTGCAGCTATGGTTGTCCTTCTGGAAGGTTCTTCCATCTCCATAGAGGAACTCTGGAGCTCTGTCAGAGTGACCATCAGGTTCTTAGTCACCTCCCTGACCAAGGCCCTTCTCCCCCGATTGCTCAGTTTGGCTGGGCACCGTCCTCTACGAAGAGTCTTGGTAGTTCCAAACTTCTTCCATTTAAGATTGATGGAGGCCACTGTGTTCTTGGACCTTCAATGCTACAGATATTTTTTGGTACCGTTTCCCAGATCTGTGCCTCGACACAATCCTGTCTTCGAGCTCTATGAACAATTCCTTCGACCTTAGAGCTTGGTTTTTGCTCTGTCAACTTTGGGACATTATATCATCCCCATCACAGAAATTGGAAGATAAAATCAGAGGCCCTGTCTTTCAGACAAGCCCGGAACCCCTCCTCCCTCTCTCTCTCACACTCACGCATGGTCACACACACACTCATCTTATCTTTTCCAGTTTTGCCAATATCATACTCTCCCCATCTGCTGTAAATCCCAGCAACGGGGGAACGTATGGTTGAGATGATTGAAGGTATGATTGTGTTTGGTTAGCCTCCCTCATCTTAGGGATGAGCCCAGATGATGTCATATCAAATGAGTGTATTGCTCTATGGGTAGATTCATAAGGTCCACTGTTGTGTTTGTACTTGGATCAGTTCTCTATTTGAGATCCATGTCTGTGCGTGCTGCTCCGCCTCAGATCTGCCAGTCAAGCCCAGCTGGCTTCTGTGTGCTGTGCATGCCTCCACTGGGCTCTCCCTGGGTGGATTGGGGTGTTGTGCTGATACTCCCAGGCAGATCCATGACTCTCACCTTCTCAACTGACAGCTGCCAATGCTGCAGTCTGTCTCCCCTGGCGAGTGTCCCACTCTGAACCTCCCACGTCACAAACTTAAGCCCCGTTGGCACGTGTTGCCTCCATAAACTTCCCCCACAGCTCACTGCTATCCTCTGGTGACTTCTCTTAGTGGGTTTGGGTATATATCAGATATTTCCTCCCTCATGATTTGGTTTGTTTTCCTCATCTTGTTCTGCATATCCCTGCTAAGGAGAAAGTCAGCACTTCAGTGGTGGTGTTGCTGTTATGCGTGGTGTGGCTGCTCAGTCTGGGGCCAGGGTCCTCTTGTGTTAGAAGGCAGAGAAGCAGGGGAGGTTAACACAGCCTGGTGTGTGCCTGAAGGGGATAACTGTCTGTCCCCCCTGCCACAACATCATAGGGAACACCTACTGTATGTTTACAAAACACTGCCATCTTTTTTTGGAAAGCAAAAACACACTCAAACATGAAAGAGCAGCAGATTTCCATTCAGGCTAATACATCTGTGACCCTCTGAGTCCTCAAAGCTGGGGCAACACAATTATCCTCTAGGACGTGTTTCTCACAGTTTTTCTCATGCCTTGCGGCATGAATACATTATTGCAGTGCTTGTGCTCGTCAAGCCTCTTATGGCAGGGCTCAAAACTGTTACCAAAACACTTGCATTTGCGACTCTTTGACTGGCAGCGTGACACCAATTATTTATTGGCCGCTAGGGTGCCAGTAAAGAAAATGTAGATGGTCATGTACATTTTTGGTTCACAATTTGCTTGCTTTTTTATTATCAAGATTTATTCAAGCAGCAATGGGTATAGGCAACAATGGATCTTCAGATCAGGTATTCAACAAGTTTGATATGAAGTCTTGGTTGAATCTTTGCTATGCGCAACCCCGCCCCCAAAATAAAATCAACGTTGACTGCAAAGTAGGCCTACCTGGCAGAATGATATCATGATGATTTATATCAGTCACGGTGCATTTGTTTTTGCAAAATCTGACATTACATGTAGGCCACAGAAAAACACTGATAGCCAAGCACAATGGTCTCTTGCTAGCTGCTTGATTTAAAAGGCAACTACACCTGACCCTCCACTTTTTATTTATTGTTCCCAGACCTCAAAAGCGGTCTCCTGAAGTGAATAAGAATTTTTCAAAACATCCAATTTGTTTTGTAAAAAAAAAAAGTTTTTGAAAGTGAAAACCTGAAAAACTAGGAAAACTTGGAAACCTGGACAAATACAACCGGGAAAATGGAAATTACCACAGATTTTATAGGGCCCTACAACTATAGAGTGACCGTTCCAAATTGCTAACAACAACACCCTTTGAGATTGCTCAAAGGTTACATTTTTTTCCCTACAAACAATCAATGTAAATATACTATTGTCAATGTAAAATGTAATTATTTGTGAATGGAGGGTAAGTCATTATAGGCTACTTGCTCTGCCCATAAATTAAAGATAACATTTTATGCACACATCATCCACGTTTAGTATTCTTTAAATTCGGGCCACCAGCTTTCAGTTGGCACAGTGCGACTGTCAAATATTTACCTGAATGTCAAGCCCTGCAAGGGCATGCTGATTTAAAAGATGGCAAGTCATTATGGAATACTGGTACATTATCGGACACAGGTCAAGTCATTATCGTTGCACAGCTGATAAAAATTGGTGCGACCAAATGATGTACTGGTGCCATCAACGGAAAAAGTTTGCAGCACTAGTGCCACCAGTAGAAAAAGTTACTCAAGAGCCCTGTATGGTGAAATTATACTAAATTCCTTTGTCATGCAGAGGTCGAACTCAGTTGCAGTTCCTTTTAAGATTGAAAATGATATGCACATATTATAAAAATAGTAATTTTCAGTTGCACAACCTCTGCAGAAATAAACAACAACCCACATTTCAATTTTCTATCATGTGAATTTTCCAGCCAGCCACATTATTTTTACTTGACTGCTCCCTCGTCCTTCACATTACTTACACCGTGTTAATCATTTTGCTTCCAAATGAAAACAGACTCATTTTCATTTCATGGTTTGTTGGCATTCTTGTCTCATTCAGTAGGTGTCGCTGTGTCTCTCTGTTTAACTCATGTTGCCCAGGCGGCACTGCTGTGTACAAAGTTTCTGACCTCTCCAGAAAATCGAACAAAGGGCAGTAACAATAGGTGGGGCTTGAAACTCCCCTTAATCTGACTGATCCCTTTCTGCTGAGTGGAGACCTCTCCTCTGTTGTTGGACCAGCGGTTGTTATTGAACCCTGCTATGCCCCCAGGGCTCTTATAGGTCTGAACCAGGTACATCAGGCTGGGTGCTGGTTAGTGGTGCAAAGGTAGTTACTAGGTAAGGACGGACACTTCCTGACATCATAGCTCTACACTCACCCCATTGTGTAAAATGTGCTATCATTAAAAACCAGAGGGAAATTACAATAACCGCCACCAAGCAAATTCATTACACGCTTCTGCGCCTTCCTTATACTGTGTTATTAACTCTCATTATGAACACAATGCACACTGCGCAGAAGGGGAGGGAGCAGGCTCCACATTTTTTGGCTGCTGAGTGAGGCAAATAAAGTAACATTTTATTTATCACATGCTTCGTAAACAACAGGTGTAAACTAACAGTGAAATGTTTACTTATGGGTAAATTTCCAACAATGCAGAGTTAAAGATAAATAAACAATATGAAGTAAAAAATAAATATTGACATGACGAATAACAATACAATATACAGGGATACAAGGTCATTGATGTGGCTATGGACATACAGTGGGGCAAAAAGTATTTAGTCAGCCACTAATTGTGCAAGTTCTCCCACTTAAAAAGATGAGAGGCCTGTAATTTTCATCATAGGTACACTTCAACTATGACAGACAAAATGAAAATAAAAATCCAGAAAATCACATTGTAGGATTTTTAATGAATTTATTTGCAAATTATGGTGGAAAATAAGTGTATCTCAATACTTTTATATACCCTTTGTTGGCAATGACAGAGGTCAAACATTTTCTGTAAGTCTTCACAAGGTTTTCACACACTGTTGCTGGTATTTTGGCCCATTCCTCCATGCAGATCTCCTCTAGAGCAGTGATGTTTTGGGGCTGTTGCTGGGCGACACGGACTTTCAACTCCATCCAAAGATTTTCTATGAGGTTGAGATCAGGAGACTGGCTAGGCCACTCCAGGACCTTGAAATGCCTCTTACGAAGCCACTCCTTCGTTGCCCGGGCAGTGTGTATGGGATCATTGTCATGCTGAAAGACCCAGCCACGTTTCATCTTCAATGCCCTTGCTGATGGAAGGAGGTTTTCACTCAAAATCTCATGATACATGGCCCCATTCATTCTTTCCTTTACAAGGATCAGTCGTCCTGGTCCCTCTGGAGAAAAACAGCCCCAAAGCATGATGTTTCCACCCTCATGCTTCACAGTAGGTATGGTGTTCTTTGGATGCAACTCAGCATTCTTTGTCCTCCAAACACGACGAGTTGAGTTTTTACCAAAAAGTTATATTTTGGTTTCATCTGACCATATGACATTCTCCCAATCTTCTTCTGGATCATCCAAATGCTCTAGCAAACTTCAGACGGGCCTGGACATGCACTGGCTTATGCAGGGGGGACACGTCTGGCACTGCAGGATTTGAGTCCCTGGTGGCGTAGTGTGTTACTGATGGTAGGCTTTGTTACTTTGGTCCCAGCTCTCTGCAGGTCATTCACTAGGTCCCCCCGTGTGGTTCTGTGATTTTTGCTCACCGTTCTTGTGATCATTTTGACCCCACAGGGTGAGATCTTGCGTGGAGCCCCAGATCGAGGGAGATTATCAGTGGTCTTGTATGTCTTCCATTTCCTAATAATTCCTCCCACAGTTGATTTCTTCAAACCAAGCTGCTTACCTATTGCAGATTCAGTCTTCCCAGCCTGGTGCAGGTCTACAATTTTGTTTCTGGTGTCCTTTGACAGCTCTTTGGTCTTGGCCATAGTGGAGTTTGGAGTGTGACTGTTTGAGGTTGTGAACAGGTGTCTGTTATACTGATAACAAGTTCAAACAGGTGCGTTTAATACAGGTAACGAGTGGAGGACAGAGGAGCCTCTTAAAGAAGAAGTTACAGGTCTGTGAGAGCCATAAATCTGTGACCAAATATTTATTTTCCACCATAATTTGCAAATAAATACATTAACCTCTCTGCGCACCGAACCCGTTAGCGAGATTAAATTCGACAATATAGGTGATCCCTACATAAATAGTCATATTAAACATTCATGAAAATACAAGTGTCTCACATGGATCGAAAGCCTAGAATCTTGCTAATCCAACTGCGTTGTCAGATTTAAAAAATGATTTATTGCGAAAGAATACGCTGTGATTATCTGACCACAGACCTCCATATCAAACTACTTATTCAGCCAGAGCTTGCGTAACAAAATCACAGATTTCATTGAAATAAATTGTTTACCTTTGAAGATCTTGCTCTGGTTGCAATCCCAAGGCTCATTGTTACACAATGAATGGTCTTTTGTTCAGTTAAATCCATTTTTTTATAGCCTAACACAAAACATTTTGAACTCTTATCTCGATGAATTTCGTGTCATTCAATTTTCGACGTAACATCCAACATAAAATAGACAGACTTTCCCTGACTTTATCCAGTCATGTTTGTTTTCCTTGCAATCAACTGTTTGTTTGTAACACAACCAAACCTGATGGGTCATTTTGTGGGACGTATTGACCCCACAAAAAAACGATTGGAAGACAACAAGTGACGAGCCCATTGTGTACCAATTATATGACCACTGTCTCGTTGATTGACTGTCTTTTAACCCAATGACCACTGATCGTCTTGAAATCTAGCTGGGTAGATAGCCAATGAGCAGAGGTAAACTGCAATATCCCATGATTCTTTGTTGCAGGACAAACCTTTCCATTGAACGCTGGCGTAATGACCATTCTTTCGCTATTGCCAATTCAACCGCGAAGGACCAAAGCTTATTACGCACAGCAGTATTTTGGTGACTTGCATCTTCAGCTGTTTATTTATCCAACATCATGGCGAATAAGCCAGGGAAAGCTAATTCTAAGACTAGATATACGAATGTAGAAACAATTTGAGGAAATTCATCGTGAAAGTGAGACAGATCTGCTTTTTGAAGACTCCATTTTGAAGAGTGAAACTGAGGCATCTTTTTTCAACGGAGAGTACATTGTTTTGGACTGGTAAATTGCTCTCATGCTAATGCCGTTGTTTGAAATTAATATAAAATATTATTTGTGATTGTTTTTACATTTTATTTGCAATATATAAAGATGTAATGAAATGGGTAAAGTACACATTAACTAGTCATTGTGAGTGAGGGTCTGTTTGTTTGTATGAGAATGACTTTTGAATGAGAATTTTTTTTGGGGGGGGGCTTAGGCACATCCATGCCTGCACAAATATATTTTGGCAGATGAACACTTGTGGCAGGAGCAGAAGGGACAGGGCTTGGTGCAGTGGTGCTGTAGTCAGCAAGCTCCCTGATGCTCTCTCTAATGTAGACTGATTGGAGATGTATGGGTTTGCATTATACACAATACCATTTTATATAAAATGGGTTTGCATTATACACAATACCATTTTATATAAAATGGGTTTGCATTCTACACAATACCATTTTATATAGAATGTAGAATGCAAACCCACTTGTAGAATGCAAACCCTCATTATGTTATATCTGGAGTACTTTTCTTATCCGGTGTCATGTGTGAATTTAAGTCTGCTCTCTCTTTCTCTCCTTCTTTCTCTCGGAGGACCTGAGCCCTTGGACCATGCTTCAGGACTACCTGCCATGATGACTCCTTGCTGTCCACAGTCCACCCGGCCTTGCTGCTGTTCCAGTTTCAACTGTTCTGCCTGCGGCTATGGAACCCTAAACTGTTCATTTTTACTCTTGCAGTGCTGTCCTGTTGCACCCTCTACAACCACTGTGATCTCCACCCGGCACAGCCAGAAGAGGACTGGCCACCCCTCATAGCCTGGTTCCTCTCTAGGTTTCTTCCTAGGTTTTTTCCTTTCTAGGGAGTTTTTCCTAGCCACCGTGCTTCTACACCTGCATTGCTTGCTGTTTGGGGTTTTAGGCTGGGGCTAAATAAATTGATTTGATTTGATAGAGGACTGAGGGTCTTCAAAATATTGAAAGTGTGTAAATATTTACCCATGTTATTTTGTAAATGTGTATATATATATATATATTTTCCCCTCTTTTTTCATTTTTCTATTTTTTTCCGGGGGGTGTGTTAGAATACCATTTTGGTATTTTGTATATAGTTATTTGTTTCAAAATATATACCTTCACCAATTTGGCCACTTGTGTACATTTGGGCTACTTGTGTGGGGCACCTGGGTGACTTCATGATAAATGTCATGAAGCACACTCATTTTGGAAGTTATCATTCTGAAACTTTGCACAAGTACTGTTGCCCTCTCCAATTTTTCACTGAAATGGTCCCCATCATCCTATCTCAATGTTAGTTTTATCTTGTTCATTTTAAAGATGATGATACAAAAAAAACGTATGGTGTTTTTCATTGAGTTATATTCTCCTACATTCAATTCACATTTACACAAACTTCAGAGTGTTTTCTTTCAAATGGTACCAAGAATATGCATATCTTTGGTTCTGTGCCTGAGCTACAGGCTGTTAGATTTGGGTATGTCTTCATGCGGAAATTGCACAAAGTAGGGGGGAGCTCTAAGAGGTTTTAACAAACTATAGTTTTGGCAAGTCAGTTAGGACATCTACTTTGTGCAGGACAAGTAATTTTTTCAACAATTGTTTACAGACATATTACTTCACTTATAATTCACTGTATCACAATTCCAGTGGGTCAGAAGTTTACATATACTAAATTGACTGTCTTTAAACATATTGGAAAATTCAATAAAATGATGGCTTTAGAAGCTTCTGATAAGCTAATTGACATAATTTGAGTCAATTGGAGGTGTACCTGTGGATTTATTCAAGACCTACCTTCAAACAGTGCATCTCTGCTTGACATCATGGGAAAATCAAAAGATATCAGCCAACACTGCAGAAAAAAAATGTAGACCTCAAGAAGTCTGGTTCATCCTTGGGAGCAATTTCCAAACGCCTGAACTACCACGTTCATCTGTACAATCAATAGTACGCAAGTATAAACACCATGGGACCACACAGCCGTCATACCACTCAGGAAGAAGATGCGTTCTGTCTCGTAGAGATGAACGTACTTCGGTGCGAAAAGTGCAAACCAATCCCCAAACAACAGCAAAGGACCTTGTGAAGATGCTGGAGGAAACAGGTACAAAAGTACCTATATCCACAGTAAAACGACTCGACAAAACCTGAAAGGCTGCTCAGCAAGGAAGAAGCCTCTGCTCCAAAACCACCACAAAAAAGCCAGACTACGGTTTGCAACTGCCCATGGGGACAAAGATGGTACATTTTGGAGAAATGTCTTCTGATCTGATGAAACAAAAATAGAACTGTTTAGCCATAATGACCATCATTATGTTTGGAGGGAAAAGGGGGAGGCTTGGCAGCATCATGTTGTGGGGTTGCTTTGCTTCAGGAGGGACTGGTGCACGTAACAGAATAGAAAGCATCATGAGGGGGTAAAATTATGTGGATATATTGAAGCACCATCTCAATACATCAGTTAAAGCTTGGTTGCAAATGTGTCTTCCAAATGGACAATGACCCCAAGCATACAGTGCCTTGCGAAAGTATTCGGCCCCCTTGAACTTTGCGACCTTTTGCCACATTTCAGTCTTAAAATATAAAGATATAAAACTATTTTTTTGTGAAGAATCAACAACAAGTGGGACACAATCATGAAGTGGAACGACATTTATTGGATATTTCAAACTTTTTTAACAAATCAAAAACTGAAAAATTGGGCGTGCAAAATTATTCAGCCCCCTTAAGTTAATACTTTGTTGCTGCGATTACAGCTGTAAGTCGCTTGGGGTATGTTTTGCACATCGAGAGACTGAATTTATTTTCCCATTCCTCCTTGCAAAACAGCTCGAGCTCAGTGAGGTTGGATGGAGAGCATTTGTGAACAGCAGTTTTCAGTTCTTTCCACAGATTCTCGATTGGATTCAGGTCTGGACTTTGACTTGGCCATTCTAACACCTGGATATGTTTATTTTTGAACCATTCCATTGTAGATTTTGCTTTATGTTTTGGATCATTGTCTTGTTGGAAGACAAATCTCCGTCCCAGTCTCAGGTCTTTTGCAGACTCCATCAGGTTTTCTTCCAGAATGGTCCTGTATTTGGCTCCATCCATCTTCCCATCAATTTTAACCATCTTCCCTGTCCCTGCTGAAGAAAAGGAGGCCCAAACCATGATGCTGCCACCACCATGTTTGACAGTGGGGATGGTGTGATCAGGGTGATGAGCTGTGTTGCTTTTACGCCAAACATAACGTTGTTGACAAAAAGTTCAATTTTGGTTTTATCTGACCAGAGCACCTTCTTCCACATGTTTGGTGTGTCTCCCAGGTGGCTTGTGGCAAACTTTAAACAACACTTTTTATGGATATCTTTAAGAAATGGCTTTCTTCTTGCCACTTCTTCCATAAAGGCCAGATTTGTGCAATATACAACTGATTGTTGTCCTATGGACAGTCTCCCACCTCAGCTGTAGATCTCTGCAGTTCATCCAGAGTGATCATGGGCCTCTTGGCTGCATCTCTGATCAGTCTTCTCCTTGTATGAGCGGAAAGTTTAGAGGGACGGCCAGGTCTTGGTAGATTTACAGTGGTCTGATACTCCTTCCATTTCAATATTATCGCTTGCACAGTGCTCATTGGGATGTTTAAAGCTTGGGAAATCTTTTTGTATCCAAATCCGGCTTTAAACTTCTTCACAACAGTATCTCGGACCTGCCTGGTGTGTTCCTTGTTCTTCATGATGCTCTCTGCGCTTTTAACGGACCTCTGAGACTATCACAGTGCAGGTGCATTTATACGGAGACTTGTTTACACACAGGTGGATTGTATTTATCATCATTAGTCATTTAGGTTAACATTGGATCATTCAGAGATCCTCACTGAACTTCTGGAGAGAGTTTGCTGCACTGAAAGTAAAGGGACTGAATAATTTTGCACGCCCAATTTTTCAGTTTTTGATTTGTTAAAAAAGTTTGAAATATCCAATAAATGTCGTTCCACTTCATGATTGTGTCCCACTTGTTGTTGATTCTTCACAAACAAATACAGTGCTATATCTTTATGTTTGAAGCCTGAAATGTGGCAAAAGGTCGCAAAGTTCAAGGGGGCCGAATACTTTCGCAAGGCACTGTACTTCCAAAGCTGTGGCAAAATGGCTGAAGGACAACAAAGTCAAGGTATTGGAGTGACCATCACAAAGCCCTGACCTCAATCATATGTAAAATTTGATGGCAGAAGTGCGTGCGAGCAAGGAGGCCTACAAGCCTGACTCAGTTACAGCAGCTCTGTCAGGAGGAATGGGCCAAAATTAATCCAACTTATTGTAGGAAGCTTGTGGAAGGCTACCCGAAATGTTTGACCCAGGTTAAACAATGAAAGGCAATACTACCAAATACTAATTGAGTGTATGTAAACTTCTGAACCACTAGGAATGTGAAATTAACTTTGATTTGATGAAAGAAATAAAAGCTGATTAAATAATTCTCTCTACTATCATTCTGACATTTCAAATTCATAAAATAAAGTGGTGATCCTAACTGACATAAGACAGGGAATGTTTACTCGGATTAAAACTGAGTTTAAATGTATTTGGCTAAGGTGTATGTTATCTTCCACCTTCAACAGTCGGTAGGGGTAAAGTGACGAGGCAACAGGATACATAATAGACAATAGCATAACTAACACTGGGTGTCATGTACCTTGTCCCTCTGCTCTGCTGGGACCCTTATCAAACATTGTTTAGTCATCAGACGTGGGCTTTGTCATGGCTAGGTCTGAACTGAGGCAGGGATGTGTCCCAAATGGCACCCTATTTATTTGGTGAACAATAGGCAAGTAAATAAATAAAAAGACAGTGAAAAACAACAGTCGCGAGGCTATAACAGTAGCTAGGCTACATACAGGCACCGGTTAGTCGGGCTGATTGAGGTAGTATGTACATGTAGATATGGTTAATGCATCTGCTGTGTCATATTTCAAAAAAGCTTTACATAAAAAGCAAACAATGCTATATTCTGAGTACAGCACTCAGACACAAAATCCAGCCATGCAGATACCTGCCATGTTGTGGAGTCAGTTAAAGTCAGAAATAGCATTTTAAATATTCACTTACCTTTGATGATCTTCATCAGAATGCACTCCCAGGAATCACAGATCCACAATAAATGTTTGTTTTGTTCGATAAAGTCCATCATTTATGTCCAAATACCTCCTTTTGTTAGCACGTTTAGTAAACAAATCCAGGCGAAAGTTCAGACGAAAAGTTGAAAAAGTTATATTACAGTTCGTAGAAACATGTCAAACGATGTATAGAATCAATCTTTAGGATGTTTTAACATAAATCTTCAATAATGTTCCAACCGCAGGTCTCTCTCACAGTTACACACGTGATCAGCTCATGGCCTTCTTCCAGACCTCTGGTTGAAACAGCTCTCATTCGCCCCCATTTCACAGTAGAATCTCCAAACAATGTTCTAAAGACTGTTGACATCTAGTGGAAGCCTTCGGTAGTGCAATATGACCCCATAGACACTGTATATTCGATAGGCAATTAGTTGAAAAAGGACAAACCTCAGATTTCCCACTTCCTGGTTGGATTTTATTATCTCAGGTTTTCGCCTGCCATATGAGTTCTGTTATACTCACAGACATCATTCAAACAGTTTTAGAAACTTCAGAGTGTTTTCTATTCAATACTACTAATACTATGCATATATTAGCCTATATTAACGTGCCCCCTATCCCAAACAGGTTAAAGTGACTATGTGATGAACAGAGAGTTGCAGTAGCGTAAAAGAGGGGTTGGCGGGTGATGGGTGGTGGGACACAATGCAGATAGCCCGGTTAGCCAACCACTGGTTGGTTTGGCTAATTGAGGTAGTATGTACATGAATGTATAGTTTGTAACAGTATTTTTATTGAAATTTCAAAATTTTCACCCATATTAAGAGATACAACAGAGACAAAGCAGACAGAACAAAAAGAAAAACAGCCCCCACTTACCCATATCTACGTGCATATATATACACATACATACATACACATACACATATACCCATGCATATACACACACCTATGCATACATACACGCACACACGCACACACCTATACACACCCATACATACGCACACCATTTTCCTCTTCCCGCTCTGTGCCTCTCTCACCCCATCACCATCATTGCGTCTCTCAATACATACATTTTAAACAAACTTACAAACAGAAATTAAACAAAAAAGCTCAGTTTAAACCAAGAGGTTAGGTTCCACACATGGAACGTACAGTGTAGTTCTGAAATACATAGATCCCCGCCATTCTAAGAGAATCCTTGCAGCATAATAGTTGATACCTCAGGTTCTAGATAATTTAGATAAGGTTCCCATACTTTGTAGAACTGATCTGTTTTATAATGCAATGTACATGTCAGATATTCCAGAGGCACCCATTCAAATAGTATCTTATGCCAGTCTTTAATAGAAGGAACCTTATCACTAATCCACTGTAAAAGGATGTTTTTCCTCGCTGCGAAGGTAAGGATGTTGTAAAGCCTCCTTTTACAGACAGAAGTAACATGCCTACTAGGGAGACCTAACAGTAAAGAAACTGGGTCCAATTCTAGATCAACCCCTAGGATCTTTTCAATTTCTTGCAGGACACCAGACCAGTATCTTTGTATTTTGGTACATGACCATAAACAATGTGTTAGGGTGCCTGTATCAGTTTTGCATTTAAGACACTGAGGGGAAGAGGAAGTGGGGCTAAAAGCATGTCTGCGATTTGGGGATATATGCAATCTGTGTATTATTCTTAATTGGATTGCTCTAGTATGGTTACATATAGATATTGTTTTTGCATATCTCCAAATGTCCTCCCACATCTCTTCGTCAATAGTAACAGACAATTCTTTCTCCCACACTTTGATTCATCCTCTGTGTGTTGACAGCAGAAAAGGACCTTAAAGTATCATAAAACAGACTTACAGACATTTTCCTTTGTGGGAAAAAAAGCATTCTTTCAATGACAGACACATCAGGGTTACCAATTAAGGTGGTGCTCTCCAGAATATAATGTCTTACTTGTAGGAAGCGGAAAAAGTCCTGCTTTGGGAGTTGATATTTCTCGACCATCTGCTCAAATGACAACAAAATCTTATCAGCAAATAAGTCGTTTAGCCTGCGTATGCCCTTATTAAGCCATAAGTTAAAGCCAGCATCCAGAAATCCTGGGCTGAAATCTGGGTTGTTAAGAATTGGGGTAAGAGCAGAGGTTAGTTTGGACCTTCCCAGGAAGCGTTGAACTGACCTCCATACTTTGAGTGTGTTAAGTGTAACTGGATTATTGCAGTGTTCTTCTACATACTTGAAACTTCTGAAAAATAAAAGATCCTGTAAGAGGTATTTTGAAAGAGAAGTCTCAATGTCTAACCAAACAGAGGAGTCATCATTTGTGATCCAGTCAGAAATATAACAAAGGTGGGCACACCATTGATAGAACTTGATATTGGGCAGGTCCAAGCCGCCCATAGAACTTGGCAGCTGCAATATTGCCATCTTAAGTCTTGGCTTGCGATTACTCCATATAAAGGAACTTAGCCATCCATTTTTATTGGAGAGTAATACTGGGATCATTTGGATTGGGTAAAGTAGTCTAGGTAAAACGTTCATTTTCAAGAGGGATATTCTACCCAACCAAGAAATGGGGAGAGAGTTCCAGCGCTCCAGATCCTGTCTTATTGTATCAAACAAAGGAATAAAATTGGCTTTGTACATTAGCTGGAATTTAGGAGTTACAAATATACCCAGATACATGAAACATGAGGGAGACCATTTAAAAGGGAAGGGGGGAGAAGTATTAGGTACAGAATGCAGGCTACCAAGTGGCATAGCCTCTGACTTAGTAAGGTTAATCTTGTAGCCGGAGAATCCGCTGAATAATTCAATAATATTAATAAGAGATGTAATTGAAGTCTCAGGACTAGAGATGAATATCAGGACATCATCAGCATACAAGCTTATTTTATGGTGAACATCACCAATGAGCAGCCCCTGTATAGCAGGCGTTACCCTGATGGCCTCGGCCAGTGGTTCCATAACGAGTGCAAAGAGGAGGGGGGATAAAGGACAGCCCTGTCTGGTACCTCTGTGTATAGGGAAGCTATTTGACCGTAGCCCATTAGTAAGGACAGCAGCCTGAGGATCATCATATAAAACTTTCACCCATTTTATAAAGTTGTCCCCCAGACCAAATTTATTTAGAGCAAATAATAGGTAAGACCACTCCACACGATCAAATGCTTTCTCAGCATCTAGGGAGAGCACAAGACCATCCACAGCACTTTGTTGGTAGGCTTGAATTACATTAAGAAGCCGCCTGACGTTGTTGCATGACTTACGGCCCCTAATGAAGCCAGTTTGGTCTCCTTTCACAATTAGTGGCAATGAGTCCTCTAATCTTGTGGCTAGAATTTTAGAAAGCAATTTTCTATCCACATTCAGAAGGGAAATTGGTCTGTACGAGGAACAAGACTCTGGACATTTTCCCTTTTTGAGAATAAGTGAAATGTTGGCTTCTCTCAGCATTTGAGGGAGTTGGTCATTTGAAAATGAGTGGTTAAACATATCACGCAATGGCTCAAGGATCAGGCCATGGAACTCTTTATAGAACTCACTACAAAACCCATCTGGTCCTGGGGCCTTACCATTTTGCAGATTCTTAATTGCGAACATTATCTCCTCCTTGGTAATAGGGGCATTGAGGAGGGACCTCTGTAGATAGTAGGGAGCTCAATCTTACCAAAGAAGTTCTCCATTAATTTGGGTGCATCCTTTGGCAGTTCTGAGGCATAAAGGTTTGTATAAAATTTCTTAAATGAGTCACTTATCAATTTATTTTCATATAAATGATTACCATCAGAATCAGTAATAGTAGCAATTGACTGAGAGTCAGCCCTCTTTTTAGCTAGGTATGCCAAGTACTTTCCTGGCTTATCGCCATGTTCATATAGCTTTTGCCTGACAAATCTCATTTTCTTTTCAGCGTCCTGTGTTAGGAGAGAGTCTAACGTTGATCTAATGACTGATATTTCCTTTAATAGGGCAGGAGTGGGCGTTTTAATGTAGTCCTTCTCTTTAGTTCCTAATTCACCCTCTAACATTTTTTGCTTTTCCCGCTTTTTCCGTCTCTTAGTAGCTGTGTATGACATAATCAGACCCCTGGCATACGCTTTACAGGTCTCCCAAAGGAGCGAGGGGTTATCTGTTGATTGAGAGTTAATAGAGAAAAATGCTTTAAACTCTGTTATAAAATATGATGTGAATGTATGGTCTTTAAGAATGGTTGTGTTCAACCTCCAATGTCTTGACCGATTGAATGCCCCGTTGAGTTTTATGTCCAGGATCACCTCAGCATGATCAGATATGACTATGCTTCCTATCCTAGCAGATAAAACAGACTGCAAAGACGTCTTGGGCATAAAAAAATAGTCTATTCTAGTCTGACATCCATGAGGTGCAGAGAAAAAATTGAACTCTCTGTTGGAGGGATGGAAAGCTCTCCAGACATCCGCATACCCCAGATCATCACAAATAACTTTACGTGACTTAGCTTGAGGAGAGAGTGAAGCTATACCGCTGGGAGACTTATCAATACGGGGGTTCAACAAGCAGTTAAAATCTCCTCCGACCACTGCAGTGTCTGAGTTTAATTCTGAAAAGTCTAGAAATGCTTTAGTGAGGAAATCAGGGGGGTGAGCAGGGGGGAAGTAAATATTCATTATGGAAATGTTCTGCCCTTGTAAAGTACCATTAATTATAACAAAGCGACCAAATTTATCTTTCACACAATTCAAGACCTTAAGTGGTAAGTTCTTTTTCACCAGAATTGCTACACCTCTACTTCTGGATGTAAATGATGAGAAAAACACTTGACCAAACCCTCCTTGTTGTAATTTCAGGTGCTCCTTATCATCCAAATGGGTTTCTTGTAACAGGGCAATATCAATATTTTCTTTTTTCAAAAAAGACAATACTTTCTTCCTCTTAATGGGGTTATGGCTCCCTTTAATGTTCCACGTACATACACGCAGTCTGTTATCTGCCATTGTATCTTGACCATTCAATATTCAGACTGGATCCTACTGTAAAAGCGGGGTGGTACCTTTTTCCATGTGTTGAACCATCTCACTGAGCATAAACAAAAAATATGAACCCTGAACTCGAACTATACTGAACCCAAAAATTAAACATGTAAAAATCCAAAAGGGGGTTTTCCCACTAGCTAACATACAGGGGATTTCAACTCTCCAATGTAGACTCTTAAGTCCGCATTGCCGCTCAATAGCCTCATCCTTTATATATATGGAAAATAAAATCAATAGAAGAAGATTGAGGCTCTTCCACCTAGCCTGGGCACCAATATGGATTCACACATATCTCAGCCTGAGCTATAGTGGCTATTACTTTAGCAAGAAAAATAATAAAGATACGAATATTACTGAGCCGGAGTACGTGAGGACTCACACCACTGTTTCATGATCAGATTCAACCAAAAATAAGCAAAGTTATTCAATGCTGTGGAGGTGCAGCTTAGAGTTATTTACCCGAGAGAGTCAATAAACGCAGCAGCCTCTTCAGGTTTGTAGAGCTTTTTAGGTGATCCGTTGACCATAATCTTCAATGTGGCCGGGTACAACAGTGCGTAGTCCATCTTCATTCTCCTGAGTCGAGCCTTCGCCTCATCAAACGCTTTGCGTCTTTGTACAACCGCTGTGGAGTAATCATTGAAGAATGAGACCTTTGGACCTTTATGTTGACTACCAACAGAGCCGATGTTTCTAGCCGCATCCATGACGCGCTGCTTGTCGGTGAAGTTGTGGAACTTTATAACCACCGGCCGTGGGCGCTGATTGGGGCCCGGTATCGGTGCTTGAGAGCGATGGGCTCTGTCCAGCTTCACACGACGAGCCTTAGTGTCCATTTGTAGGTAGCCAGGGATCCATTCCTCAAAGAATTTTACTGAACGTGTCCCTTCAGAATTTTCCGGGAGTCCCACAACACGAATATTGCATCTGCATCCTCGATTATCCAAGTCGTCAATGTGCTCTGCCATTTCGCGCACCTGTTTCTCAAGTGCTTTTATCTTAGCGTCCATAGATGTAGTTGAAGTTTCCACTGCAGCAATTCTTCCTTCCGCCTCAACAACACGTTTCACAACGCTCTGTATTTCAGCTGAATGGCTTGCTATTGCTTCCAAGACCGTTCTTATCTTAGCATCGATCACTTTAGTAATGTTATCAGTCATCTTTTGAATTATCAGGTCCATTGTGCCTGGGTCCGCAATGGTGTTAGCTTTGCTAACGTTATAGCTAGCTCCTCATGCACATCCACAGGGGTGGTGGTTTTGGTCGACTTCTTAGTAGTTCTATTGGGCATGTTGTCGGAGATTTTTGCGAAATAGTCGTCAAGACTCATTATATGGTAACTTATTTAGCCAATTCTACCACTTTTTCAAGCTAGGAGATTAATGTAAGAATATAAATTTACGAATGCCACGAGAGCTCGCTGAAACACCGTGTTCTCTCTATGGTGCCATTTTGTTCCCCACATGAATGTATAGTTAAAGTGACTAATCATATATGATAATCAGAGAGTAGCAGCAGCGAAAAATATGGGTTGGGGGAGGCACACAGAAGCAGCTAGGGAATCAGTCACTAGAGTAACAGAGAAGCAGCCTAGGGGAGTCACAGAGAAGCAGCAAAGGATGTAGTTACTCGATTCACAGAGAAGTGGCTGTTGATTTGGTCAGGTACTCTACCTAGCTACACTCACATGTATAGCAATGCATGTAGTGAGACTTCTTGCTGCCTAGCTGGGTTATAGGACTCCATTCTATACTCTACTTGCCTACTGGTTGGTTACCATGGCACCTGACTGCTTTCATTCTGGTCTCGGGGAGCACAGCAGATAATTAAATCAGACCGTGGTGGGTTGGTGGAGTGGTGGTGGGGGTGGAAAGGTTTTCCTTCTGTTGATGTTATGAACATACTTTGTGTAGGTGAATGCACATCATGTCCCTAGATAGCAGAATTGTGAGTCACATTGTACGCGTGGAGAAGGATGAAATCTTAGGGATACTTTCATTCTACTCTCTGGGTACATAACAACAGCATGAGGCACACAGATTGTCTGACATTGGATCGGCTGGTAAAGGGGGGAAAAAAGCTTTTACATGACAGATTTTCATCACAAAGTGATCGATTTGCTGGGTTTTTCCTTTTGCTCAGTAATGTTGTTGGCTTCTGAAGCTATACACACTTGAGGGGAAATAAATAAATATAACTTTGAGTCAATGGTGAGCTGAATTAATATCAGTTACCTTGGTAACGGGAGGATGTGATATGCAATACGGGGGAATATATTCAGTACAGTCGGCTTGCTGAAGAGCAAAGATTCTCTCTGTTTTTGTTGTAAAAATTCAAGTGAATGTTGCAAAACTTAGACAAGGGAAAGAGATGAATCCAAATCTGTCAGTTTTACAATATCATTCATAACCCCTGTTAACATCCTGGATGCCAATCCCAGTCAATACTATTTTTGATTTCCAATAATCAAGGCCATTACAGGATGCAAGTATAGCTAAATACAATTGAGATGGACAGCTGATACACGTACAGTAACACAATTAGTTAGACTTAATTCAAATATCAACAGATGGAGGAAAAATAGATTAACTGCATATTTTGAGCAACTGTGTGCCAGTGATTGGGGCAAGATTTTTCTCTCTTGTTTTGGAGGGGCAGTCCCCAGGCTGCAGTGACGATGCAGGGGAAGGCCCGTGCCAGGTATCGAACTCCGGGGCATGGTGGGTTTTGGCCCAGACTCTAGCAGAGGGATTGATCGGCACTTCTGCAAGAGTGAAAGAGCAGCCACGCAGTTTATTGAGTGGAGGGTGGGGGTTAGGGAGGATATTGTGCCCAGCTCAGCAACTTTTCACTCCCTGTTTCGGGCAGGCACTCCCCTTTCTACAGCCCCATGGTATTTGGAGCGTAAGCCCGAGAGACGCATGGCTGAGGGTGATAGATTTACTACTTAATGATCTGTCAATGTACAGATGGAGGGACAGGACAGAATTGGAGACAAAGCATGTCTATGGAATCCATTGCAGTGGAAGCAATGAAGAGAAGCAGCAGGACACTGTATTCTATTGGTTTGTTTAAATTCCTTTTAATTAAACTCTTCTTCGACATCGATACACGAAGTAGAGATTTGCTCTTAAAACCCACATCCTTGAGAGCATGAGTCATAATGGTGTTGTTTATTTATTAGCTTGGCAGGGACTTGTTTCAACTCATGCTGTATGATGCTCCAGAAATACCTGGCATGTCAGCCCATTCTCATCCACCCCTAGCTGAGCTATTCTTAGCATCTGATTAAACATGCTCTTTGTGCCAATTGACTCACCCATTTTTTCATACAATTTGTGTTCAGTAGTCGTAGATCTGTAAATGCATTTCCACACCAAGAAACATTGCATTGTGCAAAACCCTGAAAGGCACACGCATGAGTGTAACAGCTGTTGGAAGGAGAGGACCAAGGTACAGCGTGGTACGTATTCATACTTCTATTAGAACTGAACACTGAAATAATAAAGAGAATGAACAAAAACCTAAGCAGTCCTGTCAGGTGCAGAAAGACACAAAACAGAAAACAACTACCCACAAAACACAGGTGGGAAAAGGTTACCTAAGTATGGTTCTCAATCAGAGACAACGATAGACAGCTGCCTCTGATTGAGAATCACACCTGGCCAAAAACACAGAAATAGAAAAAAATGGAACAAAACATAGAATGCCCACCCTAACTCACGCCCTGACCAAACCAAAATAGAGACATAAAAAGGATCTCTCAGGTCAGGGCGTGACAATGAGTGTATCTATCAGAGTTGACATATTTAGGCAGACAAGACACGTAATCCCTTCTTGCATGTAATTCATGTGAGGCGATTTATTTATTTGTGCATGATGACGTCAGAATAAAAAATCCATCTGGCGAACAGAGTTGAAATGATCATGCTCTGGGATATAGGTGGCTAGAAGCCGGAAACGGACATGGATAGCTTTCGGAGGAATGTGGTTATCTTGATTTCATTCTAAAGGCATCCTTTGGGATCCTTTCTCCCTTTTATCAAGGAAGCACAAAGCTCACTGTCGAGGATTAACACAGCGGAAGGTCAATCAAGGGAACTGGAAAGCATTCCCTTTTACTGTCACAAATCAGAGCCTGCGGGACCTGAGCTTGTGTGTGGGCTTTTGTGAGTGTGGTAGTGTGTGTGTACAATATATATGTGTGTGTGTGTGCGTACAGTGTGTGATTGTACTGTTAGGGCTGGCACAATTACTGTATAACATTGTTTTAGGAATGTTTTTAACCTTATTGTTCCACAAAATTCTACTTTATCAGGTAAACACATGCTATGATTTATTGATGATTTTAGTGAAATTGTGAAAATATGTTTGCCTGGCTACTCTATCCCCCTGGTAGCAGTGGTGTGACTACTGGGAGAGAAAGATACAGACAAAGATAAAATGTTTATTCTTATTACACAGGAGTGGACATCAAAGCTCTAGTCTAGAGCACACGCGTAAATTGTGTTTTGGATAAAAAAAATTGGGCCCTCCTCCCATAAACGTCTCTGACCTCATATGTATTCGTGGATTTAAAGTTTAAGCCATCATTCAAATAAAAGCCATCCCCTATTGCTATTTAGAAACGGATTTGTTGAAATGATCCATTCAAAAAAGTGTTGTTTCCTTTTCCATATTGGGCATCTACCGAATAATATCACAGATATAAGTTGATAAATGGCTATGACAGCTTGTCGTCTATCGACATACTCTATATAACTGAACAGGAATATACTGTAAATGCAACATGCTACAATTTTTAACAGGTTTTATCAGGAAATCAGTCAATTGAAGTAAATTCATTATAACCTAATATAAAGTTTCTGGATATTGGTGGGAACTGGAACACGTTGTCATCTGTTGAGTATGCAGGCCATGGAAGAACTGGGACATTTTCAGTTTCCAGGATTTCTGTATGGATCCTTGCAACATGGGGCCATGCATTATAATGCTGAAACATGAGGTGATGGTGGGGGATAAATGGCATGACAGTGGGCCTCAGGATCTCGTCACGGTATCTCTGTGCATTCAAATCGCCATTGATAAAATGCAACTGTGTTCGTTGGCCGTAGCTTATTACTGTCCATAGAATATCTTGCTCCTTTGCACCCCAGTATCTCTACTTGCACATTCATCTTCTGCACATCTACCATTCCATTGTTTAATTAATTGCTGTATTGTAATTACTTCGCCACCATGGCCTATTTATTGCCTTAACTCCCTTATCTTACCTCATTTGCACTCACTGTATATAGACTTTTACTTTTCTTTTGTTCAACTGTATTATTGACTATGTTTTGTTTATTCCATGTGTAACTCTGTGTTGTTGTATGTGTCAAATTGCTATGCTTTATCCTGGCCAGGTCGCAGTTGCAAATGAGAACTTGTTCTCAACTAGTTAAATAAAGGTGAAATAAAAATAAAATACAAATCTTGACATTAGCAAACTGCTCACCAACACAAGGCCATACACAATGTCTACCATCTGCCTGGTACTATTGAAATTGGCAGTCATCCGTGAAGCGCACACTTCTTCAGCAATGCCAGTGGCAATCAAAGGTGAGCATTTGCCCACTGAAGTCGGTTATGACGCCAAACTGCAGTCAGGTCAAGACCCTGGTGAGGATGACAAGTACGCAGATGAGCTTCCCTGAGATGGTTTCTGACAGTTTGTACAGAAGTTATTTGGTTGTGCAAACCCACAGTTTAAACAGCTGTCCGGGTCGCTCGTCTTATGCCGTCCCTCAGTTGAAGAAGCCGGATGTGGAGGTCCTGGGCTGGTGTGGTTACAAGTGGTCTGTGGTTTTGAGGCAGGTTGGATAGTTCTGCCAAGTACTCCAAAATGACGTAAGATGAGGCTTATGGTAGAGAAATGAACAATCAATTCTCTGGCAACAATTCTGGTCGACATTCCTGCAGCCATCATGCCAACTCCACACTCATTGTGTTGTGTGAAAAAACTGCAGATTTTAGAGTGGCCTTTTATTGTCCCCAGCACCAGGTGCACTTGTGTAATCATCATGATTGACATGCCACACCTATCAGGTGGATGGATTATCTGGCAAAGGATATATGCTCACTAACAGGGATGTAAAAATAATTGTGCACAACATTTTAGAGATGGAACATTTCTGGGATCTTCATTTCTGCTAATGAAACCAACACTTTCCATTTATGCTCAGTATTACTTAATTTTTTAAACATTTATTTAACTAGGCAAGTCAGTTAAGGACAAATTCTTATTTATGTTGATGGCCTACCGGGGAACAGTGGGTTAACTGCTTTGTTCAGGAGCAGAATGACAGATTTGAACCTTGCTAGCTCTGGGATTCGATCCAGAAACCTTTCAGGTTTCAGCCCAACGCTAATATAATAATAATAATAATATATGCCATTTAGCAGACGCTTTTATCCAAAGCGACTTACAGTCATGTGTGCATACATTCTAACCAATAAGCTACCTGCCGCCCCAAACATAATATACCCAAGTTCATTGAGGTTTGTCTGTTAGAAGAGCACAAACGGTACATGTCGATATGGTTATTATCCCAGTTCCATTGAGTTCAATAAAATATCTATGTGAGTGATTAATTTGTGTGCGCTATTGATTCTAATAGAAGTAGCTAAAGAATTCCAGTCTAGAGTGACCGCCTGGTAAATATTGGTGCATGTGCAGTTTACAAGGTACTATTTTAGCAAAATACAAGTGTGACACGCGTGTGTAGGAAGTAACTATTATGTATTGGTCTTCACAACTTATTTCAGCATATATATATTATGAATGTGGACATCTAAAACCGATGTTTTGAGACTTGGCCATAAATCAAAAAGCCATGAAAACAGGAAGCAGCAACAATATCATTTTCAATGTGTGTTTTATTTATGTAAATTGTACTTTATACATTATTTTCCAACAGGATTCTACTTTATCAGGTAAAAACTAGCCAAAAAACGTGCTATGATTTATTGATTTTGATTATGTTACAGGCATTATATTCCTCTATGTTTTAATACCCAATTAAAATTAAACACTCTGTCAATTCCTAAGAATTTGTAAGACTCTTATTTGCATAAAATGGACAGAGACCAGTCTCCAAAATCAACCAGCTGCATTTATTCTTGAGAGTACTGAACATGATACAGTTTACCACAGATTATAAACTGAAAATGATGTCATTAGTTTTCGTAACAACTCTAACACATGAGACGGGGTCTCATCAACCAGCAGTACAATGGCTGTATAGTTCTCAAGCCTTCCCACATCGTCTCTCCCTACTAAGATAATTTACGACGCAAGCCAAGGTCTGCCTGTGTAGATAAGCATTCTAGCCAGTCTGGCTATAAATTCATTCATTTCTACCAAGGAACAGACAGTCATTGTTCTACTTCTTGATTATATTTACACACATTATATTCAGTACTAGTGTAAAAAGAAAATTCATACATCTATACAGTAACATAATAGTATTCTGATTAGTCAGTCCTGATTGAAATGTATACATAATTAGTCATTATTGATAAAAAAAATCCCTTAACAGATTATAATTAGTGAAATATATGAAAATAAGTGATGGCTACTCTTTTCCTCTGGGAGCAGGCGTGTTGCTTAATGACTACTGGGAGAGAGATACAGACAAAGATACAAGTTTTATTCCTATTATACAGGAGGGGACATCAAAGCCACACAACCACTGCCTGCATTTCAGAGTGATTTGATTCTCTCATTGTATTCGCAAAAAAATTGACATGTCCACTAACAATGGTCCTGGGGCATCTTTTGAAGTTTCAATTGAGGCATTCAGACATGTATGAGGGAGATTGCACCGCAAGGAAAGCACCGCTTTCCCCACAAATTGTCCATATCATTAACATTGACTTCAGACTTCGAGAATAGGATACCTACCACACATTTCTTTCAGTCCTTGAAAGAGAAACTTGCAGTAATGTCACTCTCCTCCCAAATTCACCACACAGTGCATTCAGGCCCTCTACAGCCAGCCAGCCAGCCATTCAGACAGGGCTTCTCTCTCTTTCTGTGCGTCCCAAATGGTATCCCATATCCTATATTGTCCACTACATTTGAGCCCTACACAAAAGTAGATCACTATACAGGAAATAGGGTGCCATTTGGGACACAGCCTCGTTCATTCACCCAAGAGAGGGGGATTAGAGCCAGTTCCAGGGAGGATCCACTGAACCGGGGAGAGGGGAGATCGGAGTGGTGCCCAGAGCCCAAATAGCCTCTCAGACAGAGCACACCTGGCAGGGTGACAGGCTAATGACAGGACAGCAGGACATGGCTGAGCTGCTGCCTCATATCATAAGGCGTGCTGTTCACTCTGACTCCATCGCACATAGAGCCTCACGTTGATGCTTACTGTCCCTGCTCCGACTGTCCACCAGGCTGGGTTCCTAAACAGAGGTCCCCCTTGCACAATGGTAATTGGCCTCTGTAAACAGAAACAGCAGCCCCTCACTCCCTCACTTCCTTCTCCACCTCCCCCCTCCTATTCCCCCTCTCCTGTCCCTCATTCCTGCAGCAGAGGTGGGAAGTAATTGGATAGATATCCATTGGAAACAGGCTGTAGTGTTGTGCCCAAGACCACATGAGATGCCTGCACCCCTTCCTGGAGCAGTAACACAGCAGGTTGTCTCCTCGCCTTCCTCAACCCACTGGAACTGCTGCAGTGTTCCCTTGCTATACTCTAGGGCTTACTGTACACACACACGCGCCGGATGGACACACACGTGTAAAATATGTCCCAAGAAGACACGAGGACTGACACGAAGACTGGTCTTGAAGACTGTCCAGCCTGCGATCCCAATTGATGGGTGTTTATTCTGACTACAGACAAAAGGAAGCACATTAGATATGCAGGAAAACAGTAATTTAATTACCTTAGATTTGTGATACATTGCTTGCATGTCAATATCAGATGAAACATATCAATGACAAAAATATTACAAAATATCTAAGTACCTGATGAGACAAAAGGAAGCACATTAGGTGTGTAGGACAAAAGTATGTTGATGGCTGTAGATTTGTGATTGGTCTGTTAGCATGGAAATAACTGTGAATTAGCAGGGAGCTAATGCAACCATTACAATTAGAGCATGCTAGCTAACTCGCTCTTACAGCAATAACATACAAAAGCACATCCCAGGAAACTCCCAATATCTAACAGGTACATACACAGTGCTTTCAGAAAGTGTTCACACCCCTTGACTTTTTCCACATTTAGTTGTGTTAGTCAGAATATAAAATGGATTAAATTGAGATTAAATTGGTCTACACACAATGCACCATAATAAGTGGAATTATGTTCATAGAAACTTTTACAAATGAATTAAAAATGAAAAGCTGAAATGTATTCAATAAGTATTCAACCCTGTTGTTATGTTAAGGAGTACAAATTTTCTTAACAAGTCACATAATATGTTGCATGGTGTTATGGGTGTTTGAAGAAGAGGACCAAGGTGCAGCGTGGTATGTGTTCATGATATTTAATAAAACTGAACACTAGAACAAAAAAATAACAAAGCGGAACAGACGAAACAGTCCTGTCTGGTGCAGACACACAAAACAGAAAATAACTACCCACAAAACACAGGTAGGAAAAGGCTACCTAAGTATGGTTATCAATCAGAGGCAACGATAGACAGCTGCCTCTGATTGAGAACCACACCCGGCCAAACACACAGAAATAGAAAACATAGAACAAAACAAAATGCCCACCCCAACTCACCACCTGACCAAACCAAAATGGAGACATAAAAAGGATCTCTAAGGTCAGGGCGTTACAGTACCCCCCCCCCCCCAAAGGTGCGGAATCCGGAAAACCTTAACCTATAAGGGAGGGTCTGGGTGGGCATCTATCCGCGGTGGCGGCTCTGGTGCGGGACGTGGACCCCGCTCCCCCTTAGGCTTGGACCACTTAGGAGGCACCTCTGGGGAGGTGACCCTCGCAGCGGGCTCTCCGGACAGGAGGGAGACTCTGACAGCTCCGGACAGGGGGGAGACTCTGGCAGCTCCGGACAGGGGGGGAGACTCTGGCAGCTCCGGACAGGGGGAGACTCTGGCAGCTCCGGACAGGGGGGGAGACTCTGGCAGCTCCGGACAGGGGGGGAGACTCTGGCAGCTCCGGACAGGAGGGAGACTCTGGCTGCTCCGGACAGGAGGGAGACTCTGGCTGCTCTGGACAGGAGGGAGACTCTGGCTGCTCCGGACAGGAGGGAGACTCTGGCTGCTCCGGACAGGAGGGAGACTCTGGCTGCTCCGGACAGGAGGGAGACTCTGGCTGCTCCGGACAGGGGGGAGACTCTGGCATCTCCGGACAGGAGGGAGACTCTGGCAGCTCCGGACAGGGGGGAGACTCTGGCATCTCCGGACAGGAGGGAGACTCTGGCTGCTCCGGACAGGAGGGAGACTCTGGCTGCTCCGGACAGGAGGGAGACTCTGGCTGCTCCGGACAGGAGGGAGACTCTGGCTGCTCCGGACAGGAGGGAGACTCTGGCTGCTCCGGACAGGAGGGAGACTCTGGCAACTCCGGACAGGAGGGAGACTCTGGCTGCTCCGGACAGGAGGGAGACTCTGGCAGCTCCGGACAGGAGGGAGACTCTGGCAACTCCGGACAGGAGGGAGACTCTGGCAGCTCCGGACAGGAGGGAGACTCTGGCAGTTCCGGACACGAGGGAGGCACAGGACTCACAGGGCTGGGGAGACACACAGGAGACCTGGCTCTGGGAGCAGGCACAGGACTCACCAAGCTGGGGAGACATTCAGGAGGCCTCTTCCTTGGCCAAGGCACCGGATACACTGGGCCGTGGAGGCGCACTGGCGGTCTCGAGCACAGAGCTGGCCCCACCCGTTCTGGCTGGATGCCAGCTTTCACCCGGCAAATGCGGGACGCTGACACCGAGCACACCGGCCTGTGAATGCTCCTCCTCGACACCCATTGCACGGGGCCTGACCTGTCCCATGCTCGCCACGGTAAGCACGGGGAGTTGGCTCAGGTCTACTACCTGACTCTGCCACACTCCCCGTGTTCCTCCCCCCACAATTTTTTGGGGCGGCTGCTTCTTGGGCTTCCTTGTCAGCCGTTTTCGTGTCGCCAACGCCATTCTCTGGTATCCCTGCTCGCACTGTTCTAGAGAATCCCAGTCGGGCTCCGGCACTCTCCCTGGGTCAACCGACCACCTCTCCATCTCCTCCCAGGCTACTACGATAGAAAACTGCCTCTGATTGAGAACCACACCTGGCCAAACACACAGAAATTGAAACCAGAACACAAAACAGAATGCCCACCCCAACTCACGCCCTGACCAAACCAAAATAGGGACATAAAAATGTTCTCTCAGGTCAGGGCGTGACACATGGACTCTGTGTGTAATAATTGTGATTAACATGATTTTTGAATGACTACCTCATCTCTGTACCCCACACATAAAACACAGACGAGGGAGGTTTTCTAATGTCTCACAAAGGACGCCACCTATTGGTAGATGGGTAAATAGCAGACATTTATTATCCCTTTGCGCATGTGGAAGTTATCAATTACACTTTGGATGGTGTATCAATACACCATGTCACTACAAAGATACAGTTGCGCAGAGGATATAAACCACTCAGTGATTTCACCATAAGGCCAATGGTGACTTTAAAACAGTTATTGTTTAATGGCTGTGATAGTTAAAACTAAGGATGGATCAAAAACATTACTCCACAATACTTACCTAAATAGATTGAAAAGAAGGAAGCCTGTACAGAATAACAATTATTTTCAAACACAGGCATCCGGTTTGCAATAAGGAACTAAAGTAAAACTGATAAAAATGTGGCAAAGAAATTAACTTAATGTCCTGAATACAAAGCATTATGTTTGGGGCAAATCCAACACAACACATCACAGAGTACCACTCTTCATATTTTCAAGCATGGTGGTGACTGCATCATGTTATAGGTATGTTTGTCATCTGCAAGTTTTTTTAAATGATACAAATAAATGGATTAGAGCTAAGCACAGTCAAAATCCTAGAGCAAAACCTGGTTAGAAGACAAATTCACCTTTCATCAGGAAAATAACCTAAATTTAAACAAATAATAATGTGCAAATAGTGTACAATCCAGGTGTGCAAAGATCTTAGAGACTTACCCAGAAAGACTCACAGCTGTAAATGCTGCCAAAGATGATTCTAACATGTATTGATTCAGGGGTGTGAATACTTATGTAAATCAGATATTTATGTATTTATTTTCCTATACATTTGCAAAAATATGTAAAAACATGTTTTGACTTTGTCATTATGGGGTATTGTGTGTAGATTGAGAGAAAATTGAATTCAGAATGCAACAACAAAATGTGGGTCATGGGGTATGAATACTTTCTGAAGGCACTGTGTATATCAAGAAATGCATATCGTGACCTCGTACACATTGTAAATAGAATGCACTATTTCAGAATGTGACCTACCACTTGCATGTCAATATCAGACTGAGAATAGTTGACGTTCGTAATATCCCGCTATCTGCAAGCATGAGCAATGGCATAACATCTTATTGATATGTAAATTCAACCAACCAATAGGAATACATAATCATCAAATACATATTTCTGCAGTTTTGAGTGGAAACATAACCAACCCTGTTACACATGCACACAAACACGACACACACATGGGCAAAAAGATACAACAACTATTTACAGTACAAGGCCAGTATGTTGAGAAGGAGATTTCAGCATGGCCCCTTCCACGTCTGACGGATTGTTTCTGTAAATTACAGACTTTTTCTTTGCACTTTTTAGGCCGAAATAAATCACAGGACTTTCTTTCACGCTATGCTGAGGAATGCCTGCTGCATTTGCCAACAAAGGCACAGGCTCTAATTCACTAACTGCTCACACAAAAGTGTGCATGCACTCACATTCAACAGCCAAACCACTTCTGTGCTGTCTTGGTTTGTTGCAGTGGTTGTATTTTTTTCTACAGTCGCCTCTCCTCTCTCCCAATGTTCTGCCATCTTACCCAGGATGAGGGATGCAATGCAGTCTGATTAGGCTCTGCTGTGCTCTGCCATGGCTGTGCCAGTTTAAATAAGGAGCCACACAATTAGGCCCCTCTTGGCCCTGGGCCCCATAACGAATCCCCTAGCAGATGAGTAATGCATTGGCCTGTCTGTCACTTAGGTAACATAACTTTGTCTCCTTTAGCTCTGCACCGGGCTCCCCACTTCATCAACAGACGCAAGCATTCATATAAGCATATTTAGGCTAGCCATGGTTGGATGGTAAGGACCGCAATCCACTAAGTTTTGCGAGCATTAGGCCTACGCCCATAATGAACGCTATCATTCTAGTTCTAGAAAATGATAAGCTGTAATTCCTTCTTTATCTACCTGGACATTGTTTTATTTTAATAATTAGCCTGAGCCCTTTGAGTTTTTTTACTGGTCTCTAATGAAATGTCAAGTCCACCGTCTGCGGCTCCAGAACGAGCCACCAGAGAACTCCATATGGGCCCCTTCAGTGCCCAGAGTAATGATCCTGTCCTCTGTCGCTACAGCAAGATCCGTGTCAATTACCACAGCCTTAATTACACAGCAGTCAGTGAGTCCTGATGCTCTCCCTCCCCCTCATCATCTCTCTGCCCCCGCAGCCTGTTTTCTATCTCAGGCTCATCCATACCCGTTAGTTTACAAATTCTGGCTTTCTTAACATGGTATCAATTTCTTCCTCCATTATCAGACAGTCGGTCCCTATTTAACTGATAACAATTTATAATTTCGAGCAGCCAACACATTTTAAATTAATTCCATCTGAGAATGAATCTGAAAATCATACTTGTAGATCAGCATAGCCATGCCCCCTCACACACGTAAGTATCAGCTTTTGGATGAGGAGGCTCTTGAATCCGACATAGCACAATCCGATTGGTAAATGTAACACTTTGGGTGTTCAATTTAACACTTTGAAGTTTATATATGATAACCATCAGAAAGTGTTTCCCTTTTAACACTGATACTGACAGAGAGAGAGAGAGACACAGCTGCATGTGAGCTCACATTTTTCAACATGTTTTTTTACATGCCTTGATTGCATTACTGCTGATGATATCTGGAAATGTGCATGTACACCCTGGCCCATCTACTGTTGCTAACCCCAATTCTGACTTGTGCTCTGATATCTGCTTTTGTAAAAAGTCTGGATTTTCTGCACGTTAACACTAGAAGCTTATTACCTAAAATGGATCAATTGAAACTGAGAGTTCACAGCTCCAATCCAGATGTGTTGGTCATTACTGAGACGTGGTTAAGGAAGAGTGTTTCGAATACTGATGTTAACCTTTCTGTTTGCAATCTTTACCAAGGATCACCTTCAGTGCTCGGTTGTGTCCACCAAGTCTTTCCCCAAACAATTTGATTTTGTCACGCCCTGGTCTAAGTATTTTGTGTTTATCTTCATTTATTTGGTCAGGCCAGGGTGTGACATGGGTTTTTGTATGTGGTGTGTATGTAGTGGGATTGTAGCTTAGTGGGGTGTTCTCGGTAAGTCTATGGCTGTCTGAAGTGGTTCTCAATCAGAGGCAGGTCTTTATCGTTGTCTCTGATTGGGAACCATATTTAGGCAGCCATATTCTTTGGTTGTGTTGTTTATTATTCTGTGTTAGTCTGCACCAGTTTAGGCTGTTTCGGTTTTCATTACGTTTATTGTTTTGTTGAGTTTGTGTTTTGATTCGTGTTACGTTTGTTTTATTAAACATGGATCGCAATCTACACGCTGCAGTTTGGTCCGACTCTCCTTCACCATATGAAAACCGTTACAGAATCACCCACCACAGGACCAAGCAGCGTGTCAACAGGCAGGAGCCGCAGGAGAAGCAACAAAGGCAGCAACAGTGGCGCAATGAGGAATGGACATGGGACAATATATTGGATGGCAAGGGTTGCTACACATGGGAGGAGATCCTGGCGGGAAGGGATCGCCTTCCATGGGAACAGGTGGAGGCAGCGAGGGGAGCAGAGGCAGCTGGAGAGATGAGCCGGCGATATGAGGGAACACGGTTGGCAAGGAAGCCCGGGAGTCAGCCCCAAAAATGTATTGGGTGGGGGCTCACAGGGAGTATAGCTACGCCAGGTAGGAGACCTGCGCAAACTCCCTGTGCTTACCGGGGGGCTAGAGAGACCGGGCAGGCACCGTGTTATGCTGTGGTGCGCACTGTGTCTCCAGTGCAGGTGCATAGCCCGGTGCGGTATATTCCAGCTCCTCGTATCGGCCGGGCTAGATTGAGCGTCGAGCCAAATGCCATGAAGCCGGCTCTACGCATCTGGTCCCCAGCGCGTCTCCTTGGGCCGGCTTACATGGTACCAGCCTTGCGCTCGGTGTCTCCGGTTCGCCTGCATAGCCCAGTGCGGGCTATTCCACCTCGCCGCACTGGCAGGGCGACCGAGAGTATTCAACCAGGTAAGGTTGGGCAGGCTCGGTGCTCAAGAGCTCCAGCCAGAGCTGTCAGTCTGCAAGGAGCTGCCAGTCTGCAAGGTGCTGCCAGCCTGCATGGAGCAGTCAGAGCTGCCAGCCTGCATGGAGTAGTCAGAGCTGTCAGTCTACATGGAGCAGCCATAGCTGTCAGTCTGCATGAGGCAGCCAGAGCTGTCAGTCTGCATGGAGCAGCCAGAGCTGTCAGTCTGCAAGGTGCTGCCAGCCTGCATGGAGCAGCCAGAGCTGTCAGTCTGCATGGAGCAGTCAGAGATGTCAGTCTGCATGAAGCAGCCAGAGATGTCAGTCTGCATGAAGCAGCCAGAGATGTCAGTCTGCAAGAATCTGTCAGTCTGCAAGGAGCTGCCAGTCTGCAAGGAGCTGCCAGTCTGCAAGGAGCTGCCAGTCTGCAAGGAGCTACCAGTCTGCAAGGAGCTGCCAGTCTGCAAGGAGCTGCCAATCTGCACGGAGCCGCCAGAGCTGCTAGTCTGTAAGAAGCCACCAGAGCTGTCAGCCTACATGGAGCAGCCAGAGCCGCCAGTCAGCGTGGAGCAGTCAGAGCCGCCAGTCAGCATGGAGCAGCCACATCTTCCAGATCTGCCAGTCAGCCAGATTCTTCCAGATCTGCCAGTCAGCCAGAATCTTCCAGATCTGCCAGTCAACCAGACTTTTCCAGATCTGCCAGTCAACCAGACTCTTCCAGATCTGCAAGTCAACCAGACTCTTCCAGATCTGCCAGTCAACCAGAATCTTCCAGATCTGCCAGTCAACCAGACTCTTCCAGATCTGCCAGAACTGCCAGTCGGCCAGGATCTGCCAGTCGGCCAGGATCCGCCAGTCAGCCAGAATCCGCCAGATCCGCCAGTCAGCCAGGATCTGCCAGTCAGCCAGGATCTGCCAGTCAGCCAGGATCTGCTGAGACCACCAGCCAGCGAGGATCTGGTAGATCTATCTACCTGCCTGAGCTTCCTCTCACTCCTGAGCTTCCTCTCACTCCTGAGCTTCCTCTCACTCCTGAGCTTCCTTTCACTCCTGAGCCTCAGTCCCGAGCTGCCCCTCAGTCCCGATCTGCTCCTCAGTCCAGTGGGGTTCTGGGTGAGGACTACTAGGCCATGGTCGGCGGCGAAGGTGGACTATCCAAGGACGCGAGGAGGAGGGACTAAGACAGTGTTTGAGTGGAGTCCACGTCCCGCGCCGGAGCCGCCACCATGGATAGACGCCCACCCGGACCCTCCCTATTGTTTTGAGGTGCGTTCGGGAGTCCGCACGTTAGGGGGGGGGGGTTCTGTCACGCCCTGGTCGAAGTATTTTGTGTTTATCTTCATTTATTTGGTCAGGCCAGCGTGTGTGACATAGGGTTTTGTATGTGGTGTGTATGTAGTGGGACTGTAGCTTAGTGGGGTGTTCTAGGTAAGTCTATGGCTGTCTGAAGTGGTTCTCAATCAGAGGCAGGTGTTTATCGTTGTCTCTGATTGGGAACCATATTTAGGCAGTCCTATTCTTTGGTTGTGTTGTGGGTGATTGTCCTTAGTGTCTTGATGTCCTTGTTCTGTGTTAGTTTGCACCAGTTTAGGCTGTTTCGGTTTTCATTACATTTATTGTTTTGTTGAGTTTGTGTTTTGATTCGTGTTACGTTTGTTTTATTAAACATGGATCGCAATCTACACGCTGCAGTTTGGTCCGACTCTCCTTCATCATATGAAAACCGTTACAGATTTGCTGGTTTTAAGAATTAAACTTTCAAATAGCTCTTTGTTGACTATCGTCTTCCATCAGCACTGGCCTGTGTCCTACCTGCCTTAAACCATCTGACCCAGTCCTAAAGCAATGGAATTCAATTAAAAATTTAAAACAGGTTCAAACTGGTTCGACCGTGATCTTGTAGAGTTACGCCACCTCAAGAATTGCATTTGGCGAAAGGTTCTGCACACGCATACTCAGGCTGACTGGCTCTCGTTCAGGCAAATGAGAAATAAGTGCACTCAGGCTATCCGGAAGGCCAAAGTTAGTTACTTTATGGAGCAGTTCTCTCTCTGTGGGTCTAACCCTAAGAAGTTATGGAAAATGGTTAAAGACTTTGAGAATAAACACTCCTCCTCACAGCTGCCCCTTAATGTTGACGATGTGGTTGTTACTGACAAGAAGCACATGGCTGAGCTCTTTAATCACCACTTCATTAAGTCAGGATTCCTATTTGACTCAGCCATGCCTCCTTGCCCGTCCAACATTTCCTAATCTCCCACCCCTTCTAATGCGACTATCCCCGATGCTTCTCCCTCTATTTCCCCTGCCCCACTACAAAGTTTTTTCCTGCAGGCAGTCACTGAGTCCGAGGTGCTAAAGGAGCTCCTGAAACTTGACCCCCAAAAAACATCTGGGTTAGATGGTTTAGACCCTTTCTTCTTTAAGGTTTCTGCCACTATCATCGTCAAGCCTATCTCCAACCTTTTTAACCTGTCTCTCTTTTCTGGGGAGGTTCCCATTGCTCGGAAGGCAACCACGGTTCGTCCTTTATTTAAAGAGGGAGATCAAGATGATCCTAACTGTTATAGGCCTATTTCTATTTCGCTCTGTTTATCAGAAGTGTTGAAAAACTTGTCAGTAATCAACTGCCTGGCTTTCTTGATGTCTACAGTATTCTCTCTGGTATGCAATCTGATTTCCGCTCATGTTATGGATGTGTCACTAACCTTAAAGATCCTCAATGATGTCATCATTGCCCTTGATGCTAAGCAATGTTATGCTGCTATTTTTATTGACTTGGCCAAAGATTTTGATGTGGTAGACTATTCCATTCTTGTGGGCCGGCTAACGAGTATGGGTGTCTCAGAGGGGTCTTTGGCCTGGTTTGCTAACTTCCTCTCTCGTAGACTGCAGTGTATAAAGTGAGAAAATTTGCTGTCTCAGCCACTGCCTGTCACCAAGGGAGTACACCAAGGCTCGATCCTAGGCCCCATGCTCTTCTCAATTTACATCAACAACATAGCTCAGGCAGTAGGAAGCTCTCTCATCCATTTATATGCAGATGCTACATTCTTATACTCAGCTGGCCCCTCCACAGATTTTGTGTTAAAGGCTCTATAACAAAGCTTTCTTAGTGTTCAACAAGCTTTCTCTACCCTTAACCTTGTTCTGAACACTTCCAAAACAAAGATAATGTGGTTTGATAAGAAGAATGCCCCTCTCCCCACAGGTGTGATTACTACCTCTGAGGGTTTAGAGCTTGAGGTAGTCACCTCATACAAGTACTTGGGAGTATGGCTAGATGGTACACTGTCCTTCTCTCAGCACATATCAAAGCTGCAGGCTAAAGTTACATCTAGACTTGGTTTCCTCTATTGTAATCACTCCTCTTTCACCCCAGCTCCCAAACTAACCCTGATTCAGATGACCATCCTACCCATGCCAGATTACGGAAACATCTTTTATAGATCGGCAGGTAAGGGGGCTCTCGAGCGGCTAGATGTTCTTTACCATTCGGCCATCAGATTTGCCACCAATGCTCTTTATATAGGTCACATCACTGCACACTATACTCCTCTGTAAACTGGTAATCTCTGTATACCCATCGCAAGACCCACTGGTTGATGGTTATTTATAAAACCCTCTTAGGCCTCACTCCCCCCTATCTGAGATATCTACTGCAGCCCTCATCCTCCACATACAACACCCGTTCTGCCAGTCTCATTCTGATAAAGGTCCCCAAAGCACACACATCGCTGCTCTTTTCAGTTCGCTGCAGCTAGTGACTGGAACGAGCTGCAGAAAACATTCAAACTGGTCATGTTTTATATCAATCTCTTCATTCAAAGCCTAAATCATGGACACTCTTACTGACAATTGTGGCTGCTTTGCATATGTATTATTGTCTCTATCGTCTTGCCCTGTTCTTTTGTCTGTGCCCAATAATGTTTATAACATGTTTTGTGCTGCTATCATGTTGCGTTGCTACAATGTTATTATCATGTTGTGTTGCTACCATGCTGTGTTGTCATGTGTTGCTGCCTTGCTATGTTGTCTAAGGTCTCTCTTTATGTAGTGTTGTGTTGTCTGTTGTGATGTGTGTTGTGTCCTATATTTGTTACATTTTTTACATTTTGTTTTTAATCCCAGCCATTCCATTTTATATATATATAAAAAATCATTATAAGAAAACCTCAATGTATCCTATAGATAAGAAATAAACATTTATGGATTGTTAATGCATTGTTTTCTCTTTATTCCACCTGGTTAAGCTACAGTTTCTGGGCCAAAGAGCATCACCAGTATAGTCGATCTATAAGTGACTTCTTGGCAACTGTCCTCTTCTAGATGTACGACTTCCTCCGAAGTCGGTCCCTCTCCTTGTTCAGGTGGTGTTCAGCAGTCAACGTCACCGGTCTTCTAGCCATCGCTGACACACCTTTCATTTTCCATTGTTTTTGTCTTTCTTTTCTACACACCTGGTTTTCATTCAACCAGGATCTCAGCGACCACTGCCTCATTGCCTGTATCCGCTACGGTGCCGCAGTCAAACGACCACCCCTCATCACTGTCAAACGCTCCCTAAAACACTTCTGTGAGCAGGCCTTTCTAATCGACCTGGCCCGGGTATCCTGGAAGGACATTGACCTCATCCCGTCAGTTGAGGATGCCTGGTCATTCTTTAAGAGTAACTTCCTCACCATTTTAGATAAGCATGCTCCGTTCAAAAAATGCAGAACCAAGAACAGATACAGCCCTTGGTTCACTCCAGACCTGACTGCCCTCGACCAGCACAAAAACATCCTGTGGCGGACTGCAATAGCATCGAACAGTCCCCGCGATATGCAACTGTTCAGGGAAGTCAGGAACCAATACACACAGTCAGTCAGGAAAGCTAAGGCCAGCTTCTTCAGGCAGAAGTTTGCATCCTGTAGCTCCAACTCCAAAAAGTTCTGGGACACTGTGAAGTCCATGGAGAACAAGAGCACCTCCTCCCAGCTGCCCACTGCACTGAGGCTAGGGAACACGGTCACCACCGACAAATCCATGATTATCGAAAACTTCAACAAGCATTTCTCAACGGTTGGCCATGCCTTCCGCCTGGCTACTCCTACCTCGGCCAACAGCCCCGGCCCCCCCGCAGCTCTTCGCCCAAGCCTCTCCAGGTTCTCCTTTACCCAAATCCAGATAGCAGATGTTCTGAAAGAGCTGCAAAACCTGGACCTGTATAAATCAGCTGGGCTTGACAATCTGGACCCTCTATTTCAGAAACTATCCGCCGCCATTGTCGCAACCCCTATTTACCAGCCTGTTCAACCTCTCTTTCATATCGTCTGAGATCCCCAAGGACTGGAAAGCTGCCGCAGTCATCCCCCTCTTCAAAGGGGGTGACACCCTGGACCCAAACTGTTACAGACCTATATCCATCCTGCCCTGCCTATCTAAGGTCTTCGAAAGCCAAGTCAACAAACAGGTGACTGACCATCTCGAATCCCACCGTACCTTCTCCGCTATGCAATCCGGTTTCCGAGCCGGTCACGGGTGCACCAGCCACACTCAAGGTACTAAACGACATCATAACCGCCATCGATAAAAGACAGTACTGTGCAGCCGTCTTCATCAACCTTGCCAAGGCTTTCAACTCTGTCAATCACCATATTCTTATCGGCAGGCTCAGTAGCCTCGGTTTTTCGGATGACTGCCTTGACTAGTTCACCAATTACTTTGCAGACAGAGTTCAGTGTGTCAAATCGGAGGGCATGTTTTCCGGTCCTCTGGCAGTCTCTATGGGGGTGCCACAGGGTTCAATTCTCGGGCCGACTCTTTTCTCTGTATATATCAATGATGTTGCTCTTGCTGCGGGCGATTCCCTGATCCACCTCTACGCAGACGACACCATTGTATACACTTTCGGCCCGTCATTGGACACTGTGCTATCTAACCTCCAATCGAGCTTCAATGCCATACAACACTCCTTCCGTGGCCTCCAACTGCTCTTAAACACTAGTAAAACCAAATGCATGCTTTTCAACCGATCGCTGCCTGCACCCGCATGCCCGACTAGCATCACCACACTGGATGGCTCCGACCTTGAATATGTGGACACCTATAAGTACCTAGGTGTCTGGCTAGACTGCAAACTCTCCTTCCAAACCCATATCAAACATCTCCAATCGAAAATCAAATCAAGAATCGGCTTTCTATTCCGCAACAAAGCCTCCTTCACTCACGCTGCCAAGCTTACCCTAGTAAAACTGACTATCCTACTGATCCTCGACTTCGGCGACGTCATCTACAAAATTGCTTCCAACACTCTACTCAGCAAACTGGATGCAGTTTATCACAGTGCCATCCGTTTTGTCACTAAAGCACCTTATACTACCCACCACTGCGACTTGTATGCTCTAGACGGCTGGCCCTCGCTACATATTCGTCGCCAGACCCACTGGCTTCAGGTCATCTACAAGGCCATGCTAGGCAAAGCTCCGCCTTATCTCAGCTCACTGGTCACGACGGCAACACCCATCCGTAGCACGCGCTCCAGCAGGTGTATCTCATTGATCATCCCTAAAGCCAACACCTCATTCGGCCGCCTTTCGGTCCAGTTCTCTGCTGCCTGTGACTGGAACGAATTGCAAAAATCGCTGAAGTTGGAGACTTTTATCTCCCTCACCAACTTCAAACATCAGCTAGCTGAGCAGCTAACCGATCGCTGCAGCTGTACATAATCTATTGGTAAATAGCACACCCATTTTCACCTACCTCATCCCCACAGTTTTTATTTATTTACTTTTCTGCTCTTTTGCACACCAATATCTCTACCTGTACATGATCATCTGATCATTTATCACTCCAGTGTTAATCTGCAATATTGTAATTATTCGCCTACCTCCTCATGCCTTTTGCACACATTGTATATAGACTCCCCTTTTTTTCTCCGTGTTATTGACTTGTTAATTGTTTACTCCATGTGTAACTCTGTGTTGTCTGTTCACACTGCTATGCTTTATCTTGGCCAGGTCGCAGTTGCAAATGAGAACCTGTTCTCAACTAGCCTACCTGGTTAAATAAAGGTGAAATAAAAATAAAAAAAATAAAAAATTCCCCAATTACATGTTCCTGTATTTAACCCTCTGTTTTCACCCGTGCATAATATTTACCTTGTGCCTTTATTTTTGAGTTGCTCACTCATTTTGCTCTCCTGCGCCTGACTTCATGCACCAGCTACACTCACCTTCTGACAAGATGGTTGTAAAGGTTGAGTCACATCCCTTCTAATGGTTGAACTTCCCTGATGATGACTTGTCTGGGTCTCTGAACTTGTCTCATGTGGCTTTGTTGGGGGTGTACATTTTCTTTGTTTGTAGGCCAGGAATTATAGTTTTCAGCCACCCTACCAGTAGCGGCAATGTAATGGTTCCATAGCATTAGACAAGTACTCATCACTGTACTTTGAAACAACAGAAAAGGTTGTGGTTTCATCTACAAAATGTAATATAGACATTTTCTGCACAATGTGTTTGTTGTATTCAGTAGGTTGGAGCTTCTGTTTGTTGAATAATAATCCTGTTGCTTTAAGAATAAATTAATGTCAAGTAATGCTTTGAAGTAAAAACATTTGCATTTGATTACTTTCTGTGTGTTTGTTAGAGTAGTTCAGTAACTTACATAGCCTTTCTTGTATCCAGGCACTCTCAATGACTGGAACATTGATATGATTCGCAATATGTACCTCTCTTTTGTCTGACGACGAGAGAGATGTCAGGACCCAGTTACGAACCCGGGTCTACAGAGTGAGAAACAGTCACTTAACCAACTGAGCCACGAATAGTCGGCAGAACCCAGAAGATGAGGCAGACACAGCAATACTTGAGACGGTGTATTTAATGAAGTAAAAAGTGAAGTTCTTCAGGAACACATGTAACTCCACAACCTCAAAAGGAATCCTCCAAGACAAAAAAGGCAAATCCACAAGGTGGAAGGTAAAGCACAAAAAGCCTCAAAAGATACTCAAAAAACAAACAAACAAGAACAAAAAACAGAATTCCACAAGAGAGTCCACCGGGATCAACAAGAGTTCTCAGAGTACTAGGGCTGGGTGCTAACATACAAACACAGAGCAAAGAACAGAGGAAAACAAAGGGTTTAAATACAATCAGGGGAAACGAGGCACAGGTGCAAATAATAATGGGGATCAAGAGAAAACAAAAGGTCAAAAGGCACAATGGGGGCATCTAGTGACCAAAAACCGGAACAACCTTGGCCAAATCCTGACAAGAGACTCTTGAAAAAAATATCTATGGCAGGTTTAAAGGAATATTATACTCAAAATACAATCTAACATGATTTTATCAGTTACCTTGTCTGTATTCAACTTACCAAGAGAGTTTATATATGCAGTCAAGGCAAATTGAAAAATCATGTTGAATTGTATTCGGTACATACCAAGCACAATAACATCCTGTAATAATCAAAAAATAAAAACATACCCCTCAACTTCTATCATTTGCTGGCCGATGAAATTGTTCCAGTGTCTTCATATTCCTTTATCACTTCTGGACCCCCCAGTTTTGCATCAAGAATGTCTTTTATCATCTGAATAGAAATTCTAATTAGATTTCCAGCAACAAATCAAGCAGCTGATAGCTACTTTCCATGAAAATAGTTGGCAACACTGAGTAAACAAATTTATTTAGCCAAAAGACTCATCAACATTTACTCTTCTTTTCAGAGTGTTGGCTTGTCATGTTTTGTCATATATTGTCTTGTCCTTGTGCTTTCCCTTCTGTTCGTTTCCCCCTGCTGGTCTTATTAGGTTCGTTCCCTTTTTCTATCCCTCTCTCTCCCCCTCCCTCTCTCTCTTCTCTCTATCGTTCCGTTCCTGCTCCCAGCTGTTCCTCATTCTCCTAACTCACTCATTTACTCTTTTCACACCTGTCCCCTATTTTGCCCTCTGATTAGAGCCCTATTTCTCCCCTTGTTTTCCGCTTCTGTCCTTGTCGGATCCTTGTATGATGTTCGCTGTTCTGTGTCCTTGTCTCGCCCTCTCGTGTTTTGTCTCCTTCAGATGCTGCGTGTGAGCAGGTGTCTTAGTCTGCTACGGTCGGTGCCTTCCCGAAGCAACCTGCAGTCAATGGTCGAGTCTCCAGTCTATCCTCGTTACTACGAGTGGATTTAAGTTTTTTCCTGTTTTGTTTTCTTCTTGATTTTTCCAGGATTATTACTTTTGTCATATACTGGAATAAAGACTCTGTTTTCGTTAAGTCGCTTTTGGGTCCTCATTCACCAGCACAACAGAAGGATCCGACCAAGAATGGACCCAGCGACTATGGATTCTCTCTACTCTACTCTCGACTTCCAGGGAGCGATGCTCGGCAGACACGAGCAGGAATTGTCTGCTGCTCGGCATGCCGTTGAGACCCTGGCCGCTCAGGTCTCCGACCTCTCAGGACAGGATCAGAGTCTTCGTCTCGTGCCACCAGCTACTTCTGGGTCTTCCGAGTCTCCGGAACCTAGGGTTAATAACCCACCATGTTACTCTGGGCAGCCCACTGAGTGCCGCTCCTTTCTCACCCAGTGTGATATTGTGTTCTCTCTCCAGCCCAACACATACTCAAGAGAGAGAGCTCGGATTGCCTACGTCATATCACTCCTTACTGGTCGGGCTCGGCAGTGGGGCACAGCTATCTGGGAGGCAAGCGCTGAGTGTACTAACGATTATCTGAACTTTAAAGAGGAGATGATAAGGGTTTTTGATCGTTCTGTTTTTGGGAAAGAAGCTTCCTGGTCCCTGTCTTCCCTATGTCAAGGTAATCGATCCATAACGGATTACTCTATAGAGTTTCGCACTCTTGCTGCCTCCAGTAACTGGAACGAGCAGGCGTTGCTCGCTCGTTTTCTGGAGGGACTCCACGCTAAGGTTAAGGATGAGATTCTCTCTCGGGAGGTTCCATCCAGCGTGGATTCTTTGATTGAACTCGCTATTCGCATTGAACGACGGGTAGATCTTCGTCACCGAGCTCATAGAAGAGAGCTCGCGTTAACTGTGTCCCCCCCTCTATCCGACACTACCATCTTTCCCCACTGACTCAGGTGTTGAGCCCATGCAGCTGGGGGGTATTCGCATTTCGACTAAGGAGAGGGAACGGAGAATCACCAACCTCCTCTGTCTCTATTGCAGTTCCGCTGGTCATTTTGTCATTTCATGTCCAGTTAAAGGCCAGAGCTCATCAGTAAGCGGAGGGCGACTGATAAGCGCTACTAGACTGTCCTCTCCGTCAAGTACCTGTACTACCTTGCCGTTCCATCTACGCTGGACCGGATCGGCAGCTTCCTGCAGTGCATTAATAGACTCTGGGGCGGAGGGCTGTTTTATGGACGAAGCCTGGGCTCGGGAACATGACATTCCTCTCAGACAGTTAGGGGAGCCCACGGTCATGTTCGTCTTGGATGGTAGTCCTCTCCCCAGTATATTATGTGAAACACTACCTTTAACCCTCACAGTATCTGGTAACCATAGTGAGACCATTTCTTTTTTGATTTTTTGTTCACCTTTTACACCTGTTGTTTTGGGTCATCCCTGGCTAGTGTGTCATAATCCTTCTTTTGATTGGTCTAGTAATTCTATCCTTTCCTGGAACGTTTCTTGTCATGTGAAGTGTTTAATGTCTGCTATTCCTCCTGTTTCTTCTGCTCCCTCTTCACAGGAGGAACCTGGTGATTTGACAGGAGTGCCGGAGGAATATCATGATCTGCGCACGCTCTTCAGTCGGTCCAGAACCAACTCCCTTCCTCCTCACCGGTCGTATGATTGTTGTTCTGATCTCCTCAAGAAGCGTTTTGCATCCGCTCCTATCCTTGTTGCACCTGACGTCACTAAACAGTTCATTGTCGAGGTTGACGCGTTGGGGGTGGGCGTGGGAGCCATTCTGTCCCAGCGCTCCGATACTGACGATGGGGTCCACCCTTGCGCGTATTTTTCTCATCGCCTGTCGCCGTCGGAACGTAACTATGATGTGGCTAACCGCGAACTGCTCGCCATCCGTTTAGCCCTAGGCGAATGGCGACAGTGGTTGGAGGGGGCGACCGTTCCTTTTGTCGTTTGGACTGACCAAAGGAACCTTGAGTACATCCGTTCTGCCAAACGACTGAATGCGCGTCATGCTCGTTGGGCGTTGTTTTTCGCTCGTTTCGAGTTCGTTATTTCTTATTGCCCGGGTACTAAGAACACCAAGCCTCATGCTTTATCCCGTCTCTTTAGTTCTTCTGTGGCTTCTACCGATCCCGAGGGGATTCTTCCTGATGGGCGTGTTGTCGGGTTGACTGTCTGGGGAATTGAGAGACAGGTTAAGCAAGCACTCACTCACACTCCGTCGCCCGCGCGCTTGTCCTAGTAACCTTCTTTTCGTTCCTGTCTCTACTCGTCTGGCGGTTCTTCAGTGGGCGCACTCTGCCAAGTTAGCTGGCCACCCCGGCGTTCGGGGTACGCTTGCTTCTATTCGCCAGCGGTTTTGGTGGCCTACTCAGGAGCGTGACACGCGCCGTTTCGTGGCTGCTTGTTCGGACTGCGCGCAGAATAAGTCTGGTAACTTTTTTTCTGCTTCTGCTCCTGGTCTTGCTGGGTCTCAGTCTGTCCCCAGCCACCGCATCTCTCCTCCCCTTGCTGTGTCTCAGTCTGTTCCCTGCCACCGCATCTCTCCTGGTCCTGCTCCTGCACTTGCTGTGTCTCAGTCTGTCCACAGCCACCGCCTCTCTCCTGTTCCTGGTCTTAGCCTTGCTGTGTCTCAGTCTGTCCCTAGTTGTTACTCTCCTGGCCTGTTTGGTCCTGTTTGCTCTAAAGCTTACAGTTCTCTACCCGTGTCTCATTTTTTTAAGAGTAGTAGCCCTAGATTCCCTCTTCTTCGTCTTCCATTACGGTCCTGAGGAGAGGAGTTGGGTTCTTTCTCGGGACGTGCTGGATCGTTTGTGATCTATGATTTCCTCCGTTGCCGCCAGTGTTCCTCCTCGAGTGCGCCAGGAGGCGCTCGGTGAGTGGGGGGGGTACTGTCATGTTTTGTCATATATTGTCTTGTCCTTGTGCTTTCCCTTCTGTTCGTTTCCCCCTGCTGGTCTTATTAGGTTCGTTCCCTTTTTCTATCCCTCTCTCTCTTCTCTCTATCGTTCCGTTCCTGCTCCCAGCTGTTCCTCATTCTCCTAACTCACTCATTTACTCTTTTCACACCTGTCCCCTATTTTGCCCTCTGATTAGAGCCCTATTTCTCCCCTTGTTTTCCGCTTCTGTCCTTGTCGGATCCTTGTATGATGTTCGCTGTTCTGTGTCCTTGTCTCGCCCTGTCGTGTTTTGTCTCCTTCAGATGCTGCGTGTGAGCAGGTGTCTTAGTCTGCTACGGTCGGTGCCTTCCTGAAGCAACCTGCAGTCAATGGTCGAGTCTCCAGTCTGTCCTCGTTACTACGAGTGGATTTAAGTTTTTTCCTGTTTTGTTTTCTTCTTGATTTTTCCAGGATTATTATTTTTGTCATATACTGGAATAAAGACTCTGTTTTCGTTAAGTCGCTTTTGGGTCCTCATTCACCAGCACAACATGGCTGAACTGTCACTGTTATTCTCGCGACTAGATCTTGACTTGACAGTGAAATTGTATCCGTCAAGATGGGTGAGAACTAGGCAAAGGGCACCTCTCAAACAACACAACAGTAAATAAATACTGTATATCTGTATAAAGATTAGGCTACTTTAACAGCAACTCATACGTTTAACAGCGTCTCATGACATGCACTCCCGACAGAGTTAACTCGCGTTCCAGTGCTATTCTCCGGTTGGAACATTATTGATGTTTTATGTTAAAAACATCCTGAAGATTGATTCCATATATCGTTTGACATGTTTCTAAAGGACTGTAACGGAACTTCTCGAGTTTTTGTCTGGATGAAGTGCCTGCTCCTCATGAAGATGGATTACTGGGCTGAACAGGCTAACAACAAGTCGCTATTTGGACATAAATTACGGACTTCATGGAACAAATCAGTCATTTATTGACGACCTCGGATTCCTGTGCGTGCCTTCAGATGAAGATCATCAAAGGTAAGTGAATATTTATGGTGTTGTTTCTAACTTTGTTGACTCCAAAATGCCGGATATTCCTCTGGCTGTTTTGTGTTCTGAGCGCCATTCTCAGATCTTTTTCCGTAAAGTTTTTTGAAATTCGACACAGCGGTTGCATGAAGGAGAAGTCTATCTTTAATTCTGTGAATAACACTAGTATCTTTTATCAATGTTTATTATGAGTAGTTCTGCAAAATCACCAAATGTTTTAGAATCAAAACATTACTGCACGTAAGGCGCCAATGTAAACTGAGATTTTTGGATATAAATATGCCCATTATCGAACAAAACATACATGTATTGTGTAACATGAAGTCCTATGAGTGTCATCTGATGCAGATCATCAAAGGTTAGTGATTAATTTGATCTATATTTCTGCTTTTTGTGACTCCTATCTTTGGCTGGAAAAATGGCTGTGTATTTTCGACTTGGCTCTGACCTAACATAATCATATGTGGTTCTTTCGCTGTAAAGCATTTTTTAAATCGGACACGATGGGTAGATTAACAAGATGTTTACATTTGCTGTATTGGACTTGTTAATGTGTGAAAGTTACATACTTCTAAAAAATATTTTTGAATTTCGCACGCTGCCTTTTCAGTTGTCGAGGGGTTCCGCCTGCCCCAGAAAGGTTAATGAACAGAAGATTGGCAAATACATCCTCGTCTACTTCTGTGCCAGTTGTATCAGTCCAATTGGTTGGTTTCATCACAAATAGAAGACTTCAGTTTCACTGGAATATGAAAAATAGCAAGATCATTTTTAACACACATAGTTAGGATCTTCATCTGTGAACAAAATATCAATGAATACAAGAAATCCTTCAAGAACATGTACGTTGCCTCAGCAAGTTTGATGTGTTATCTTTATCATGATAATGCATTGGAATCATCATTGTGGTTCTGGTTCCAACACCAGTCTATAATGGAAAAATATTTTGAGTAATCATGGTCAAATCAAATCAGTGCAGTAATATCTAACAAGTAATCTAACAATTCCAATTGATGTCGCTCTGATATCCAATAGTTATTCCCAGCTGTATGTAATGACACTTCAGATTTTCTGGGCCATCAGCTAAATAATGCATAGTTTCCCAAGGACGAGAAGGTGAACTTCTCTGTTGAATAGTAAAGGTTTCTTTACCCAAGGGGACATGGCTCGCCATCCAGGACCTCTATAACAGGCGGTGTCAGAGGAAGGCCCTAAATATTCTCAAAGACTCCAGACACCCAAGGCATAGACTGATCTCTCTGCTACTACACAGCAAGCGGTATCGATGTACCAAGTCTGGAACCAACAAGGCGCTGAATAGCTTCTACCCCCAAGCCATAAGATTGCTAAATAGTTAGTTAAATAGTTAACCAATAGCTACCCAAATGATCTGCATTGACCGCTTTTGCACTCACTCTTTTGACTCATCCCATACACTGCTGCTACTGTTTATAATGTATCCTGTTGCCTAGTCACTTTATCCCTACCTATATGTACATATCTACCTCAATTACCTCGTACCCTTGCACATCTACCCAGAACAGTCTTAGTTTGTCAGGGTACAGGAAAGGAAGACCCAGAGTTACCTCTGCTGCAGAGGATAAGTTCATTGTTCAGTGTTAACAGCCTCAGAAATTGCACAAGTGTGCCTTGAATTCTCAATAAATCACAGACAGTGTTACCAGCAAAGCACCCCCACGCCATCACACCTCCGACCTCCATGCTTCACGGTGGGAGCTACACATGCGTAGATCATCCGTTCACCTCCTCTGTGTTTCACAAAGACTTGCGGTTCAAACCAAATATCTCAAATTTGGACCCATCAGACCAAAAGGACATATTTCCTCCGGTCTAATGTCTATTGCTCGTGTTTCGTGGCCCAAGCAAGTCTTCTTCTTATTTGTATCCTTTAGTAGTGGTTTCTTTGCAGCTATTCAACCATGAAGTCCTTATTCACACAGTCTCCTTAACTGTTCAGGAGTCAGAAGTCTCTGCAGGTAACTCTGGGTCTTCCTTTCCTGTGGCGGTCCTCATGAGAGCCAGTTTCATCATATCGCTTGACGGTTTTTGCAACTGCACTTCAAGATACTTTCAAAGTATTAATTTCTTGTGTTATTGTTTTTCTATTATTTTTCTTTTTTTTTCGCTCTGCTTTGTTGAGGTGGGCCCGTAAGTAAGCATTTCACTGTTAGTCTACACCTGTTGTTTAAGAAGGAGGTGGCAAATAACATTTGATTTGAATATCATTTGATTTGACTGTGCTATTTACTATTGACTGTGTTCTTAACCTCCCTGCATCATCAATGCAAACAGAGCTCTCATAAAGAGAATAAGCCCAACAACAAACAAAACATATCCTGGAGCTAATATTTGCAGAGTGTGCGTGTCACATATTTGAACTGGAATGCCTGGGTTTCAGTGGGGTTTGTTGTGCCGAATGCAGTGCAGGGGGTTTGAGCTGGCCACTAATGCGCTTTGTGTTTATGGGGCTGCTGCCATATAATGTGCTGATACATACTGGATGCCTGCCTGTGCCCCTGGGTGGAAGACACACTTCTCAGGCTGCACAATCGATTGGTTACGCATGATTTAAGAGATTTGGGGGGATGGTTATTGCAGATGGAAATCCTAAGCTGTCTTTCTTTTCCCTGTTGAGGCTGTGATTACTGCTGGAAGCACCACTTTGGAAAACATCTGACCTCCACCACTCTGTCAGTGAATACATTTTTCATTCAAGTTAATCGCAACTGATTAGTATGTACGTCTACAGTGACATGTTCTGTTCTTCAACACAGAACATTAATTAATTGATTTTAGCTTGTGCCAGGTACATCAAGTATTTTTGTTGCTGCAGTTCCTCTTGCTGTTCGCACTTCTCACTGTGATGCTCCTATCCCATTTTCAAACCTTGCACAATATGGGCAACATGGGCTTGGTCTTGTCATCTTATTGGTACCCAAAAACAGTAAGGACAGTGGAACCCTTGACAATGAGACACAATATAGGCTGTGGTCCAGTCTCTCCACTCGAGCCTTTGATAATAGGGGCACTTGCAATGATGTGCAATGTCCCATCCTTAGTAACCTAGAACAGTTAGGGGCGCTGCCCTCCTCTTCACTAACAGCACAATAATGACTTTGGTGATCTGAGAGAGCTGACATCTGGTGTTGTTTGGAATAGCAACATGGGGGTAGAGAGGACCCAGACATGGAACCCCAGGAGAGGGGGGGGGGATGTGACAGAGTGCCACTGTCCAATTACGGTGACCTCCCAGTTCTGATGGAGTGGCAGATGATGGGCCTCCATGCCAGATCCAGGCTCCCTGCGTGTGATAGACATTCTATTGATGACGCTCTCCTCTGGGGAGATAGCATGAGGACATGGTCCTTTGCTAGAGTATAATTTTTCGCTCCTTCCACCATGAATCACACACACAGAGAGAGAGAGAGAGAGAGAGAGAGAGAGAGAGAGAGAGAGAGAGAGAGAGAGAGAGAGAGAGAGAGAGAGAGAGAGAGAGAGAGAGAGAGAGAGAGAGAGAGAGAGAGAGAGAGAGAGAGAGAAGGCTGGATAGCGAGAGAGGAGGGATCGCGAAATAGAGAGGGAGATATTTGATCAGAGGCTTTTTTTGTGCTCCAGCTTATAAAGTGTTGAATACACTACAGATGGTAACCGAAAGGTTACTGGTTCGAATACCCGAGCCAACAAGGTGAAAGATCTGTGAGCAAGACACTTAAACATAATTTGCTCCAGGGCACGCTTTACTACTATGGCTGACCCTGTAAAACAACACATTTCAATGCACCTATCCAGTGTATGTGACAAAAGGTTGTATTTGTTTTACAAAACCTCCATTCTCAATTAAAACCATATCAGAGGCCCTTTGAGAAACAACTGGAAATATAGTGTTTTCCATGGAGATACGTTTCATAGCCTTTTTCTAGAATAGCTAAGATACTGTACAAAATGACAATAATTAATAAAACTAGACATACTGCATCTACTTAAGCCACTTACAATGTCTAGCTTGAGGATTTAGTTATCCTTTTGACTAATATTCACACTACAAATACAGGCTACTGATGGAGTAAGATGGCACCAGAGAAGAAGGCTGACGTTTTACGTGTTCCTATCCAATTGTGTTTTTTGTTTGTTTCATTGCGTGGGTTGTAACTTATTTTTTTACTTATTTTGTACATAATGTTGCTGCTACCGTTGCTGCTACTGAAAATAACTTCTGACAGAAACGTTTTTTTCCTTTAACGAATCTGACAAGCCCGACATGAATAATATACAGCTTTCCCGGGTACAGGCCCAGATCCCCGTCATTTGCGTGAAAGAGAAGGCAGAAAAAAGGGGCCGGAGGGCGGGCTTCCTTCGGAGAAGTCATAGGCGATTGAATAAACCGCCAATGCCTTCCGTTCTGCTAGCAAACGTGCAGTCATTGTAGAATAAAATCGATGACCTACACAGAAGATTAAACTACCAACGGGACATTCAAAAACTGTAATATCTCATGCTCCACGAAGTCGTGGCTTAATGACGACATTATCAACATACAGCTGGCTGATTCTACGCTGTATCGGAAGGAGAGAACAGTGGCGTCTGGTAAGACAAGGGGGGCAGACTATGTATTTTTGTAAATAACAGCTGGTGCACGATATTAATGAGGAAGTCTCAAGGTTTTGCTTGCCTGAGGTAGAGTATCTCATGATAAGCAATAGACCACACTATCTACCTAGATAGTTTATCTGTATTTTTCGTAGTGGTCTATATACGACCACAGACTGAGGCTGGCAGTAAGACTGCACTCAATGAGCTGTATTCCTTCATAAGCAAAAAGGAAAACATTCACCCAGAGGCGGCGCTCTTAGTGGCCGAGGACTTTAATGAAGGGAAACAAATCGGTCACACCAAATTCAGCATGTTAAATGTGCACACACTGAGACGCATACAAAGCTCTCCCTCGCTCTCCATTTGGCAAATCTGACCATAATTCTATCCTCCAGATTCCTGCTTACAAGCAAAAATTAAAGCAGGAAGCACCAGTGACTCAATCAAAAAAAGTCTTCAGATGAAGCAGATGCTAAGCTTCAGGACTGTTTTGCTAGCACAGACTGAAATATGTTCTGCGATTCCTCCAATTGGCATTGAGGAGTACACCACATCAGTCACTGGTTTCATCAATGAGTGCTTCGATGATGTCGTCCCCACAGTGACCATAAGTACATACCCCAAACAGAAGCTGTGGATTACAGGCAAAATCTGCATTGAGTGAAAGGCTAGAAACGCCACTTTCAAGGAGCGGGACTCTAATCTGGAAGCTTATAAGAAATCCCGCGATGCCCTCCAACGAACCATCAAACAAGCAAAGCCTCAAATCAGGACTGAGATCGAATCATACTACACCGGCTCTGACGTTCGTCGGATATGGCAAGGCTTGCAAACCATTACAAACTACAAAGGGAAGCACAGCCGAGAGCTTCCCAGTGACACAAGCCTACCAGACAAGCAAAACTACTTCTATGCTCGCTTCGAGGCAAATAACACTGAAACATGAATGAGAGCACAAGCTGTTCCGGAAGACTGTGTGATCACAGTCTCTGCAGTCGATATGAGTAAGACCTCTCTTGGCTAGATGGGACGCTACCGTCCCACCTGACCAACATCCAGTGAGAGTGCAGGGCGCAAATTCAATCTACAGAATGTTAAATATTTAACTTTCTTAAAAATACCCATGCATTATGTAAAAATAAAGCTAAACTTCTTGTTGAGCCAGACATGGCATCAGATTTCAAAAAGGCTTTACAGCGAAAGCAAACCATGCGATTATCTGAGGACAGCACCCCATCAAACAAACACAGACAATCAAAATTAATTCTGCCAGGCGTGACACAAAACTCAGAAATAACAATATAATGAATGCCTTACCTTTGAAGTGCTTCTTCTGTTGGCACTCCAATATGTCCCATAAACATCGCAAATTGTCCTTTTGTTCGATTAATTCCGTTGTTATATCTCCAAAATCTTCATTTATTTGGAGCGTTTGATCCAGAAAAACACTGCTTCCAACTCCCGCAACATGACTACAAAATATCTAATAAGTTACCTGTAATCTTTGTCCAAACAACTTTCCTAATACAACTTTAGGTATTTTTTTAATGTAAATAATCAATAAAATTTAAGATGGGATAAATTGCGTTCAATAGCAGATAAAAACAAAGTCGTGCGAGCTTTCAGGTCGCGCGCCTCAACCACAACAGTACACTAGACTTGACCCTCGTTCCGAAGAGCCCTACTTCTTCATTACACAAAGGAAAAACATCAACCAATTTCTAAAGACTGTTGACATCCAGTGGAAGCGATAGGAACTGCAAGCAAGTGCCTTAGAAATCTAGATCCACATAGAAAACACATTGAAAAGAGAGTGACCGGTGTGTGGGGTGCGTACTCAGTCCCGTCCTGTACTCCCTCTTCACGCATGACTGCTTGGCCAGGTACGACTGCAACACCAACATTAAGTTTGCCAATGACACAACAGTGGTAGGCCTGGTCACCGATAACGACGAGACAGCCTATAGAAGACCTGGCCGTGTGCTGCCGAAAGCACCACACGACCAGGATAACAACCTCTCACTTAACGTGATCAAGACAAAAGGAGATGATTGTGGGCTACAGGAAAAGGAGGACCGAGCACGCCACCATTCTCATCTATGGGGCTGTAATGGAGTAGGTTGAGAGCTTAAAGTTCCTTGGTGTCCAAATCACCAACAAACTAACATGGTCCAAGCACACCAAGACAGTCATGAAGAGGGCATGACAAAACCTATTCCCCCTCAGGAGACTGAAAAGATTTGGCATGGGTCCTCAAATCTTCAAAAGGTTCCACAGCTGCACCTGTAAGAGTATTGGTGCATCACTGCCTGGTAGGGCAATTGCCACGCCTCCGACCTCAAGGCAGAGAGGCAAGGCATTACAGAGAGTAATGCCTACGGCCCAGTCCATCTCACTGGGGCCAAGCTTCCTGTCATCCAGGACCTCTATACCAGGCGGTGTCAGAGGAAGGCCCTAAAAATTGTCACAGATCCCAGCCACCCTATTCATAGACTGTTCTCTCTGCTACCAAACGGTAAGCGGTACCGGAGTGCCAAGTCTAGGTCCAAGATGCTTCTAAACAGCTTTTACCCCCAAGCAATAAGACTCATGAACATCCAATCAAATAGCTACCCGGGACTATTTGGATTGTCCCACACCCCCTGTTTCACACAGCTGCTAATCTCTGTTGTTATCATATATGCATAGTCACTTTAACTCTACCTACATGTACATATTACCTCAATTACCTCGTCTAACCGGTGCCCCCGCTCATTGACTCTGTACCGGTACACCCTGTATATAGCCTCACTATTGTTATTTTACTGCTGCTCCATAGTTACTTGTTACTTTTCTTATTCTTATACAAATGTTTTATTCTTTAAACTGCATTGTTGTTTAGGGGCTCATAAGTAAGCATTTCACTGTAAGGTTGTATTCGGCGCATGTGACTAATACAATTTGATTTTATGAAGTTGAGGAATTGATGCATTTTACAGTCTGACTGACTGAAAGACCACAGATGCATTGAATGCTTTCTCACAGTAGATGGCATGTGCGTGTCTGAGTGCGTCCATATTTTAAATGACACCGTTTTTCCCAAATGAATTGGGGGAAATCAAATTAACGTGAAAAAAAGAGCCTTGGTGAAGTTTGAGCTTTAGAAATAAAAATATTATCCTTCATAAGCTTGCCTGAGGAATCTACATAAGAATGCTGTTTGTTATTATATTTCATAACAGCATTGTGTGTCAGTGTAAAAAGCTCCCCTCTATTCTGTGTGGGCATGGGGAAAGAGATGGGTCTCTGTATTCTAAATGCTGTGGATAATCGGAGCACAAACAAGCCAGTGTTTGAATGAATTACTCACAGCACTCAATGAAAGCTAAATGCCGTTTGAGTGACTGGTCTTGACTTGGAATCAGTAGACAGCCATGCTGTTGCTATGCTACTCGGCTCAGTCATTAGGTGATTACTATGCCTACGTCAGACAGACGAGTGGCCCCAATGGTCCTAGGCATCCTTGTGAATGTTGAAGTGAGCATAACCTGAGCATGTTTCCATTTGCTATGGGATCAATATGAAGTTATTAATCCCTGAGTATTACAATCATGTAATACCACAATATTACATTTATTTATTTTCATTTCAGAAATAAAACACCATGTTGAAATATGTGGTTTTAGGCTGAATTTCTTCTGTACATCGGCTGATGTAAAAAGGGCTTCATAAATTTTTTATTTGATTGATTGAACTATCAATCCCTTGTGTCGTAATGTCAGGTACACTTGCTTGAGGCAGGATGAGCTTCATCTTCGCACGTAGCAGTGTGAACCCAGCCGTACCCCCGGGTGCAATCAAGGCTCCGCCCACAACCGTAAGGCTCTCCAGAAGGTAGTGAGGTCTGCACAACCCATCACCGGGGGCAAACTACCTGCCCTCCAGGATACCTACACCACCCGATGTTACAGGAAGGCCATAAAGATCATCAAGGACATCAACCACACGAGCCACTGCCTGTTCACCCCGCTATCATCCAGAAGGCGAGGTCAGTACAGGTGCATCAAAGCTGGGACCGAGAGACTGAAAAACAGCTTCTATCTCAAGGCCATCAGACTGTTAAACAGCCACCACTAACATTGAGTGGCTGCTGCCAACACACTGACACTGACTCAACTCCAGCCTCTTCAATAATGGGAATTGATGGGAAATGATCACTAGCCACTTTAAACAATGCTACCTACCCTACATTATTCATCTCATATGCATACGTATATACTGTACTCTATATAATCGACTGCATCCTTATGTAATACATGTATCACTAGCCACTTTAACTATGCCACTTTGTTTACATACTCATCTCATATGTATATACTGTACTCGATACCATCTACTGTATCTTACCTATGCTGCTCTGTACCATCACTCATTCATATATCTTTATGTACATATTCTTTATCCCCTTACACTGTGTATAAGACAGTAGTTTTAGAATTGTTAGTTAGATTACTTGTTGGTTATTACTGCATTGTTGGAACTAGAAGCACAAGCATTTCGCTACACTCGCATTAACATCTGCTAACCATGTGTATGTGACAAATAAAATTTGATTTGATTTGAACTATATGAGTAGCCTAATCAACCAACTGTGCTAATATGCACTGAACTTTATTATGATAACCACCAAAGCAATAGATTGTGGGCTGAACGCCGAAATACCGAACTATATAAGGCATGTTACTTGCATATGAACTCATCACTTCTGGCATTCAAAATTTCCTTGGCGTTTAATCTAATATAGCGTTCATAGGAAGCATAGGACCACGCCATCAGTGTGGATGCAGGGACAGAGAGAAGCCGTTGAAGCAGTGCCTATGCGAAATTAATGGCTGCGTATAGCTCAGGAGATAGCCCGCAGCATTGGCAGAAGAGACGGAGCCGTGATGAAAACCAGTATTTCGTCATTGGTTTGCCAGAATCAGTGATGAATAATGGATCAACCGGCGTGGCCAGTGGTTACCATTGCAGGTCGCGTAACATGGAAGAGAGGACAAAATGCAGTGTTAGTTTGAGCAATGATACCTGGCATACATTTACCCTTCCAATTAGTTTAGAAATGCTTTACCAACATGGTGAAAGTGTGAGTGTACACAAATGAATTCAGAAAATCATGAGATCATGCAATGATTAAAGAAAAATGAATACAAAGCGTATTTCCAACCTTAAAAAAACAGTAGAAAGCCATTAGATGACTGCCTCTCATAAAATCATTGTACGAGTTTAAAGACCCTTCCCTTAACGTGAATAAATGTTTTGCATTGAGTGTGGGTGATGGTTAACCTTTGTTATTGCCTGAAGATTGCTCTTTTGAAGCCAATGATACAGAAAGAGCTGTCATCTTGGTGCATGAAGATATTTTACCTATGCAAATAGGTAATAGCCACAGGCTGACAGAACTTTGATCAAATAGCAATACTGCAAGAACTCTGGTAGTTTTCCCAATATCAGAATAAATCAATTGTAACATCATAGCAGCAGAGAATCAGAGTGAAACCAGGCTCAACTGAAAAGCAGTAGTAGTGGCGATGCAGAATTGGGTGCCAATAGCTCAGAGCTAGCCCTCAACACTGACGAAGGAACCAGAGCGGTTATGAGCTCCAGTTTCTTGCCATTCGTTACCAGCATCAATGTTGAACAGAGGTGCTGCCCATGCTCAGCTTGCAGGCAATATAACATATAAATATAAAGCAGTATTAGTTCTAGAGGTCGACCGATTAATCGGAATGGCCGATTAATTAGGGCCGAGTTTCAAGTTTTCATAACAATCGGAAATCGGAATTTTTGGCCTTTATACCTTTATTTAACAAGGCAAGTCAGTTAAGAACATTCTTATTTTCAATGACTGCCTTTTCACCTTGTCAGCTCCGGGGATACAATCTTGCAACCTTACAGTTAACTAGTCCAACGCAATAATGACCTGCCTCTCTCTTGTTGCACTCCACAAGGAGACTGCCTGTTACGCGAATGCAGTAAGCCAAGGTAAGTTGCTCGCTAGAATTAAACCTATCTTATAAAAAACAATCAATCATAAATCACTAGTTAACGACACATGGTTGATGATATTACTAGACTGACTGAGCATACAAGCATACAAGTATCTAAGTATCTGACTGAGCGGTGGTAGGCAGAAGTAGGCGCGTAAACATTCATTCAAACAGCACTTTCGTGCGTTTTTGCCAGCAGCTCTTCATTGTGCATCAAGCATTGCGCTGTTTATGACTTCAAGCCTATCAACTGAGGCTGCTGTAACCGAAGTGAAATGGCTAGCTAGTTAATAGCATTTCAAACGTCACTCGCTCTGATCCTTCAAATCAAATCAAATTTTATTTGTCACATACACATGGTTAGCAGATGTTAACATCTTGCGCCGAGCCATCCCGGATCCGGTATCGTGACTACAGCTTCAAGCTCATTACCATAACGCAACGTTAATGATTTCTAAAAATCACAAATGAAATGAAATAAATATGCCTGCTCTCAAGCTTAGCCTTTTCTTAACAACACTGTCATCTCAGATTTTCAAAATATGCTTTTGAACCATAGAAAATCAATCATTTGTGTAAGAGTGTTGATGGCTAGCTTAGCATTTAGCGTAGTATTTAGCACGCAACATATTCACAAAAACCAGCAAAGGAATCAAATAAAATAATTTACCTTTGAAGAACTTCAGATGTTTCAATGAGGAGCCTCTCAGTTACATAGCAGATGTCCAGTTTTTCCTGAAAGATTCTTTGTGTAGGACAAATCGCTCCGTTTTGTTACTACGCATTTGGCTACCGAAACTAACCAAAAATTCAGTCACCTAAACGTCAAACTTTTTTCCGAATTAACTCCATAATATCGACCGAAACATGGCAATCGTTGTTTGAATCAATCCTCAAGGTGTTTTGTCAAATATCTCTTCATTGATATGCCGTTCGTGGAAGCATGGTTTTTCTCAGAATCCCATGGAAAAATACCAGCAGCTGAGTTTTGCGCACCAATTTCCACGCAGGACACCGTGCAGACACTTGTCAAATGTAGTCTATTATGGTCAATCTTCCAATGATTTGCCTGCAAATACGTCACAATGCTCCAGACCCCTTGGGGAAACGATAGAAAGGGTAGGCTCATTCCTGTCGCATTCACAGCCATATAAGGAGATAATGAAAAACATAGAAATCCTGTTCATTTCCTGGTTGCAGAAACATCTTGGTTTTGCTTGAAGCTTTTGTTCTAGGGCACTCACAGTGAAAATCTTTGCAGTTCTGGAAACGTCAGAGTGTTTTCTTTCCAAAGCTATCAATTCCATGCATAGTCGAGCATCTTTTCGTGACAAAATATTGCGCTTAAAACGGGCACGTCTTTTTATCCAAAAATGAAATACTGAGAGAGGTTAAGGGTTAATCCGTGCATTCTGTACTAACTTGCCAGCTTCTTCCAGATATCTAAGAGAGAGACAACAGCTCACTGAACATTACTCACCCTGGCAGACCTGGTTAGGCTGTTACAGTATGTTATCCAGTGCGTTGGTGACTGCAACTGTGCTGTCAGATTGTCCATTTGTAAATTCCGAGCGCTTTGCGTTCAGAGTGCACACTGGACACTCTGGCCAATAAGTAGGGTTGTTCCGAAAGCTCTGACCTCACAATGACAGTAAAGCACCCATGCTAACTGGCTAACAGTGGCTCGCTACTTCCAGACGCAAAATGAGAGAACACCCCACTGACCATTTTACTCCCCTAGCAGAGCTCGTTAGGCACTATTCTCCAACTAGAATTTACCAGCTAGTATGCCTTTCAACAGTTGCAGTGACATTCTATTTAAATGGATACTTGCATGGAGTCTTTTGTTAAGACATGTAATAAACGCTAACCCCATTCCGTACAAATGGGCGAAACCGCGACATTCAAACGAGGCTGAAAAGAAAACGAATGGGACTGTAGCGACTGTGTTGACATCAAAATCTGGGGTGTGAACTACGTTTCTATTCAAGCATTGATTGACATGGTAATGGCTCTATAGTATTGGAGAAATGTTGAAAAAAACGGTCCCCTCCAACCTGTACGTTACATCGTGATGTGTGTCATGGCGTAACGTACAGCACGCATAAAGCAACTAATATTGTCTTACAGCCTGTCTCCACCAGGTGTAGCACTTCTCTCAACTTTTAGTAACAAGACAGGGACAGTGTGAGTCATATTTTGCGTCATCACTGCAAGCTATCATGACTCTCAAAAGCCACTGCTTACTTCTGAAGATCAATTTAGCACTGCCCTAAAAACCTGATTCAAATTCGACACAAACCTTCAAATAGGTATGTAATGACACGTTATATTAACTCTTTACAGTGTTTTATTTACATTTTAGAGGCGATAAGGTGATAAGTTGGACAGAGTGAAAAAAGCTGTTTCCCCAAGCGAAGCTAAACCTATCACGCAATAGGTTTAGCTTCCCCACCTGCCATTTTTCAAAAGATCCGACGGAGCTCAATGCCTTCTTGAATCATGCAGAGATGGGCATCATGATTTTGTTGGAAAGGGGAGAAATTGTGCTTTACAATGGTATTGATATTACAGTTGATCTGGAAGTATTACGTTTTATGGGCCCTAAAATATGGTTGATTGTACAGACCGGCGTAATGTGCAAAAGGGAGTTACTTTACGTTAGCTAGCTAGCTAAACAATGGACCATAATCTCAACTCATGACATTACTACCCTGCATGAATCTGCATGTAGCTAACCAACCAGGTTCTATGGCATTAAGGTACGAAGAATAAGATCATACAGCCAACTAACGTCAGCTGGCTAACAGTACACTTGAAATTAAACCACTTTCTGTCAAAATTATAAACGTGTAATATTTGAAAATGTAGCTCGCTAGACTATTTTACCAGTACACATCATGGTTGGATGCGTCTCCTGTCTGATGCCATGCGTGGTTGCCCTTAGTTTGACGATGTATTCCAGACTGGTGTTTTCTCCATCTCCTTAGCTATCATACTCAAATTCCACTGATTTCAAAACTTAGTCCTCCAGAAAGTGGAGAGCATACACATAAATTTCGCTAGCAAGCCAGCCAGCTAACGTTAGCTAGCTAACAGTACACTTTAACTTGACATTAGGTTTATGCAGTTTTACTACATGATACATTTAAAAAGCCACGTTTGACACAATTACCTAGACATACTGACCAGCTCCAGTAGACAGACGTGTGCTATATGGCAGAACAATCCAAACTCACCTCTCGGCATGTCCAGCCCGCTCATGATCTCAGCCAATCATGGCTAGTGGGAAGGTTGCTGACCTTTTCTCTGGCTAAACCAACTTGGCTTGTAATTTAACCAACTAGGCTTGTAATTTAACAATTTTATTCATATTTACAAATGGCATACAAGTTTGATATTAAGGCACATGAAAGTGAACATGTTCGAGAAGGCATTTCTGTCAAAAAACACATTTTGGATTTTTTTAAATTGTATGTTCAAACAGCTCTCCTGTGAAGTTGTGACTTGCGACATATGCCTAATTTCCTGAATCGGGTCACAAATATCAGAAAACAGCACTGTAGTGAGAAACATCTAGTTACACAGCAGCGTTGAAAAAATAACAAGAACCAGCCCATAGTAGCAGTAGCTGCAAACGGCAGTAGAATGACAGGGCAGATCTGTAAAGCTTAAATAGCTACCCAATAAGGTAGACGTAATTGATACTAGCCTTTAATTGTTACCATCTCAGCTGATGTGTCAGCTGAGGCGGGGCACTCTGGTTTCCTTTTTGAACTGTTTCCGCTTCATATATGAGGGTAAAAAATCTGAGATGACAAACTGGATTTATGTTCTTGGGCACGTGGGATGTAAATACTAACAAATCAAATACTGACAAAGATTTTGTCCAATATATCTCCTTGGTTACTAAATTCGGTAAGGCTCAGGGGACTTCTCACAAACCTCAGATCGCTTCTCTGTGAAGAAGAGTGATGGAACAGCCAAATTATAATTCCAGACAGCTAAACTCTTGATCTGTCTGCAGCACACTTACCTCTGAGGCTTTGATCCTTGATCTTTCAGCTGAGTTAAAAGAAAAAGAACCATTAAATTAAATGAGCTCACTTGGTCTTTTTTTCACCAAGGAGGGTGAAAAAATCCCATTATATTCTGTTTTGTTTTAAGGGACCCAAAGTCCCAGGCTCATACGGAATACTAGTGTTCTCCCTCCTTCGCTTCCCAGCCCTCCTTTTGGACTGAACGGCTTTATGGAAGCCAGAATTAAAATGTCCCTTCTGACCAAGTTACTTTTTTTAATAGCAAGGCAACATAATGTGTTTAGCTCTATTACCCACATAATGAGTTGGAACATGACACTTGCACGGTATATTATTAGTACACAGATATAGGAAAGGGTGAACACCCGGGAATTATTTTAACATGTGTATATTGGTGATAAGCACATGGCACATTAGGTAGGAGAAGTAGTTCATTATTCTCAGGTGCAATGTATCGTCAGCCCAGGAATCGGTTTTTCATGTTGTCTACCAGCCAGGCTCCTAAACAACAACAAACCTATCTCACAGGGGACTAATTAACCATGAAACCCAGTCCTGAAACTTACCTCTTCTAGCACATTCCACTGACACAAAATTAACAATTGCACTGAAACAAGTGTGCTCTCTATAGGGTCACCAATGGTAAAAGGTATTAACTTCTGACTGAATCATGTGGACTGACTGTAAAATGCTTGAGGATGATTAATGATATAACTACAGTAGGGCTGGCATATGTGGTCTTCTGCTTCTTTTCCACATTTCATTGTTATTTAAAGGCCCAGTGGATTAAAAAATGTGATGTGTGTTTTTATATATATACACTGCTCAAAAAAATAAAGGGAACACTTAAACAACACAATGTAATTCCAAGTCAATTACACTTCTGTGAAATCAAACTGACCCCTTAGGAAGCAACAGTGATTGACAATACATTTCACATGCTGTTGTGCAAATGGAATAGACAACAGGTGGAAATTATAGGTAATTAGCAAGACACCCCCAATAAAGGAGTGGTTCTGCAGGTGATAAACACAGACCACTTCTCAGTTCCTATGCTTCCTGGCTGATGTTTTGGTCACTTTTGAATGCTGGTGGTGCTTTCACTCTAGTGGTAGCATGAGACGGAGTCTACAACCCACACAAGCGGCTCAGGTAGTGCAGATCATCCAGGATGGGACATCAATGCGAGCTGTGGCAAGAAGGTTTGCTGTGTCTGTCAGCGTAGTGTCCAGAGCATGGAGGCGGTACCAGGAGACAGGCCAGTACATCAGGAGACATGGAGGAGGACGTAGGAGGGCAAAAACCCAGCAGCAGGACCGCTACCTCCGCCTTTGTGCAAGGAGGATGATAGAGGAAATTATGGTTGAAATGACTAATTATGTATACATTCCAATCAGAACTGACTAGTCCAAATGCTATAATGTACTGTACATATGAATTTTCTCTCTTGCTCCCTTTCCCAATTGTATATAATGTAGTCAGGAGTTAGTAACAATGAAGGTCTGTTCCTTAGTTGATTCAGTTGTACAAATCTCCAGGTGGTGGGAACGGGCCATCTCCAGATTGTCGGGAATGTTGATTTATGCTGACTGGCCTTGACTTCGTGCTGATAACGCGAGGGCTCAAGAGCTAGAGGGGCCCTCTGTTTGTGAAATGGAACGTTTGGAAAACGCTGACGTCATTTTCAGTTTATAACCTGTGGAAATGTGTGTAAGCATTTAGTACTCTCTTGTAATAAACGCTGTTACTTTTGGCTTTTAAGACTGGTCTCAATCTACTTCATGCATAATTCATGAACTTACAATTAATTAATGAATTAGAAATGAGTGCGAATTGGTTTTGGCAATAAACCATAAAGGAATTTAGAATTCCTCTATCAGAGGATCACTGCCAGAGCCCTGCAAAATGACCCTCCAGCAGGCCACAAATGTGCATGTGTCTGCTCAAACGGTCAGAAACAGACTCCATGAGGGTGGTATGAGGGCCCAACGACCACAGGTGGGGGTTGTGCTTACTACAACCCAACACCGTGCAGGATGTTCGGCATTTGCCAGAGAACTCCAAGATTGGCAAATTCGCCACTGGCGCCCTGGGCTCTTCAGAGATGAAAGCAGGTTCACACTGAGCACATGTAACAGACGTGACAGGCTGGATACGCCGTGGAGAACGTTCTGCTGCCTGCAACATCCTCCATCATGACCGGTTTGGCGGTGGGTCAGTCATGGTGTGGGGTGGCATTTCTTTGGGGGGGCCGCACACCCCTCCATGTGCTCGCCAGAGGTAGCCTGACTGCCATTAGGTACCAAGATGAGATCCTCAGACCCCTTGTGAAACCATATGCTGGTGCGGTTGGCCCTGGGTTCCTCCTAATGCAAGACAATGCTAGACCTCATGTGGCTGGAGTGTGTCAGCAGTTCCTGCAAGAGGAAGGCATTGATGCTATGGACTGGCCTGCCCGTTCCCCAGACCTGAATCCAATTGAACACATCTGGGACATCATGTCTTGCTCCATCCACCAACGCCACGTTGCACCACAGACTGTCCAAGAGTTGGAGGATGATTTAGTCCAGGTCTGAGAGGAGATCCCTCAGGAGACCATCCGCCTTCTCATCAGGAGCATGCCCAGGCGTTGTAGGGAGGTTATACAGGCACGTGGAGGCCACACACACTACTGAGTCTCATTTTGACTTGTTTTAAGGACATTACATCAAAGTTGGATCAGCCTGTAGTGTGGTTTTACACTTTAATTTTGAGTGTGACTCCAAATCCAGACCTCCATGGGTTGATCAATTTGATTTGATTTTTGTGTGGTTTTGTTGTCAGCACATTCAACTATGTAATGAAAAATTTCATTCATTCAGATCTAGGATGTGTTATTTTAGTGTTCCCTATTTTTTTGAGCAGTGTATATATATATATATATATATATATATATATATATATATATATATATATATATATATATATATATATATATATATATATATATATGTACTGTATACAGTACCAGTCAAACGTTTGGACACACCTACTCCAGGGTTTTCTTTGTTTTCACTATTTTCTACATTATTATTCTACAATGAAGACATAAACTATCAAATAACACATATGGAATCATGTAGTAACTGAAAAATTGTATAATTTTATATTTGAGATTCTTCAAAGTAGCCACCTTTGCCTTGATGACAGCTTTGCACACTGTTGGAATTCCCTCAACCAACTTCATGAGTTAGCCACCTGGCATGTATTTCAATAGGTTAAAAGTTCATTTGTGGAATATCTTGAGCCAATCAGTTGTGTTGTGATATGGTAGGGTATACAGTAAGTGGCGCAGTGGTCTAAGGCACTACTCCTCAGTGAAAGCGGTGTCACTACAGTCCCTGGTTCGAATCTAGCCTGAATCACATCTGACTGTGATTGGGAGGTGCACAATTGGCCACAGTGTTGTCCGGGTTTGGCCGTCATTGTAAATAAGAATTTGATCTTAACTGACTTGCCTAGTTAAATAATAATACAAATGTATATTGCATATTTCATGCAATATATGTTACAGGAAAAATAAAAGCTGAAATATACAAAACATGAGAGAAAATACTAAATAATGTCAAACTGAACCACTAAAAAGCACCCAAGGGGAAAGCAAAGTTAAAAATGTGTTTTAAGATCGTTTTGAAATATGTCCAGATTCTCTGTCAGGCTATTCCAAAGGCTGGGGCATAATAACTAAAGGCTGCCTCTCTACGCCTCTTGGTCTATTTAAACAATCAGAATGTCCACAAACAAGGTTCTGGATAGACAACTTGTTTCATACAACTGTTCCCTTAAATTTTGTCCATTTTTTATTTTGTAACTCGATGTCATTGGATAGTTAAAAGGCCAGTGACAGAAGACATGAGGGACCTGCTGGATCCATAACTAAAAAGCATGTCTGACATTTATTTTGGTGCACAATACCAAAATAAAAATCTTTAAATTAATTCTAAAACTCACAGGCAGCCAATTTAGAGAGCTTAAAACCGGTGTAATCTGTGCTCTCTGTTTGGTCTTGGTCAGTACCCATTCTGCAGCATTCTGTATGTTTTGCAGTTGACCTTGGCAATGTTCCTCAGGTGGTAAAACGGTATTTTGGTCACATTCCTAATGTGTGATTCTACATTTATTTCAGAACCTAAAATAACACCTAGGTTTTTTACCTGGTGTTTTGTCTTTAATTCCTGTGAATTAAAATGTGTGGCTAGTCTCTCCCTGTGCTTTGGCCCCAACAATAATTACGTCGGTCTTGTCTTGATTTAGCTGGATGAAGCTGTATTTTAATTCCAGTGGGTCAGAAGTTTACATACACTAAGTTGACTGTGCCTTTAAACAGCTTGGAAAATTCCAGAAAATGATGTCATGGCTTTAGAAGCTTCTGATAGGCTAATTGGCATCATATGAGTCAATTGGAGGTGTAACGGTGGATGTATTTCAATGCCTACCTTCAAACCCAGTGCCTCGTTGCTTGACATCATGGGAAAAATTTAAAGAAATCAGCCAAGACCTCAAAAAAAAATGTAGACCCCCACAAGTCTGGTTCATCATTGGGAGCAATTTCCAAATGCCTGAAGGTACCATGTTCATCTGTACAAACAATAGTAATCAAAGTATAAACACCATGGGACCATGTAGCTGTAATACCACTCAGGAAGGAGACGCATTCTGTCTCCTAGAGATGAACATACTTTGGTGCAAAAAGTGCAAATCAATCCCAGAACAACAGCAAAGGACCTTGTGAAGATGCTGGAGGAAACAGGTACAGAAGTATCTATATCCACAGTAAAACGAGTCCTATATCGACATAACCTAAAAGGCCAATCAGCAAGGAAGAAGCCACTGCTCCAAAACCGCCATAAAAAAAGCCAGACTACGGTTTGCAACTGCACATGGGGGCAAATATGTTACCTTTTGGATAAATGTCCTCTGGTCTGATGAAACAAAAATATAACTGTTTGGCCATAATGACCATCATCCCAACCATAAAGCACTGGGGTGGCAGCATTATGTTGTGGGGGTGCTTTGTTGCAGTGCACTTCACAAAATAGATGGCATCATGAGGGAGGAATATTACGTGGAAATGTTGAAGCAACATCTCAAGACATCAGTCAGGAAGTTAAAGCTTGGTCGCAAATGGGTCTTCGAAATGGACATTGAACCCAAGCATACTTCCAAAGTTGTGGCAAAATCGCTTATGGACAACAAAGTCAAGGAATGGGCCAATATTCACCCAACTTATTGTAGGAAGCTTGTGGAAGGCTACCCAAATCGTTTTACCCAAGTTAACCATTTAAAGGCAATGCTACCAAATACTGATTGAGTGTATGTGTTAGGAGTTTGTATTGGAGGCGAAGTCAGGTGCAGGAGAGCAGAGTGTAGTGAACAGGCGCACTTTTTATTTTTATATGACTAATGTATTTAGGTCATGAGAGACTTGTCAAGGATTATATCACCTCCACCTTACCGGCCACCCAAGACCCACTTCAGTTTGCATACCGCCCCAACAAGTCCAGAGGCGGCACAACACCATCACACACCCCTATCCCATCTGGACAAAAGGAATACCTATGTAAGAATGCTGTTCATTGACCACAGCTCAGCATTAAGCACCACAGTACCCTCCAAGCTCATCATCAAGCTGGAGGCCCTGGGTCTCAACCCCGACCTGTGCAATTGGGTCCTGGACTTTGACGGGCCGCCCCCAGGTGGTGAAGGTAGGAAACAACATCTCCACTTCGCCGACCCTCAACACTGGAGGCCCCACAAGGGTGTGTGCTCAGTCCCCTCCTTTACTCCCTGTTCACCCACGACTGCATGGCCATGCACGCCTCCAACTCAATCATCATGTTTGCAGACGACACAACATTAGTGGCGTTGATTACCAACAACGGCGAGACAGCTTACAGGGAGGAGGTGAGGGCACACAGAGTGTGGTGTCTAATTTTGGATAGAGCAGACATTTCCATCTTTTTTGTTAGCTGCATGTGTGGCAAAACTCCACCAGTCCTATTTATGACAATTTACAAACATTATACTGATTTAAACATTTTTTTTACCCATTTTAAATTCAGGCTGTTTACACAACAAAATGTGGAAATTGTCAAGGGGTGTGAATACTGTCTGAAGTCACTGTATACACACGCAAGCACGAACGCACACACAAACACAAGTCAATTTAATGTGTAACAGATCTCATTCAGATAACCCATACTGTCACGATCGTCGTATGGAGTAGACCAAAGCGCAGCGTGGTTAGAATACATTCTTCTTTATTAATGAAGAACACTGAAACAAAAACAACAAAACGAATAAGACAACCGTGACCGCTACATTACATTACATTTACATTTAAGTCATTTAGCAGACGCTCTTATCCAGAGCGACTTACAAATTGGTGCATTCACCTTATGACATCCAGTGGAACAGTCACTTTACAATAGTGCATCTAAATCTTAAAGGGGGGGGGTGAGAGGGATTACTTATCCTATCCTAGGTATTCCTTAAAGAGGTGGGGTTTCAGGTGTCTCCGGAAGGTGGTGATCGACTCCGCTGTCCTGGCGTCGTGAGGGAGTTTGTTCCACCATTGGGGGGCCAGAGCAGCGAACAGTTTTGACTGGGCTGAGCGGGAGCTGTACTTCCTCAGTGGTAGGGAGGCGAGCAGGCCAGAGGTGGATGAACGCAGTGCCCTTGTTTGGGTGTAGGGCCTGATCAGAGCCTGGAGGTACTAAACATTGTGCTAACATGCAACATAACAGACAATAACCCACGAAATTCCAAAAGAAGATGGCTGCCTAAATATGGTTCCCAATGAGAGACAACGATAAACACCTGCCTCTAATTGAGAGCCAATCTAGGCAACCAGAGACCTACATAAACCCCTAGATGGAAAAAAAACCTAGACAGTACAAACACCCTAGATGAGACAAAAACACATATCACCCATGTCACACCCTGACCTAACTAAAATAATAAAGAAAGCAAAGAATACTAAGGTCAGGGCGTGACAGTACCCCCCCACAAAGGTGTGGACTCCGGCCACAAAACCTAATCTAAAGGGGAGGGTCCGGGTGGGCCTCTTTCACGGCGGCGGCTAGGGTGCTGGACGTGGACCCCACTCCACCATAGTCTTAGTCCACTTTTGTGGCCTCCTAAGAACGGCGACCCTCGCCGCCAACCTAAGACTGGCAGCCCTACTAAAGGACCCCACTGGACTGAGGGGCAGCTCCGGACTGAGGGGCAGCTCCGGACTGAGGAGGCGGACTGTAGGCCTGGTGCGTGGTGCTGGAACTGGTGGTACTGGGCCGAGGACACGCACCTCAGGGCGAGTGCTTTGGAAGAGGAACCGGGAGAACTGGGCTCTGGCAACGCACAGGAAGCCCGGTGCGGGGGGCTGCCACCGGAGGGCTGGTGCGTGGAGATGGCACCGGATAGACCGGACCGAGAAAGCGCACTGGAGATCTGGAGCACCGAGCCTGCCCAACCTTACCTGGTTGAATTTTCCCCGTAGCCAGGTCAGTGCGGCGAGGTGGAATAGCCCGCACTGGGCTGTGCAGGCGAACCGGGGACACCATGCGTAAGGCTGGTGCCATGTATTGCCAGCCCGAGGAGACGCACTGGAGACCAGATGTGTAAAGCCGGCTTCATGGCACCTGGCTCGATGCCCACACGCACCGGGGACACCGTATGCTCCACCGCATAACACAGTGCCTGCCCGGTACAACACCCTCTCTCTCCACGGTAAGCACAGGGAGCTGGCGCAGGTCTCCTACCTCACTTCTCCACACTCCCCGTGTGCCCTCCCCCAATACATTTTTGGGGCTGCTACTCGGGCTTCCAGCCGCGCCGCCGTGCTGCCTCCTCATACCGGCAACTCTCTGCTTTCGCTGCATCCAGCTCTGCTTTGGGACGGCGATATTCCCCTGGCTGTGCCCAGGGTCCTTTGCCGTCCAGAATCTCCTCCCAAGTCCAGAAGTCCTTTGATTGCTGCTGATGTCCGTTACCACGCTGCTTGGTCCATTGTTGGTGGGTTATTCTGTCACGATCGTCGTATGGAGTAAACCAAATGCAGCGTGGTTAGAATACATTCTTCTTTATTAATGAAGTACACTTAAACAAAAAGAATGAATAAGACGACCGTGACTGCTATATAAACAATGTGCTAACATGCAACAAAACATAGACAATAACCCACTTAATACCCAAAGATGGCTGCCTGAATATGGTTCCCAATCAGAGACAACGATAAACACCTGCCTCTAATAGAGAACCAATCTAGGCAACCATAGACCTACATAAACCCCTAGATGAAAAAAAACATAAATCTACAAAACCCCTAGACAGTACAAACACCCTAGATGAGACAAAAACACACATATCGCCCATGTCACACCCTGACCTAACCAAAATAATAAAGAAAACAAAGAATACTAAGGTCAGGGCGTGACACATACTGTATGCTGTTTTCTCATTACATTGGAAGCAGTGCACTTTTATATCACATAACACGCTTAGAGGTGATGGTAACTCTTATGTCCTCAAAATGGTCACCCGCCAGATTGCTTACATTGTTTACCAATGGCAGGCCACAGAATTTTTTAATGGTAAAATGTGTAGCTTTTCTTTTCCAATGCACTCTGTCAGGCTTATCACTGTGCTCAAGTGCATAGGGTGGACAGCTTTAATCTGTGCTGCGGTAGCTGCCATGGCTCCTGCAGGATTTAAAGGCTCACTGCAGCTCCATCCGGACCTGGTTCCTCACCGGCTGCTGGCTCCTTCCTGCGAGCAGAGCAGGGCCCTAAGCTCCTCACATGACATAATGAACAACACATAACGGCGAGCGTAATGTCTATTCACAAAACAAACAAACAAGGGGGACCCAAACAATAATCTATCTGAGAAACATAATTGCGTAATAGATTTATGGGTACTTTGGGGCTTGTTGTTCATTGGGTAGGGGGCGATCTTCGTCTGTTATTTATTCTCTTCAAATAAAATAAAATATTATTGGTCAAATACACATGGTTAGCAGATTGTATTTGATGTGTAGCGAAATGCTTTTGCTTCTAGATCCGACAGTGCAGGAGTATCTATCAGGTAATATCTAAGAACGCCACAAGAAAGCATAATATCTAATACACACAATCAAGTAAAGGAATGGGACGAGGATATATAAGTATAAAATATATGGATGAGCAGTGACAGAGCGGCAAAGATGCAATAGATATTGAAGGATACAGTATACACATATGAGATGAGTAATGCGAGACATGTAAACATTATTAAAGTGGCATTATTAAAGTGACTAGTGATCCATGTATTAATGTGGCTAATGACATCAAGTCTGTAGGTAGGCCTCTGCCTCTCTGTGCTAGTAGTGGCTGTTTAACAATCTGATGGCCTTGAGATTTTCAATCTCTCTGTCCCAGCTTTGATGCACCCGTACTGACCTGGCCTTCTGGATGGAAGCGGGATGAACAGGTAGTGGCTCGGGTGGTTATAGTCCTTGATGGTTTTGTTTGCCTTCCTGTGACATAATCCGTTATTGTCTGTAGACCCTGCCACATACGTCTCTTGTTTGAGCCATTGAATTGCGGCTCCACTTTGTCTCTATACTGACACTTTGCTTGTTTGATTGCCTTACAGAGGGAATAACTATACTGTTTGTATTCGGGCCTTGTTTCCAGTCGCCTTGACATGATTAAATGAGGTGGTACGTGCTTTCAGTTTTGCGCGACTGCTGCCATCAATCCACGGGTTCTGGTTAGGGAAGGTTTTAATAGTCACAGTGGGTACAACATCTCCTATGCACTTCCTTATAAACTCGCTCATCGAGTCAGCGTAAACGTCAATGTTATACTCTGACGCTACCCAGAACATAGCCAAGTCAATGTGATCGAGGCAATCTTGAAGCGTGGAATGTGATTGGTCAGACCAGCATTGGATAGACCTAAGCAAGCGCACCTGTTTTAGTTTCTGCCTTGAGGAGGGGAGCAACAAGATGGAGTCATGGTCAGATTTGCCAAAAGGAGGGCCTTGTATGCATTGCGGAAGTTAGAGTAGCAGTGGTCGAGTGTGTTACTCGCTCCTGTATTGTAATCGATCTGCGGATAGAATTTATGTAGCCTAGTTCTCAGATTATATTTATTAATATCCCCAGCTACAAAAAATGCAGCTTCAGGATATATGGTTTCCAGTTTGCATAACGTCCAGTGAAGTTCCTTGATGGCCGTCTAGGTATCCGCTTGTGGATATGAGAACCAGAAAGTTTGTTTGACTGATGGCTATTGCAGGGCTGACATATGGTGTCTGCTTCCTCATTGATTTCTCCATAGGTGTGGTGTAGATTGGTTCTGGGTCAACGGATCCATGCCTCAAAGTGGTTCCCATCTCAACATGATTTCTCCAGGCATTCAGGGCTCCACGCTGACCTTTTTTACAAGGAGCACGTGTGCGCCAAAGTTGATAAATGTAGGTGCGCACAGAGAAATGTAGGAGAACAATGCCAAATATTTGAGGGAATAAAGCTAGAATCTTAAATTATTTTGGTACTAAATACCAATTCCAGGTCGCACAACAAAATATTTAGGCACATATGAAAGTAAAATGGTTGTACTGTAGATAGACGCAGGAGGGAAGAAAATAGGGTGGATCTGTCAAGTGCACCATATTAATCAGAGACAGGTAGCAGCAGGCCTCACCGCAATGCACGTTTTAGTGATGATTTTCAATTAAACGAATGAAGATCTGGGGGAGTAAAGTTAACCTCTCTGCGCACGGAACCCGCTAGCGGGCTCAAATTCCACAACATACGGTGATCGCGACATAAATAGTAATATTAAACATTCATGAAAATACAAGTGTCTCACATGTATCGAAAGCCTAGAATCTTGCTAATCCAACTGCTTTGTCAGATTTAAAAAAGAATTTACTGCAAAATAATACTGTCACACCCTGACCACAGTTTGCTTTGTATGTTTCTATGTTTTGTTTGGTCAGGGTGTGTTCTGATTGGGCATTCTATGTTGGATGTCTAGTTTGTCTGTTTCTGTGTTTGGGCCTGATATGGTTCTCAATCAGAGGCAGGTGTTAGTCATTGTCTCTGATTGGAAACCATATTTAGGTAGCCTGTTTTGTGTTGGGTTTTGTGGGTGGTTGTTTCCTGTCTTTGTGTATGTTGCACCAGATAGGGTCGTTTCAGGTTTGCCACATTTATTGTTTTGTATTATGTTCATGTTGAGTTTTCCTATATTAAAAACATGAACTATAACCACACTGCATTTGTCCGCCTCCCCTTCCCAGGAGGAAAGCCGTTACAAATACGATGCGATTATCTGAGCATAGAGCCCCATTAAAAAAAAAAATTCACCAGCAGAGGCGTAACATATTCACAAACTGCATTAAAATAAATTGTTTACCTTTGACGATCTTTGTCTGTTTGCAATTCCAATGCTCATTGTTACACAATGAATGATCTTTTGTTTGATAAAATCTGTTTTTATATCCTAACACGAAACATTTTGTGAACCGCTTGTGTTGTGAATTTCATCTCATTCCATTTTTGCCGACACATTCCAGGTAAATAACCCACACAGAACGTGACTTTTCCAGTCATGTTTGGTTTCACTGCAATCAATTGGCTTGTTTGTAACACAATGAAACCTGATGGGCCATTTCGCGGGAGGTATTGACTGAAATAAACTGATTTGAAGACAACAAGTCATGACATCATTGTGCACCAATGATTTGCCCGCTGTTTCGTTGATTGACTGTCTTCTAACCCAATGATCACTGATCATCTTGAAATCTAGCTGGGTAGTTAGCCAATGAGCTGAGGTAAACGGCAATAGGTCATGTTTATGTGTTGCAAGTCCAACCCATGTAGTAAGCTCCAGCGTAAAGAGAGTCCTTCGCTATTGAAGTTTCATACCAGAAGGAGAAAAACATATTGAGCATTGCATTGTTTGGTAAACGTGCAGATTCAGCGGTTTATATATCAATCATTATGGCAACTAAGTCAGGGAAAGTTAAATCTAAGTCTAGATATACAGATGTACACACAATTTTAGAATAAATTGATTGGGAAGGTGAGACAGAGATTGTTGTAGGAGGATTCATTTAGCGATTTTGGAGGAATGTTTTTTGAACGGGAGAGGACATCGTTTTGGACTGGTAAGTTCTTATCATGCTAATGCCCTTGTTTGAAATTAATAATATTTAAAAAAATGATTTTTTTGTACATTTTAGAAGCAATATATAAACATGTAATGTCATTTAATGTGAGATGCGTGTCTGCCGCCCGATCCCAACCCACATGAAATAGCCAATTTGAGGCTGTTGAGGGGAGGGCAGGCCCACACAACAATGGCCAAAGTGAAATGGAGACAGTACATACAGCTGGTCTGTTGTAATATAATAAAGACAGTAGATCGAGCTGGTCTGTCATAATATAATAGAGACAGTAGATCTAGCTGAAATGTCATAATATAATAGAGACAGTAGATCTAGCTGAAATTTCATAATATAAAAGAGACAGTAGATCTAGCAGGTCATAGTAATGTATTCGACCTTATGTTCCCTGTAATCTGTTTATTATACCTGTTGATACAGGGCTCATTTGTGAAACTATTCTAACGGAACATTTACTTTCACAGTGACACTGACTCCGAATGGGAGTCTTATCCGGTGTCCTGTGTGAATTTAAGTATGCTCTCTCTAATTCTCTCTTTCTCTCTCTCTGAGGACCTGAGCCCTAGGACCATGCGTCAGGACCACCTGGCCTTGCCGCTGTTCTGCCTATAATTATAATAATTTTGCACGCCCAATTTTTCAGTTTTTGATTTGTTAAAAAAGTTTGAAATATCCAATAAATGTCGTTCCACTTCATGATTGTGTCCCACTTGTTGTTGATTCTTCACAAAAAATACAGTGTTATATCTTTATGTTTGAAGCCTGAAATGTGGCAAAAGGTCGCAATGTACAAGGGGGCCGAATACTTTCGCAAGGCACTGTATATACTTTTTTTCATATATTTTTTAATCAATAATTCATTTTTCCCTCCATTTTTTTTCTCCATTTTGTTATATACCATTTTGGTATTTTCTATATAGTTATTTGTTTCAAAATGTATACCTTCACCAATTTGGCCACTTGGGTAAATTTGGGCTACTTGCGTGGGACACCTGGGTGACTTAATGATAAATGTCCTGTAGCACACTCCTTTTGTAAGTTATCATTCTGAAACTTTGCACAAGTACTGTTTTTTTCACTGAAATTGTCCCCATCATCCTATCTGGATGTTTGTTTTATCTTGTTCATTTTAAAGATGATATAAAAATTAAAAAACGTATGTTTTTATTCATTGTTTTATCTAAACCAGATCTATTGTGTCATATTCTCCTACATTCAATTCACATTTCCACAAACTTCAGAGTGTTTTATTTCAAATGGTACTAAGAATATGAATATCCTTGGTTCTGTGCCTGAGCTACAGGCTGTTAGATTTGGGTATGTCTTCAGGCAGAAATTGCACAAAGTAGGGGGGGGGGCTGTAAGAGGTTTTAACAAACCATTCAAAATGCAAGTGCACCGAATCTCAATGATCACAAGATCTACAGTAGAAAGGATATTGGGCTTCAGTCCAATTTAGGCACTTCACAACCATCCCCTCCCACCAAGGATGAAATAATGACTTTGAATAACAATGATGGATTTGACAAAGCATGCCATGTGTATTATAGGCTGTATAGCCCTGTCGGACAGGGTTGTCATCATAGGAGCATGAGGAGCAGTAATGGCTTGTGACACAGAGGTCCTAGAGGCCTCACCCCTGGGAATAGGCTAGTCTCAGGAGACTGACTCTTCTCCCTCCTCTCCTCTTCTCTCTTCATTTCTCTTCATCCCTCAGTCAAACCGCCTCCATCTCCTCCACACAGAAGATTAACGCACCAATAAACCACTGGTGCCGTGGCAGATTAACAGCAAGATTAAGGAGAAAATAAAAACATACAAGGCACAGTAGCAGGGGAGAGGATTTGCCTGCTCCTCTCCTTTCCTCAGCCCCCAAGATTTCCCCAAAGGGAGATGGAATGAATATTTGATGTGTATGACCATGACGGGAAGGCTTTCATACAAAATTACAAATTATAAACAATCACCCGACCTCAACAATCAAGATGAATTGGACCGCAGAGTGAAGGAAAAGCAGACAACAAGTGCTCACCATAGGTGATAACACCTTTCAAGACTGTTGTAAAAGCAATCCAGGTGACTACCTCATGAAGCTGGTTGAGAGAATGCCAAGCAGTCATCACGGTGGCTACTTTGAAGAATCTAAAAAATAAAATATATTTCGTTTTTTGAACACTTTTTTGTTTACTACATAATTCCATATGTGTTACTTCATAGTTTTGATGTCTTCACTATTACTCGACAATGTAGAAAATAGTAAAAAATAAAGAAACACTCTGGAATGAGTATATGTCCAAACTTTTCACTGGTACAATATATATACTGTATATATATATAAAATAATAATCCCACACAAAATTAGTGCACTAAGTCTTTATTGCTCCTTAATGAGTGCACACATACACCTAGTAGTTTGAATGGAATCTCATACTCAATCCATCTTGATGATTAAAACTTTAATAGACAGTGAATTGGTTGAGAACACTAGTCATGCCTCGCTACTGCCCCATCCTTCCAACCACCCGCCTCCATTGAAATGGAGGCAGTGTCATCATTCAGGGAGATAAAGACTTTGCTCTGAATGCTCTCTGGATTCAATTTAAAGGTTTACACAACAAACCTCACTACTTTTCAGCCGCTGCAGAGGAAAATATTATTTTTGTAACGAGAACACTAGCAAAGTAGGGACCTTGAGAATTAATCAGAAAAAAAAATATTTAAATACGAGCACGATTCTGATCTTTAAGCTTTTGATGTGGTTGAAAATACAGTGCAGCACATACCTGTACTGCAACAACGGATTCTCTGTGTAACCCTTCATTTGAGAGTCTTGGCTGTTGGGAAATGGATTACGTGACATTGATAATATATTGATTGCTTCTTGTAAAACAAGCGGAAGCAGTGAGATAAGCATGTGAGGGAGGCAGTGTACCAGAGGTTACCTGTAACACTCCAAGCATCATCTATATACCAAACATTCTGAGTCACAAAGTCAGTGGGGTTACATGTCAGTATCTGTCTTCAGACGATTAGCTTGCTGTGTTAGCAGTACTGAGTGGCTGATCAGATCCCCTGACAGTCAACTGTGCTAAGCTACAGGGGGTCTCAACATGTACAGTTCAAGTTAGAAGTTTACATATACTTAGGTTGGAGTCATTAAAACTTTGTTTTTCAACCACTCCACACATTTCTTGTTAACAAACTATAGTTTGGAAAGTTGGTTAGGACATCTACTTTGTGCATGACACAAGGAATGTTTCCAAAAATTGTTTACAGATAGATTATTAAACGTATAATTTTCTGTATCACAATTCCAGTGGATCAGAAGTTTACATACACTAAGTTGACTGTGCCTTTAACCTCTCTAGGGTATGTGGAATGCTAGCGTCCCTCCTGGCCAACATCCAGTGAGATTGCAGAGCGCCAAATTCAAATACAGAAATACTCATTATAATAATTCAGAAAAGACACAACTATTTTACATAGGTTTAAAGATTAACTTCTTGTGAATCCAACCACGGTGTCAGATTTCAAAAATGCTTTACGGCGAAAGCATAACTTACTATTATTTGAGAACATAGCCCAGCAGATCATTACAAACAATAACCAGCCAAGTAAAAGAGTTACACAAGTCACTTGTGGCTTCTCCCATTACCTCACTGCTGAAGGGGGGGGGGACCAGTGCGTCTGCGGGGGTCTGCTGAGACGGACAGAACGTTTTGACGCTTGAGGACTCTGTTTACCGATGCTCCCGTATTGGCTCATCCGGATCCCTCTTTGGCATTCATAGTGGAGGTGGACGCATCCGAGGCTGGGAGTGGAGCCGTGCTCTCCCTTTCTTTTCGAGAAAGCTCAGCCTGGCGGAGTGAAACTATGACGTGAGGGACCGGGAGCTGCGCATCAGGCGGGGCGGGGGTACTGTCACAACTTCCACCGAAGGTGGCTCCTCTCCCTGTTCGGGCGGTGCTAGGTGGTCGTCGTCGCCGGCCTACTAGCTGCCACAGATCCATTTTTCCTTTTTGTTTGTGTCTGTCTTATTGTTTACAGTGGGTATATTTACTTCCGCTGCCTGCTAGTCTTTGTGCAGGGATGTTTTCTGTGGTTACGTTGTTAGGGGTGCGTGTCTGCACCGCAGGGTTTCTTTTCTCATGGCAGTTGTGCCATTTGATGAGTTTAGGAGAAGAGACCTCGTTTGTGCATGTTTCAGTCCCATGTTGTAGTTGAGTTGGGACTGCTCAATAAAATATTGTGCCAAAGGGACTTCCTTGCTCTCCTGCTCCTGATTCCTGCACCTCCCTCCTTTAGAGGGCACGTTAACATTCTCTCTAATATCATTCGGATATTTCACATTCTTAAAATAAAGTGGTGATCCTAACTGAAATAAGACGGGGACTTTTTACTTTTTATTAAATGTCAGGAATTGTGAAAAACTGAGTTTAATTGTATTTGGCTCAGGTGTATGTAAACTTCCGACTTCAAATGTATCTGCTACCTAAAGGCATTTAACCTTTTACTGCACTGGGCTAAATCAGGGTCACACATACTGTTTTTTAATAGTGTTGAACAAATCTACTTTTAAACAAAAGTATACACCTCACAAGCATGGCTATTAAAAAAAGAAGACACAAGTTCAAATTTAGAGTTGAAATGTGTAAAAACAAAATTTGCATCCCAATATTACACTTTATATACATCACAGAAGATTGAAATATAACAAAATTGCTTGACATAGAAACACCAGATTTTTGTGAGGTAAAAAAAAGTTTATTAATTATGAAAAATATGAATAACATTCCACCCATGAGACCACTAAAGGGCGAGTTGGTCATTTGACTGCAGAAAATTAAGGGCCTCAATGGATTCATGTGGGAATGTGGGGAACACTTGAATGAATAAATTAAACAAATGTGAGAGAGCTTCTCTGCAAGCAAAATATATGCTGTCAGTAGTCCAGCTGGGTGTTACACATCTATGTGATGTGTTATTTCCCACCACATTCTGTGCTCTAGAGCTACTAACGAACGCAGTTAAATGGGGACATTTTCTGGTTAAATAGAACCATATTCAACAACCAGGAATGTTGAAGAATTTCCAGCCAACCCAAATGCAGCCTTTCAGGCACAGTATGTGAAACATATCGTTAGGTTCTAGTTTTCAGAGCACCAACTCAACGGACACGATGTTAGCTTTAAATGAAGTTTATTCTGCTCAGAGTGTCAATACAGCTGCATTAGACAAAAACATGGTTTCACCCGTGGTAGTATACATACCCCACTTTGGGTGGAGTCTCCTCCTTATCACTAAACATTGCATCATTATTGCTAGAAAGGGAGCTGAGTGATATGGGCCTTAAAGTGTTCCTCCCCTTATCAGTACAGCTACATGTGATCGTTTTCAATGCACTCAGCCCCTCCCAAGCTTACTTATGGCACCCCTCATGTATCTATTATACCTAATGATTCATAATATATAACGCTCAGAAACCAAACCTATCAAAATGATAGGAGCTTACATGACAGACCCACATCTCTCCATCACTATGACCACGGGCTGTTCGCTAAGATGTTTTGAGTGTTAGTGTCAGGAAGAGCTTCTCAGAATGAGCGTCCCTTCAGTCAGTCTTAGACCTCTATGCTCCTCTGCGGTGAAGGGAAAGCTTTGACGGGGGTGTTGTGAACTGTAGAGATGGTCCTGAACTCTTTCAAGGAGCTGAGCCTATTACAAATCCTTTTTCAACTTATTCTACAACTCCCATCACTTCCTCATCACTCTGTCTGGCCATCTGCCAGGGGACTGAAGGAGTGAGAAGCATGAAGGTGCAGAGGTAATTTAAAGGTTAGGCCTTGTTTCCGATAAGTGAACCAAGTTCATAGGGTTTCCCTTTCTTTCATGCTGTCTTCTATTTCCCACTCATTTTCCACCAACAAAAGGAGATTTTTCCACAGCCCAGCTTGGATAATAGACCTCTTTCCCTTGGGCTCTGTGCTACAGTCAAATTATACATATTCGGTTGAAGTTGGAAGTTTACATACACTTAGGTTGGAGTCATTAAAACTCATTTTTCAACCACTCCACAAATTTCTTGTTAACAATTGTTTTGGCAAGTCGGTTAGGACTTCTACTTTATGCATGACACAAGTAATTTTTGTTTGCAGACAGATTATTTCACTTATAATTCACTGTATCACAATTCCAGAGGGTCAGAAGTTTACATACACTAAGTTGACTGTGCCTTTAAACAGCATTGAAAGTTCCAGAAAATTATGTCATGGCTTTAGAAGCTTCTGATAGGCTACTTGACATAATTTGAATCAATTGGAGGTGTACCTGTGGATGTATTTCAAGGCCTACCTTCAAACTCAGTGTCTCTTTGCTTGACATCATGGAAAATCCAAAAGAAATCAGCCAAGACCTCAGAAATATAATTGTAGACCTCCACAAGTCTGGTTCATCCTTGGGAGCAATTTCCAAATGCCCGAAGGTACCACGTTCATCTGTACAAACAATAGTACGCAAGTATAAACACCGTGGGACCACGCAGCCATCATACCGCTCAGGAAGGAGACCGGTTCTGTCTTCTAGAGATGAACGCACTTTGGTGCGAAAAGTGCAAATCAATCCCAGAACAACAACAAAGGACCTTGTGAAGTAAAATGAAAGAAATATCAGAGGACAAGCAATGTCAGAGTCTGGAATATAAATATAAACAGTGCCTTCAGAAAGTATTTACACCCTTTGACCTTTTCCACATTTTCTTGTGTTACAGAGTGGAATTAAAGTTTGTTTAATTGTAAAAAAAAAAGTATTCTTCAAGCGCTGTCAAGTTAGTCATTTATCATTGCTATACAGCCATTTTCAATTCTTGGTAAGCAAGATGACGAATGTTGTCGTGTATATTTGTCCTTGTGTTTAAGGTCATTGTCCTGGTTGAAAGTGAATTATTCTCCCAGTGTCTGTTGGAAAGCAGACAGAACCAGTTTTTCCTCTAGGATTTTGCCTGTGCTTAGCTCTATTTAATTTATGTGTATCATAAAAAACTCCCTTGCTGATGACAAACATACCCATAACATGATGCAGCCACCACCATGGTTGAAAATATGAAGAGTGGTACTTAGTGATGTGTTTGACCCAAACATACCGCGTTGTATTCAGGACAACAAAATGTGCAAAGAAATCAAGGGGGTGTGAATACTTTCTGAAGTCACAGTATATACACGGAGTGTACAAAACATTTGAGAACACCTTCCTAGTATTGAGTTGCACCCCCTTAGCCCTCAGAACAGACTCAATTCGTCGGGTCATGGACTCTACATTTGTTGGCCCATGTTGACACTAATATTTATAGTTGGCTGGATGTCCTTTGGGTGGTGGACTACTCTTTTCACACACCGGAAACTGTTTGGCATGAAAAACCCAGCAGTGTTGCAGCTCTTGACACACTCAGACTGGTGCACCTGACACCTACATCATACGTTCAAAGGCAACCTCTGAAAGGAACACATACACAATCCATGTCTCAATTGTCTCAAGGCTTACAAATCCTGCTTTAATAACCTGTCTCTTCCCCTTCATATACACTGATTGAAGTGGATTTAATTAAAACAAGTGACATCAATAATGGATCATAGCTTTTACCTGGATTCACCTGGTCAGTCTGTCATGGAAAGAGCAGGTGTTTCTAATGTTTTGTAGACAGTGTATAATGGTGTGTACGCAGTAGCTGAATAGAAAAGTGTGTACATCAGTAGTTATATAGGATGATTCATGACTAGAAGTGACTAAGGTTCAAGGGAGGGCCTTAGAGTTAATGGTAGCGTTATAGGTTTGAGGGTGTGTCAGAAATATTTGTGCTATTTTCACAATGGGAATTATGGGTGCAGTAACTGGCGGTTGAGCGAAAGTGCTTGATTTTGATAAATAAACAAGTTGTGGCTGTGTTGAGGCTTGGCCAATCAGAATTAATGAAAAGACACCTCTGCGATGCTGCTAAACCAGCCTTCATTAAGGGGAGGGTAGACGATGCTTGTTTTTAATGAAATGAAAAGAAATGGGTGGGGAAACAAAATGTTTTGTAAATCTTTCTAAATATGAAAATTACCGGCACAAAAGGCACAACTCTCCTTCAATGGGCACTGTGACGAAGCAGACTTCATGTTACTTATAAAAATGAACTTAATAAATCTTCTTCGGTATCTGTGTCCCTTCCAATGGACAGTTGAGGAGCGGATGCAGTACAGGAGTTCTGTGGTAGCTGGAAGGCCGCCAGCCATATCACCCCTCCTGGCCCTGCTGTTTGCTTTGATGAGTCCCAGTCTGGAGTGCAAAGCCCCTTGCCATTTCCCTCTGGCAGAGTGCTTCAAGATGTTTCTGACAGAGGAGCTGGTGGGAGACATAGTAGAGGAGACCAATCGCTATGCCTTGGAGCTACAGGAGAAGAGAGAGTCAGGGGGAAACTCACTTAATGGGTGACAACCAACATTTGTGAAATGTATCCCTTCCTGGTGACAGTCCTTCTCATGGGAATAGTAAAGAAGAACTCCCTAAGAGAATACTTGAGCACAGATCCTATGTTTGCAAGTCCCTTCTTTGCCACCCTCTTTTCCCAAGACCGCTTCCTAGTTCTGCTGCGATGCCTGCATTTTATCAACAATGCTACTGCCTACCTAAATGGCCCGTTACACAAAATAAGAAATGTTCTTACCAGCCTGACATCAGCATTTGGTCTTTGTGCCATACAAGGACCTATGCATTGATGAGTCCCTGATGTTATGGAGGGGTAGGCTGGCGTTCCGTCAATATATTCCCTCCAAAAGGCACAGGTTTGGGGTCAAGTTCTGACATCCAACATTATGCATGTCCGGGTCCACGGTGATGACCATGCGGGCTCCCCTCCCCATCCAGGCAAGGGACACACCTTGTAACGCCAGGGTAGTGGGTTCGATTCCCGGGAACACCCATACGTAGAATGTATGCACACATGACTGTAAGTCGCTTTGGATAAAAGTGTCTGCTAAATGGCATATATATATATATCATGGACAATTGGTACAGCAGTCCCACACTCTTCCAGCATCTGCTTTCCAACAGCACAGGGGCCTGTGGCACAGCCAGGTTGAACAGGAAGGGGATGCCGGCATTCGGATGCAGAGAGGGGAGGTGGAGTTCAAGGAGAACGGTCAACAGCTGCCAGTAAAGTGGCATGACAAATGAGACGTTCATGTCCTCTCCACTGTCCATACAGCAACCATGTAGGCCACAGGGAAGGTCGACCACCTGACAGGTGAGAGAAAGATCAAACCAGACTGTGTGCTTCACTATAAACTCAAAACATGATAAATAGCTTTGTGGAATGCACTCGGAAAACTACCAAGTGGTATAACAATATATTTTTCACTCTGATCGACACTGCTGCCCTCAAAGGCCACATAGTTCACCGCCAACTAACAGGTGAGATGATTACTGAACACTGTATTTTTTTGTAATTGGACATACAGTTCACATACTGCCTTATCCTCTCCCTTCCCTCATCCTTCCCACTCCCTCTCCCCCATAGGTAATTTAATTACCTACCAAAAGTATGGAGAAAACCTCACGAGAGAGCTGCTGGAGGAGCACTACACCCCTCGGAGCCCATCCACTGGGGGTCGTTCTGCTGCAGACAATCCCCTACGCCTCACTGTAAGGCATTTTCCCTGCGAAGTCCCTCAAACTGCACTATTGAGCACACCTGCAGCAATTACTGACTAACTGACCTAACAGGTGACTTGACAGGTGACTTGACAGGTGACCTGCCATGATACTATGCCTTTAGAGGTGGGGGGTGGAAATGCAGCCGTTGTTCAATCACAGCATGAATATGAAATATGGATTATGCATATTCCGTTTTCTTCCTCTAGTGAAACAAGTTTTTGTGTTTCTCCAACCACCACCAATACCCAAGCCGACAAAGTAAAAACCTGTCTTTCTGCCCCTGAACAAAGCAGTTAACCCAGTAATAGTAAATAAGGCTGTAATAGTAAATAAGGATGTGTTCTTAATTGAGTTACCTTGTTAAATACAAATATGTAACTGTCCTGTTGTGAAACAACCGCTTTTTGGAACAGTGAGCACATTCGGACATCACGGGCATAAAAAACTCATGCTGGGGCAACCGTTAGAGATATTTGGAACTCACATGTGAGAAGGTTTAAGTAATGATGAACTGTTGTTACTCTTTGCTTATTTGAGCTGTTCTTGCCATAATATGGACTTATCTTCTATATACCTGTATACAACCCCTATCTTGCCTCAACACAACTGATTGGCTCAAACGCATTAAGAAGGAAAGCAATTCCACAACTGTCATGTTTTGTCATAGATTGTCATGTCTTGTCCCTGTGCTTTCTCTTCTATTCGTTTCCCCCTGCTGGTCTTATTAGGTTCTTTCCCTCTCTCTATCTCTCTCCCTCTCTCTCTCTCTCTCTATCGTTCCGTTCCTGCTCCCAGCTGTTCCTCATTCTCCTAACTACCTAGTTTACTCTTTCACACCTGTCCCCTATTTTGCCCTCTGATTAGAGTCCCTATTTCTCCATCTGTTTCCGCTTCTGTCCTTGTCGGATCCTTGTTTGCTGTACTGTGTCCTTGTTCCGTCCTGTCGTGTTTTTGCCTTCTTCAGATGCTGCGTGTGAGCAGGTGTCTATGTCAGCTACGGCCTGTGCCAACCCGAAGCGACCTGCAGTCTGTGGTCGCATCTCCTGTTGTTCCCCTCTACTGACTAGAGGATTTCAGTTATTCCTGTTTGGACATTACCAGTGAAAGAATTCAGGATTAATTGTTTTTTGTTAAGACTGGAATAAACTCTGTTTCTGTTAAGTCGCTTTTGGGTCCTCATTCACCTGCATAACATTTACATTTACATTTAAGTCATTTAGCAGACGCTCTTATCCAGAGCGACTTACAAATTGGTGCATTCACCTTATGACATCCAGTGGAACAGTCACTTTACAATAGTGCATCTAAATCTTAAGGGGGGTGGGGTGAGAGGGATTACTTATCCTATCCTAGGTATTCCTTAAAGAGGTGGGGTTTCAGGTGTCTCCGGAAGGTGGTGATTGACTCCGCTGCCCTGGCGTCGTGAGAGAGTTTGTTCCACCATTGGGGGGCCAGAGCAGCGAACAGTTTTGACTGGGCTGAGCGGGAGCTGTACTTCCTCAGTGGTAGGGAGGCGAGCAGGCCAGAGGTGGATGAACGCAGTGCCCTTGTTTGGGTGTAGGGCCTGATCAGAGCCTGGAGGTACTGAGGTGCCGTTCCCCTCACAGCTCCGTAGGCAAGCACCATGGTCTTGTAGTGGATACGAGCTTCAACTGGAAGCCAGTGGAGAGAACGGAGGAGCGGGGTGACGTGAGAGAACTTGGGAAGGTTGAACACCAGAAGGGCTGCGGCGTTCTGGATGAGTTGAAGGGGTTTAATGGCACAGGCAGGGAGACCAGCCAACAGCGAGTTGCAGTAATCCAGACGGGAGATGACAAGTGCCTGGATTAGGACCTGCGCCGCTTCCTGTGTGAGGCAGGGTCGTACCCTGCGGATGTTGTAGAGCATGAACCTACAGGAACGGGCCACCGCCTTGATGTTGGTTAAGAACGACAGGGTGTTGTCCAGGATCACGCCAAGGTTCTTGGCGCTCTGGGAGGAGGACACAATGGAGTTGTCAACCGTGATGGCGAGATCATGGAACGGGCAGTCCTTCCCCGGGAGGAAGAGCAGCTCCGTCTTGCCGAGGTTCAGCTTGAGGTGGTGATCCGTCATCCACACTGATATGTCTGCCAGACATGCAGAGATGCGATTCGCCACCTGGTCATCAGAAGGGGGAAAGGAGAAGATTAATTGTGTGTCGTCTGCATAGCAATGATAGGAGAGACCATGTGAGGTTATGACAGAGCCAAGTGACTTGGTGTATAGCGAGAATAGGAGAGGGCCAAGAACAGAGCCCTGGGGGACACCAGTGGTGAGAGCGCGTGGTGAGGAGACAGATTCTCGCCACGCCACCTGGTAGGAGCGACCTGTCAGGTAGGACGCAATCCAAGCGTGGGCCGCGCCGGAGATGCCCAACTCGGAGAGGGATAACAGAAGGATCCGACCAAGAATGGACCCAGCGACTACGGATCCTCGCAACTCAGCCGTCGAGATCCAGGGAGCGATGCTCGGCAGACACGAGCAGGAATTGTCTGCTGCTCGTCATGCCGTTGAGACCCTGGCCGCTCAGGTCTCCGACCTCTCAAGACAGTTTCAGAATCTCCGTCTCGAGCCACCAGCTACTTCCTGGTCTTCCGAGTCTCCGGAACCAAGAGTTAATAACCCACCGTGTTACTCTGGGCAGCCCACTGAGTGCCGCTCCTTTCTCACCCAGTGTGATATTGTGTTCTCTCTCCAGCCCAACACATACTCAAGAGAGAGAGCTCGGATCGCCTACGTCATATCACTCCTTACTGGACGGGCTCGGGAGTGGGGCACAGCTATCTGGGAGGCAAGGGCTGAGTGTCCCTAACGGAGTGTTAAACGCCGTTTTCCACTCGTCCCCCTCCCTGATGCGCACGAGATGGTAAGCGTTACGAAGGTCCAACTTAGTAAAGAACCTGGCTCCCTGCAGAATCTCGAAGGCTTACGACATAAGGGGAAGCGGATAACGATTCTTAACCGTTATGTCATTCAGCCCTCGATAATCCACGCAGGGGCGCAGGGTACCGTCCTTCTTCTTAACAAAAAAAAACCCCGCTCCGGCGGGAGAGGAAGAAGGCACAACGGTACCGGCGTCGAGAGAAACAGACAGATAATCCTCGAGAGCCTTACGTTCGGGAGCCGACAGAGAGTATAGTCTACCCCGGGGGGGAGTCATTTTGAATACCGGGTTCTGCCGTTCGGTCTCGCTAATGCTCCAGCTGTCTTTCAGGCATTAGTGAATGATGTACTGAGAGACATGCTGAACATCTTTGTTTTCGTTTACCGTGACGATATCCTGATTTTTTCACCGTCACTCCAGATTCATGTTCAGCACGTTCGACGTGTACTCCAGCGCCTTTTAGAGAATTGTCTCTATGTGAAGGCTGAGAAGTGCGCCTTTCATGTCTCCTCCGTCACATTTCTCGGTTCTGTTATTTCCGCTGAAGGCATTCAGATGGATCCCGCTAAGGTCCATGCTGTCAGCGATTGGCCCGTCCCTAAGTCACGTGTCGAGTTGCAGCGCTTTCTCGGTTTCGCGAATTTCTATCGGCGTTTCATTCGTAATTTCGGTCAAGTGGCAGCCCCTCTCACAGCCCTTACTTCTGTCAAGACGTGCTTTAAGTGGTCCGGTTCCGCCCAGGGAGCTTTTGATCTCCTCAAGAAGCGTTTTACATCCGCTCCTATCCTTGTTACTCCTGACGTCACTAAACAATTCATTGTCGAGGTTGACGCTTCAGAGGTGGGCGTGGGAGCCATTCTGTCCCAGCGCTCCCATTCTGACGATAAGGTCCATCCTTGCGCGTATTTTTCTCATCGCCTGTCGCCGTCGGAACGCAACTATGATGTGGGTAACCGCGAACTGCTCGCCATACGCTTAGCCCTAGGCGAATGGCGACAGTGGTTGGAGGGGGCGACCGTTCCTTTTGTCGTTTGGACTGACCATAAGAACCTTGAGTACATCCGTTCTGCCAAACGACTCAATGCGCGTCAAGCTCGTTGGTCGTTGTTTTTCGCTCGTTTCGAGTTTGTGATTTCTTATCGCCCGGGTACTAAGAACACCAAGCCTGATGCTTTATCCCGTCTCTTCAGTTCTTCTGTAGCTTCTACCGACCCCGAGGGGATTCTCCCTGAAGGGCGTGTTGTCGGGTTGACTGTCTGGGGAATTGAGAGACAGGTAAAGCAAGCACTCACTCACACTCCGTCGCCGCGCGCTTGTACTAGTAACCTTCTTTTCGTTCCTGTCTCTACTCGTCTGGCTGTTCTTCAGTGGGCTCACTCTGCCAAGTTAGCTGGCCACCCCGGCGTTCGGGGTACGCTTGCTTCTATTCGCCAGCGGTTTTGGTGGCCTACTCAGGAGCGTGACACGCGCCGTTTCGTGGCTGCTTGTTCGGACTGCGCGCAGACTAAGTCAGGTAACTCTCCTCCTGCCGGTCGTCTCAGACCGCTTCCCATTCCTTCTCGACCATGGTCTCACATCGCCTTAGACTTTATTACCGGTCTGCCTTCGTCAGCGGGGAAGACTGTGATTCTAACGGTTTTCGATAGGTTCTCTAAGGCGGCTCATTTTTTTCCTCTCGCTAAGCTTCCTTCCGCTAAGGAGACGGCACAAATCATCATTGAGAATGTGTTCAGAATTCATGGCCTCCCGTTAGACGCCTTTTCGGACAGAGGTCCGCAATTCACGTCTCAGTTTTGGAGGGAGTTCTGTCGTTTGATTGGTGCTTCCGTCAGTCTCTCTTCCGGTTTTCATCCCCAGTCTAACGGTCAAGCAGAACGGGCCAATCAGACGATTGGTCGCATATTACGCAGTCTTTCTTTTCGAAACCCTGCGTCTTGGGCAGAACAGCTCCCCTGGGCAGAATACGCTCACAACTCGCTTCCTTCGTCTGCTACCGGGCTATCTCCTTTTCAGAGTAGTCTTGGGTACCAACCTCCTCTGTTCTCGTCCCAGCTCGCCGAGTCCAGCGTTCCCTCCGCTCAGGCTTTTGTCCAATGTTGTGAGCGCACCTGGAGGAGGGTCAGGTCTGCACTTTGCCGTTATAGGGCACAGACTGTGAGAGCCGCCAATAAACGTAGGATTAAGAGTCCTAGGTATTGTCACGGTCAGAGAGTGTGGCTTTCCACTCGTAACCTTCCCCTTACGACAGCTTCTCGCAAGTTGACTCCGCGGTTCATTGGTCCGTTCCGTATTTCTCAGGTCGTTAATCCTGTCGCAGTGCGACTTCTTCTTCCGCGACATCTTCGTCGCGTCCACCCAGTCTTCCATGTCTCCTGTGTCAAGCCTTTTCTTCGCGCCCCCGTTCGTCTTCCCTCCCCCCCCGTCCTTGTCGAGGGCGCACCTATTTACAGGGTACGGAAGATCATGGACATGCGTTCTCGGGGACGTGGTCACCAGTACTTAGTGGATTGGGAGGGGTACGGTCCTGAGGAGAGGAGTTGGGTTCCATCTCGGGACGTGCTGGACCGTTCGTTGATCGATGATTTCCTCCGTTGCCGCCAGGGTTCCTCCTCGAGTGCGCCAGGAGGCGCTCGGTGAGTGGGGGGGTACTGTCATGTTTTGTCATAGATTGTCATGTCTTGTCCCTGTGCTTTCTCTTCTATTCGTTTCCCCCTGCTGGTCTTATTAGGTTCTTTCCCTCTCTCTATCTCTCTCCCTCTCTCTCTCTCTCTCTCTCTATCGTTCCGTTCCTGCTCCCAGCTGTTCCTCATTCTCCTAACTACCTAGTTTACTCTTTCACACCTGTCCCCTATTTTGCCCTCTGATTAGAGTCCCTATTTCTCCCTCTGTTTCCGCTTCTGTCCTTGTCGGATCCTTGTTTGCTGTACTGTGTCCTTGTTCCGTCCTGTCGTGTTTTTGCCTTCTTCAGATGCTGCGTGTGAGCAGGTGTCTCTATCAGCTACGGCCTGCGCCAACCCGAAGCGACCTGCAGTCTGTGGTCGCATCTCCTGTTGTTCCCCTCTACTGACTAGAGGATTTCAGTTATTCCTGTTTGGACATTACCAGTGAAAGAATTCAGGATTAATCAATTTTTGTTAAGACTGGAATAAACTCTGTTTCTGTTAAGTCGCTTTTGGGTCCTCATTCACCTGCATAACAACAACTTAACTTCTAACAAAGCACACCTGTTAATTGAAATGCATTCCTGGAGACTACAGCATAAAGCTGGTTGAGAGAATGCCAATAGTGTGCAAAGCTGTCATCAAGGCAAAGGGCGGCTACTTTGAAGAATCTCAAATATAAAATATATTTGGATTTGCTTAACACGTTTTTGGTTACTACATGATTCCATGTGTTAATTCATATTGTTGATGTCTACTATTCTACAATGTATAACATAGTAAAAAAAATGAGAAACCCTGGAATGAGTTGGTGTGTCCAAACTTTTGACTGGTAATGTATACAGTTGAAGTCGGAAGTTTACATACACCTTAGCCAAATACATTTAATCCTAGTAAAAATTCCCTGTCTTAGGTCAGTTAGGACCACCACTTTATTTTAAGAATGTGAAATGTCCGAATAATAGCAGAGAGAATTATTCATTTTAGCTTTTATTTCTTTCATCACATTCCCAGTGGGCCAGAAGTTTACATACACTCAATTAGTATTCGGTAGCATTGCCTTTATATTGTTTAACTTGGTTCTGTCACGTTCTGACGTTAGTTCTTTGGTCAGGGCGAGAGTTGGGTGGGTTGTCTATGTTTGTTTTTCTATGAGTTGGTATTTCTGTGTTTGGCCTGGTATGGTTCTCAATCAGAGGCAGCTGTCAATCGTTGTCCCTGATTGAGAACCATACTTAGGCAGCCTGTTTTCACCCTTGATTTGTGGGTGATTATTTTTACGTTTCAGTGTTTGCACCATTCGGGACTGTTTCGGTTTTCATTTTGATTCTCTTGTTCATTTGTATTCACTTTCCATGAAATTACATTATGGATACATACAACGCTGCATTTTGGTCCTCTAATCCTTCCTACTACTCAAATCAAATCAAATTTATTTATATAGCCCTTCGTACATCAGCGGATATCTCAAAGTGCTGTACAGAAACCCAGCCTAAAACCCCAAACAGCAAACAATGCAGGTGTAAAAGCACGGTGGCTAGGAAAAACTCCCTAGAAAGGCCAAAACCTAGGAAGAAACCTAGAGAGGAACCGGGCTATGTGGGGTGGCCAGTCCTCTTCTGGTTGTGCCGGGTAGAGATTATAACAGAACATGACCAAGATGTTCAAATGTTCATAAATGACCAGCATGGTCGAATAATAATAAGGCAGAACAGTTGAAACTGGAGCAGCAGCACAGTCAGGTGGACTGGGGACAGCAAGGAGCCATCATGTCAGGTAGTCCTGGGGCACGGTCCTAGGGCTCAGGTCCTCCGAGAGAGAGAAAGAAAGAGAGAATTAGAGAGAGCATATGTGGGGTGGCCAGTCCTCTTCTGGCTGTGCCGGGTGGAGATTATAACAGAACATGCCAAGATGTTCAAATGTTCATAAATGACCAGCATGGTTGAATAATAGTAAGGCAGAACAGTTGAAACTGGAGCAGCAGCATGGCCAGGTGGACTGGGGACAGCAAGGAGTCATCATGTCAGGTAGTCCTGGGACATGGTCCTAGGGCCCAGGCCAGTTGAAACTGGAGCAGCAGCATGGCCAGGTGGACTGGGGACAGCAAGGTGTCATCATGTCAGGTAGTCCTGGGGCATGGTCCTAGGTATCAGGTCCTCCGAGAGAGAGAAAGAAAGAGAGAAGGAGAGAATTAGAGAACGCACACTTAGATTCACACAGGACACCGAATAGGACTGGAGAAGTACTCCAGATATAACAAACTGACCCTAGCCCCCCGACACATAAACTACTGCAGCATAAATGCTGGAGGCTGAGACGAGGAAGCAGAAACCCGTTACAGGTTCAAACATTTCGGATAGCCATCCACAAGCTTCCGACAATAGGTTGGGTGAATTTTGTCCCATTCCTCCTGCCAGAGCTGGTGTAACCGAGTCAAGTTTGTAGGCCTCCGTGCTCGCTCACGCTTTGTCAGTTCTGCCCACATGTTTTCTATGGGATTGAGGTCAGGGCTTTGTGATGGCCACTCCAGTACCTTGACTTTGTTGTCCTTAAGCCATTTTGCCACAACTTTGGAAGTATGCTTGGGGTCATTTGTCCATTTGGAAGACCCATTTGCGACCAAGCTTTAACTTCCTGACTGATGTCTTCAGATGTTGCTTCAATATATCCACATAGTTTTCTTGCCTCATGATGCCATCTATTTTGTGAAGTGCACCAGTCCCTCCTGCAGCAAAGCACCGTCACAACATGATGCTGCCACCCCCGTGCTTCACGGTTGGGATGATGTTCTTCGGCTTGCATGCCTCCGCTTTTTTCCTCCAAAAATAATGATGGTCATTATGGCCAAAAAGTTATATTTTTGTTTCATCAGACCAGAGGACATTTCTCCAAAAAGTACGATCCTTGTCCCCATATGCAGTTGCAAACCATGGTCTGCCTTTTTTATGGCACTTTTGGGGCAGTGGCGTCTTCCTTGCTGAGCGGCCTTTCAGGTTATGGCGATATAGGACTCGTTTTACTGTCGATATACAGTGCCTTGCGAAAGTATTCGGCCCCCTTGAACTTTGCGACCTTTTGCCACATTTCAGGCTTCAAACATAAAGATATAAAACTGTATTTTTTTGTGAAGAATCAACAACAAGTGGGACACAATCATGAAGTGGAATGACATTTATTGGATATTTCAAACTTTTTTAACAAATAAAAAACTGAAAAATTGGGCGTGCAAAATTATTCAGCCCCCCTTAAGTTAATACTTTGTAGCGCCACCTTTTGCTGCGATTACAGCTGTAAGTCGCTTGGGGTATGTCTCTATCAGTTTTGCACATAGAGAGACTGAAATGTTTTCCCATTCCTCCTTGAAAAACAGCTCGAGCTCAGTGAGGTTGGATGGAGAGCATTTGTGAACAGCAGTTTTCAGTTCTTTCCACAGATTCTCGATTGGATTCAGGTCTGGACTTTGACTTGGCCATTCTAACACCTGGATATGTTTATTTTTGAACCATTCCATTGTAGATTTTGCTTTATGTTTTGGATCATTGTCTTGTTGGAAGACAAATCTCCGTCCCAGTCTCAGGTCTTTTGCAGACTCCATCAGGTTTTCTTCCAGAATGGTCCTGTATTTGGCTCCATCCATCTTCCCATCAATTTTAACCATCTTCCCTGTCCCTGCTGAAGAAAAGCAGGCCCAAACCATGATGCTGCCACCACCATGTTTGACAGTGGGGATGAGGTGTTCAGGGTGATGAGCTGTGTTGCTTTTACACCAAACATAACGTTTTGCATTGTTGCCAAAAAGTTAAATTTTGGTTTCATCTGACCAGAGCACCTTCTTCCATATGTTTGGTGTGTCTCCCAGGTGGCTTGTGGCAAACTTTAAATGCCACTTTTTATGGATATCTTTAAGAAATGGCTTTCTTCTTGCCACTCTTCCATAAAGGCCAGATTTGTGCAATATACGACGGATTGTTGTCCTATGGACAGAGTCTCCCACCTCAGCTGTAGATCTCTGCAGTTCATCCAGAGTGATCATGGGCCTCTTGGCTGCATCTCTGATCAGTCTTCTCCTTGTATGAGCTGAAAGTTTAGAGGGACGGCCAGGTCTTGGTAGATTTGCAGTGGTCTGATACTCTTTCCATTTCAATAGTGTCGCTTGCACAGTGCTCCTTGGGATGTTTAAAGCTTGGGAAATGTTTTTGTATCCAAATCCGGCTTTAAACTTCTTCACAACAGTATCTCGGATCTGCCTGGTGTGTTCTTTGTTCGGACCTCTGAGACTATCACAGTGCAGGTGCATTTATACGGAGACTTGATTACACACAGGTGGATTGTATTTATCATCATTAGTCATTTAGGTCAACATTGGATCATTCAGAGATCCTCACTGAACTTCCGGAGAGAGTTTGCTGCACTGAAAGTAAAGGGGCTGAATAATTTTGCACGCCCAATTTTTCAGTTTTTGAATTGTTAAAAAAGTTTGAAATATCCAATAAATGCTGTTCCACTTCATGATTGTGTCCCACTTGTTGTTGATTCTTCACAAAAAATACAGTTTTATATCTTTATGTTTGAAGCCTGAAATGTGGCAAAAGGTCGCAAAGTTCAAGGGGGCCGAATACTTTCACAAGGCACTGTAGATACTTTTGTACCTTTTTCCTCCAGCATCTTCACAATGTCCTTTGCTGTTCTGGGATTGATTTACACTTTTAGCACCAAAGTATGTTCATCTCTAGGAGACAGAACGTGTCTCCTTCCTGAGCGGTATGACGGCTGCTTGGTCCCATGGTGTTTATACTTGAGGACTATTGTTTGTACAGATGAACGTGGTACCTTCAGGCATTTGCAAATTGCTTCCAAGGATGAACTCGACTTGTGGAGGTCTACAATTGTTTTTCTGAGGTCTTGACGGATTTCTTTTGATTTTCCCATGATGTCAAGCAAAGAGGCACTGCGTTTTAAGGTAGGCCTTGAAATACATCCACAGGTACACCTCCAGTTAGCCTATCAGAAGTTTCTAAAGTCATGACATACTTTTCTGGAATTTTCCAAGCTGTTTAAAGGTGCAGTCAACTTAGTGTATGTAAACTTCTGACCCACTGAAATTGTAATACAGTTAATTATAAGTGAAATAATCTGTCTCTAAACAATTGTTGGAAAATTACCTGTGTCATGCACAAAGTAATGTCCGCACCGATTTGCCAAACTATAGTTTGTTAACAAGACATTTGTGGAATGGTTGAAAAATGAGTTTTAATGACTTCAACCTAAGTGTATGTAAACTTCCAACTTCAAGTGTATATACATTAAAAAAAATACATATATAATTCTCCTTTACTGTTTTACACTAACCCTACCACCCCTCTCATAATTGGAGTAAAAGATTGAACAACAACACTAAGGCTTCTACTTCCAGCTTATACATGCTAAACTCAGGAAAAAAAGAAACGTCCTCTCACCGTCAACTGTGTTAATTTTCCGTTCCATTTCATGTCCGTCAGCTAATAAACCTTTACTCCCTGTAGCTGCTTCTCATCTCCTGCGTTGCTCCCGTAACAATATGTGACAGCATCAGCAGTTTCACATGTTGTGTCAGTCACTAACAGTCATGTAATTAGCCATCTCCGAAAAAATCATAATTGGTAGTTAGCTGGCTAAACTATCTAAACTTTTCGTAATCATGGCCGAATACTGACTGGGCAGGCAGGACACGTGCCCAAGGGGATCTGACCTCCAGGGGGCCCCTATTGATTTTGTTAGTCTATCTCTCTCAAATATCATATTAGCATGGCATAAGTCATTACAAACATGTAGAATTGCAGTAAATTAGCTTTAAAACGGCATAATTTCTCTCCACCCCATGGCAAGTGGGTGGAATTGCAAAAATGATCTGCATTGTGGCAAAATGAGTAGAATTGCATGACATTTGCTATGTTTGCAAAATGTGTAGAATTGCAGAAAACTCCAATTCAGCCTGCCTCGCTTTGTACAAAATACTCAAATGCAGTACGACAGGATATTTCTTAAAGTAACTCTTTATTAGCTAGCTGTAACTAGCATGTTCACGTGTCTCATACCATGATCAACTGACCATGATCTCACCACTTGGGAGGTCTTAACCAATCATAGCGCAGTATGATAAGACGGTAAAATGCATCCAATTACAATTCAGTATGTTTACACATATTAATATTACACAGATGTTTTTATCTCAATATCAATGCATTTTTGGGTAAAAATGAAGTAATCTTACTGTGATTGTTTTCAAATTTAAAAAATGCTTCTTGGGGCATCCCGAATGGCGCAGTGATCTAAGGTACTGCATCACAGTGCTATCTGTGCCACTAGAGAGTTGCGGCTCAGACGCAGCTGGCCGCAAACGGGAGTCCCATGGGGCTGCGCACAATTGGCCCAGCGTCGTCCGGGTTAGGGAGGGCTTGGCCGGCAGGGATATCCTTGTCTCATCGTACACTAGCGCCTCCTGTGACGGGCCGGGCGCAGTGCACGCTGACATGGTCACCAGGTGTACGGTGTTTCCTCCGACACATTGCTGCGGTTGGCTTCCGGGTTTAATGTTCATCGTGTCAAGAAGCAGTGCGGCTTGGTTGGGTTGTGTCCGCACGGGAGTTGCAGCGATGAGACAAGACTGTATAACTACTACAAATTGGATACCATAGAATTGGGGAGAAAAAGGGGTAAAAAATGTTTGAGTGGGGAGGGGATAACCAAAAATGTTCCATTATTGTAAGCGAAGTTTGGAACTCTTGGTCTTTTATCTCATTTACAGCATGGAAGCCCAAAACGCCATCCACCAAAACAGGCTGAACTTTCAGGTAGTCTATTCAAATAGCTCGTACACTAAAAGAGCGTTATTATTATGTTCAGAATTTCACAGTGTTATTCCAACTTCTGTAGCTCAGTTGGTAGAGCATGGGGCTTGTAACGCCAGGGTAGGGGGTTCGATCCCCGGGACCACCCATACGTAGAATGTATGCACGCATGACTGTAAGTCGCTTTGGATAAAAGCGTCTGCTAAATGGCATATATTATTATTATATATTACAGGAAAAGCACGTTTTCGACAGCACCAGGCCTTTTTAAACGGAAAAACTTTCTCTACACCCCGTGGCAAAATGTGTAGAATTGCAGGAAATAAACTTTTAAATAAATCTCTTTTACCGTCAATCGGGTGGGCCACGAACCAAATCTTGCTTAGGTTCCCCAAAAGGGCCTCTCTGGAAAAGCCATGACAATGTTTTCATTAACTCACCCAGTCTAAATAAGTACCTTTCCCCTCTGTTCTCCCCTAGTTCCTGCATGGTCAGCTGTTTAGAGTATGCAGTGCCTCTCCATGCCAGGGAACACTGCACAGCTTTTGTCATACTGTGTGTCCCAAATGACACCCTATTCCCTAAATAGTGCACTAGTTTGACTAGGGACCACAGGGAATATGTACTATTTAGGTAATATTGTGCCATTTGGGACTCCTCCTCTGTCTCTCTGCCCCCAACTTCCCACTACCTGCAGGAGGGACCTGTGTCTCACTCCTCTATCCTGTGGTTCCCAGTACTTGGGAATGAGGTACTCCTCTCAGTCCCCTGGCTGGAGGTATCGAGAAGGGGCAGGCAGTCTCTCAATGAGCTGCGGGTGGCGGGGAGTAATGGAAAGTGGAAGGGAGGAGGGAAGCCAGAGGCCATGCAGTTCATCAAGTAGACAGCTGCTTCACTCGTCTTGTTCTCCTGCACACATTCTGTCCGTCGCTTAATTATACTGGCTAGTGTGGGCAGCTGGGATGAAAGATTAGAACTGTGAGTCTTTCCACTGCTCCTGTTGCAAATGCTCCCAGAACTGCCTCTGCAGCTATTGGAGTGATGTTTTTATTGGTATGGTTTCATGTCAGTGTACGATTGTAATATGATTGAGAATGAAGTAGACACTTGGTAGTTCAGGGATAAGTTTCTTGACCAATACCTAATGCTCACAGCTGGCTGTCCAATTAGTTTAGGGTTGCTACAAAAATTGTGTTGCATGGTAATCTCAGCTAATTTCACTGACAATTATAAAACATGGTCATTAAATGTCATCAGTGATAGCTTGTCAGAGAAAAATACTTTAATACATAAAAATTAAAAGAGGAAGACAAATAATGGCACATTATGTAAAGAAGTGTGTCTACACAGATGTTTTGAACAACACAAAAGAACCCCCTGACACTAATTACAGCCATCAATGAAGATGGAGAGCTATAACACAAATGACTAGGAAGAAATACACTGGCCATCAGGGGACATACACACTCATCCAGCTGTATTCTGGAGAGCCAGTTACTTTCCTTGATAATGTGTTGTCAATAGAGCTTACGTAATGCACTCATAAACATTTAGGTTCTTTCTTGACAGAATTTTTTTTTTTTCTGCAGAAGTAGTGTCAATATTTGGTTGGCAATTTATTTTATTTAACTAGGCAAGTCAGTTAAGAACAAATTCTTATTTTCTAGGTCTGGCAGTATGAGGGTCAGAACAGATTTGTACCTTGTCAGCTCGGTGATTTGATCTTGCAACCTTTCGTTTACTAGTCCAACACTCTGACCACTAGGCTACACTGCCGCACCATAAACTATATGTGACATGCATTGAAATATGAGAATTTAGATAATGAAGACAGTCCTAAAGGATTGTCAAAAAGCGTAATTAACAGAGTTGACAGAATTCAGCTGGTTTGCTGGTTCTCTTCCACTGTTCTTGGCCTCCCGTCGAGATGGACAATTTCCTCATCCTGCCAGTCCAGTCAACACGCTGAGACATTTCTTAGTCTCCTTGTTTGATCCTCGTCCAGCTCCTTTCTTCTGCGTCAGGATTACCTCCACTTCCCCTAGCACATTCTTCACGCTACAAGCCACAACGTGGCACGCCACGGAGTGAATTGGAGAACTCCGGTTCACTGTGCCCTCAATCTGCTGCCATGATCATCCATCTCTGTCAACGGGGGAATGATCTTCCCCTGAGCCGATTCTCCTCCTGTGAAGGAGATGCTTTCCACCTCCGGCTCCCAGCGCCCAGCTTTGTTATATCAGGGAGCAGCTGTAGAAAGAGCAACAGGGATGAGGGCTATCCTCCCTCCTCCTCATTTCATGTCTCATCGCTTAAGACCTTTTTCTCCCTTAAATCCAATTACTGTGCAGTCCCCCCCCCTGCATGGAGGGATGCTAGTGGAGGGGGTAAAGGTTGACTCCTGAGATATTCAATACCTAACTTTTTATTATTTCTGGAAATAACTTCCCGTTCTAATAAGGAAGGCACAGCGGGGGGGGGGGGGGTGTCACATAAGACTAAATGGGAAATATACTGAACAAAATGTAAATGCAACATCCACAAATTTAACATATTTTACTGAGTTGTAAATGCAACATTCCAACAATTTAAAAGATTTTACTGAGTTGTAACTCAGTAAAATCTATTAAATTGTTGGATGTTGCATTTACATTTTTGTTCAGTATATTTGCCATTTAGTCTTATGTGACGCACACCCCGCTGTGACTTCCTTAATAGAACGGGAAGTTAGGCGAAAGCTATGATCCCATATTGTCATTTCAATCAGTGTGGATCAAGGGGAGGAAACAGGTTAAATAAGGATTTTTAAGCCTTGAGGCATGGATTGTGTACTGTATATGTGAAATTCAGAGGGTAAATGGGCAAGACAAAATATTTAAGTGATTTGAACGAGGTATGGTAGTAGGTGCCAGGCACACTGCTGGGTTTTTCAGTCTCCCATTTCCCATTTGTTTTGAGGCTGTTCTGAGGGCAAAAGGAGGTGCAAATCAAAATTAGGGAGGTGAAATGTATTTTCATCAAATTATACATTGATAGTCGAATTTCTGGCTTTTTAGACTCTGCTAGAGGAAGGGGCATTGCAGTGAAGAGCAGAAACCTGCCTCATCATAAATGTCTGCAAGATTTTGCTTGCTGGCAGTGACAAGGATGGAGATAAAAAAGACAGAAAAAGAGAGGGAAAGAGGGGGCGTAATGAGTCTTGGCCTGCGTGTTTCTCTGTCTCTCCCCCACTCCACCAAGGGGGGACCTAAAATCCTGACCCAGATACTCCTCCCTCTCCCTTCATGCGCTGCTCTGATCATGGGCCTGATCCAGTCAGCACTGTGAGTTTGTCAGGCCCAGCAAGGGGAGCCTTTGATAACAGCAAACACCCACCAGGAACCCAGCTGGTAACAAACCAACAGAGAGAGATGGAGGGAGATTTCAGTGGCGAGCACAGCTGGGCTGGGCAGCCCAAAGAGAGAGATCAAGGGATGGGCGGGAGGGGGGATGATGATGATGCCCAGCTGTCTGAGGTTTTGGAGTGGAAGAGGACAGCGTGATCATGGACTCTCTCAGAGTTGAGTGTTCGCTTGCCTTCATCCTCCTCCGCTTCTCCTCCTCCTTGTCTTTAGACATCCAGAGCACATTGTGGTCCTCATGCAGAAGGCCTGTCAGCAGACATACCCAGTTGTTTTCTGCCATTCTCATTGGATTTATTACCAGGTCAAAGAACTCAGAGAAGAGTGGGTCATTGACTACAGTGTGCTTTTCCCTCCCTCAAAGGGCCAGTCATTCCAAGAGATGCTAACTGACCCTACAAATGTATGAGCAACAGAGTCTACTGAGGCACTCTCTATCGATTGTCAACTGAATCGTCAGCATGTCAACAGAAACATTATTTTTAGCCCCTCGTGTCAAAAACAGGGTCTGAATGATTTTCATGGTGTCTCATACGAACTGGTGCAGCAGAGAAGTCATCTTACAGTGTCTGTAATAAAACATGGGTTAACTTACAGAACAGACAGTTTGAGGTCTCGGTTGAAGAGGATTTGTCTTGTGTTGAGACAGACACAAAAAAGTACTGCTGGGCTGCTTTCTAATTTTGCATTCTGGGGCAGCTAGGTCCTTACTGGTGAGGACGGAGACAAGGCTAAGACTCCGGAAAAGAGGCCAGGGGTATTGCACCATGAGCAGCACAGCACCCACAGCCACTGCCATACAGCCTTCACAGACAATAAACCAGGCCTCCTGGTTAAACATAGGCAACATAGTCAGATTTACTACTCGCCATGTCTGAGCTTCCGAGACGGTAGCCATTATGGTCGCCAATGTTCAACATTATGCCTGCTCAATTAAGTGCTTATTGGATGAAGGGCATTATTTGATCAAGTGCCTCTGGGGAGGAGGACCGAAAATCTGGAAAATATTTCAGAGCTCTCCAATTCTGCAGAAAACAGCATTGACTATGGCAGTGACAGGGGAACAGCTGACCTGTCAGTTATAGTCAGATATTATTGAAGCTGGATGATCCATTGGATTTGTGCTGTGCAGTACATACAAGCTCAGAGGGAGAGAAGCTACATTCCCTGCAAGCCCAGGCAGCTTGGCTGCAGCACAGTAACACGGCCAAGCCAACAAATCAAATCAAAATCAAATCAAATTTATTTATATAGCCCTTCGTACGTCAGCTGATATCTCAAAGTGCTGTACAGAAACCCAGCCTAAAACCCCAAACAGCAAACAATGCAGGTGTAAAAGCACGGTGGCTAGGAAAAACTCCCTAGAAAGGCCAAAACCTAGGAAGAAACCTAGAGAGGAACCGGGCTATGTGGGGTGGCCAGTCCTCTTCTGGCTGTGCCGGGTAGAGATTATAACAGAACATGACCAAGATGTTCAAATGTTCATAAATGACCAGCATGGTCAAATAATAATAAGGCAGAACAGTTGAAACTGGAGCAGCAGCACAGTCAGGTGGACTGGGGACAGCAAGGAGCCATCATGTCAGGTAGTCCTGGGGCACGGTCCTAGGGCTCAGGTCCTCCGAGAGAGAGAAAGAAAGAGAGAATTAGAGAGAGCATATGTGGGGTGGCCAGTCCTCTTCCGGCTGTGCCGGGTGGAGATTATAACAGAACGTGGCCAAGATGTTCAAATGTTCATAAATGACCAGCATGGTTGAATAATAGTAAGGCAGAACAGTTGAAACTGGAGCAGGAGCATGGCCAGGTGGACTGGGGACAGCAAGGAGTCCTCATGTCAGGTAGTCCTGGGACATGGTCCTAGAGCCCAGGCCAGTTGAAACTGGAGCAGCAGCATGGCCAGGTGGACTGGGGACAGCAAGGAGTCATCATGTCAGGTAGTCCTGGGGCATGGTTCTAGGGCTCAGGTCCTCCGAGAGAGAGAAAGAAAGAGAGAAGGAGAGAATTAGAGAACGCACACTTAGATTTACACAGGACACCGAATAGGACAGGAGAAGTACTCCAGATAAACAAACTGACCCTAGCCCCCCGACACATAAACTACTGCAGCATAAATACTGGAGGCTGAGACAGGAGGGGTCAGGAGACACTGTGGCCCCATCCGAGGACACCCCGGACAGGGCCAAACAGGAAGGATATAACCCCACCCACTTTGCCAAAGCACAGCCCCCACACCACTAGAGGGAAATCTTCAACCACCAACTTACCATCCTGAGACAAGGCCGAGTATAGCCCACAAAGATCTCCGACACGGTACAACCCAAGGGGGGAACCCAGACAGGCCGACCACAACAGTGTATCAACCCACCCAGGTGACGCACCCCCCAGGGACGGCACGAGAGAGCCCCAGCAAGCCAGTGACTCAGCCCCGTAACAGGGCTAGAGGCAGAGAATCCCAGTGGAAAAAGGGGAACCGGCCAGGCAGAGACAGCAAGGGCGGTTCGTTGCTCCAGAGCCTTTCCGTTCACCTTCCCACTCCTGGGCCAGACTACACTCAATCATATGACCCACTGAAGAGATGAGTCTTCAGTAAAGACTTAAAGATTGAGACCGAGTTTGCGTCTCTGACATGGGTAGGCAGACCGTTCCATAAAAATGGAGCTCTATAGGAGAAAGCCCTGCCTCCAGCTGTTTGCTTAGAAATTCTAGGGACAATTAGGAGGCCTGCGTCTTATGACCGTAGCGTACGTGTAGGTATGTACGGCAGGACCAAATCAGAGAGGTAGGTAGGAGCAAGCCCATGTAATGCTTTGTAGGTTAGCAGTAAAACCTTGAAATCAGCCCTTGCTTTGACAGGAAGCCAGTGTAGAGAGGCTAGCACTGGAGTAATATGATCAAATTTTTTGGTTCTAGTCAGGATTCTAGCAGCCGTATTTAGCACTAACTGAAGTTTATTTAGTGCTTTATCCGGGTAGCCGGAAAATAGAGCATTGCAGTAGTCTAACCTAGAAGTGACAAAAGCATGGATTAATTTTTCTGCATCATTTTTGGACAGAAAGTTTCTGATTTTTGCAATGTTACGTAGATGGAAAAAAGCTGTCCTCGAAATGGTCTTGATATGTTCTTCAAAAGAGAGATCAGGGTCCAGAGTAACGCCGAGGTCCTTCACAGTTTTATTTGAGACGACTGTACAACCATTAAGATTAATTGTCAGATTCAACAGAAGATCTCTTTGTTTCTTGGGACCTAGAACAAGCATCTCTGTTTTGTCCGAGTTTAATAGTAGAAAGTTTGCAGCCATCCACTTCCTTATGTCTGAAACACATGCTTCTAGCGAGGGCAATTTTGGGGCTTCACCATGTTTCATTGAAATGTACAGCTGTGTGTCATCCGCATAGCAGTGAAAGTTAACATTATGTTTTCGAATAACATCCCCAAGAGGTAAAATATATAGTGAAAACAATAGTGGTCCTAAAACAGAACCTTGAGGAACGCCGAAATGTACAGTTGATTTGTCAGAGGACAAACCATTCACAGAGACAAACTGATATCTTTCCGACAGATAAGACCTAAACCCGGCCAGAACATGTCCGTGTAGACCAATTTGGGTTTCCAATCTCTCCAAAAGAATGTGGTGATCGATGGTATCAAAAGCAGCACTAAGGTCTAGGAGCACGAGGACAGATGCAGAGCCTCGGTCCGATGCCATCAAAATGTCATTTACCACCTTCACAAGTGCCGTCTCAGTGCTATGATGGGGTCTAAAACCAGACTGAAGCATTTCGTATACATTGTTTGTCTTCAGGAAGGCAGTGAGTTGCTGCGCAACAGCCTTCTCTAAAATCTTTGAGAGGAATGGAAGATTCGATATAGGCCGATAGTTTTTTATATTTTCTGGGTCAAGGTTTGGCTTTTTCAAGAGAGGCTTTATTACTGCCACTTTTAGTGAGTTTGGTACACATCCAGTGGATAGAGAGCCGTTTATTATGTTCAACATAGGAGGGCCAAGCACAGGAAGCAGCTCTTTCAGTAGTTTAGTTGGAATAGGGTCCAGTATACAGCTTGAAGGTTTAGAGGCCATGATTATTTTCATCATTGTGTCAAGAGATATAGTACTAAAACACTTGAGCGTCTCTCTTGATCCTAGGTCCTGGCAGAGTTGTGCAGACTCAGGACAACTGAGGTTTGGAGGAATACGCAGGTTTAAAGAGGAGTCCGTAATTTGCTTTCTAATAATCATAATCTTTTCCTCAAAGAAGTTCATGAATTTATCACTGCTAAAGTGCAAGTCATCCTCTCTTGGGGAATGCTGCTTTTTAGTTAGCTTTGCCACAGTATCAAAAAGGAATTTCGGATTGTTCTTATTTTCCTCAATTAAGTTAGAAAAATAGGACGATCGAGCAGCAGTAAGGGCTCTTCGGTACTGCACGGTACCATCCTTCCAAGCTAGTCGGAAGACTTCCAGTTTGGTGTGGCGCCATTTCCGTTCCAATTTTCTGGAAGCTTGCTTCAGAGCTCGGGTATTTTCTGTGTACCATGGAGCTAGTTTCTTATGAGACATTTTTTTCGTTTTTAGGGGTGCAACTGCATCTAGGGTATTGCACAAGGTTAAATTGAGATCCTCAGTTAGGTGGTTAACGGATTTTTGTCCTCTGGCGTCCTTGGGTAGGCAGAGGGAGTCTGGAAGGGCATCAAGGAATCTTTGTGTTGTCTGTGAATTTATAGCACGACTTTTGATGTTCCTTGGTTGGGGTCTGAGCAGATTATTTGTTGCAATTGCAAACGTAATAAAATGGTGGTCTGATAGTCCAGGATTATGAGGAAAAACATTAAGATCCACAACATTTATTCCATGGGACAAAACTAGGTCCAGCGTATGACTGTGAGAGTGAGTGGGTCCAGAGACATGTTGGACAAAACCCACTGAGTCGATGATGGCTCCAAAAGCCTTTTGGAGTGGGTCTGTGGACTTTTCCATGTGAATATTAAAGTCACCAAAGATTAGAATATTATCTGCAATGACTACAAGGTCTGATAGGAATTCAGGGAACTCAGTGAGAAACGCTGTATATGGCCCAGGAGGCCTGTAAACAGTAGCTATAAAAAGTGATTGAGTAGGCTGCATAGATTTCATGACTAGAAGCTCAAAAGACGAAAACGTCATTTTTTTTTTTTGTAAATTGAAATTTGCTATCGTAAATGTTAGCAACACCTCCGCCTTTGCGGGATGCACGGGGATATGGTCACTAGTGTAGCCAGGAGGTGAGGCCTCATTTAACACAGTAAATTCATCAGGCTTAAGCCATGTTTCAGTCAGGCCAATCACATCAAGATTATGATCAGTGATTAGTTCATTGACTATAATTGCCTTTGAAGTAAGGGATCTAACATTAAGTAGCCCTATTTTGAGATGTGAGGTATCATGATCTCTTTCAGTAATGACAGGAATGGAGGTGGTCTTTATCCTAGTGAGATTGCTAAGGCGAACACCGCCATGTTTAGTTTTGCCCAACCCAGGTCGAGGCACAGACACGGTCTCAATGGTGATAGCTAAGCTGACTACACTAACTATGCTAGTGGCAGACTCCACTATGCTGGCAGGCTGGCTAATAGCCTGCTGCCTGGCCTGCACCCTATTTCATTGTGGAGCTAGAGGAGTTAGAGCCCTGTCTATGTTGGCAGATAAGATGAGAGCACCCCTCCAGCTAGGATGGAGTCCGTCACTCCTCAGCAGGTCAGGCTTGGTCCTGTTTGTGGGCGAGTCCCAGAAAGAGGGCCAATTATCTACAAATTCTATCTTTTGGGAGGGGCAGAAAACAGTTTTCAACCAGCGATTGAGTTGTGAGACTCTGCTGTAGAGCTCATCACTCCCCCTAACTGGGAGGGGGCCAGAGACAATTACTCGATGCCGACACATCTTTCTAGCTGATATGCACGCAGAAGCTATGTTGCGCTTGGTGATCTCTGACTGTTTCATCCTAACATCGTTGGTGCCGACGTGGATAACAATATCTCTATACTCTCTACACTCGCCAGTTTTAGCTTTAGCCAGCACCATCTTCAGATTAGCCTTAACGTCGGTAGCCCTGCCCCGGGTAAACAGTGTATGATCGCTGGATGATTCGCTTTAAGTCTAATACTGCGGGTAATGGAGTCGCCAATGACTAGAGTTTTCAATTTGTCAGAGCTAATGGTGGGAAGCTTCGGCGTCTCAGACCCCGTAACGGGAGGAGTAGAGACCAGAGAAGACTCGGCCTCTGACACCGACCCGCTGCTTAATGGGGAGAACCGGTTGAAAGTTTCTGTCTGCTGAATGAGCGACACCGGTTGAGCGTTCCTACAGCATTTCCTTCCAGAAACCGTGAGAAAGTTGTCCGGCTGCGGGGACTGTGCCAGGGGATTTATACTACTATCTGTACTTACTGGTGGCACAGACGCTGTTTCATCCTTTCCTACACTGAAATTACCCTTGCCTAACGATTGCGTCTGAAGCTGGGCTTGCAGTACAGCTATACTCGCCGTAAGGCGAGCACAGCGGCTGCAATTAGAAGGCATCATGTTAATGTTACTACTTAGCTTCGGCTGTTGGAGGTCCTGACGAATCGTGTCCAGATAAAGCGTCCGGAGTGAAAAAGTTGAGGAAAAAATAAATATATGAACGGTAATTAAAAAGTGAAACCCGTAAAGTTGTCAGGTAGCAAAATAGGTTGGCAACAAAACGCACAGCAATTTGAAAACAAGCCTGCAAGTTGTGACCGGAGCAGAGAGCACTTTAGTCACAATAGGTCCCCATCATAATAGGTAACGTAATTACTATTTGTAAATCCTTCTTCTGGCAGTAGACACTCTGTTTCCCCCACTCTAGATCTTTCCCACTCTCCTTTTTTTGCAGTGGGACAAAAATGGACAAGCCCATGGAACACGTTCCATTTCCATCTCCCTATAGATGAGGTGGGCATTGAGCAGTGAGATAATGGTGGGATCGCCATGGCAATGCCTGTCATTGGCCCCGTTTCCCTTTAACCTGTTGCGACGAGCAATCCCGTATTCGGGATCCTATTTATAGCCTCAAGCTCATTACCATAACGCAATGTTAACTATTCATGAAAATCACAAATGAAATGAAATAAATATATTTGCTCTCAAGCTTAGCCTTTTGTTAACAACACTGTCATCTCAGATTTTCAAAATATGCTTTTGAACCATAGCTAAACAAGCATTTGTGTAAGAGTATTGATAGCCTAGCATAGCATTAAGCCTAGCATTCAGCATGCAACATTTTCACAAAAACAAGAAAAGCATTCAAATAAAATCATTTACCTTTGAAGAACTTCAGATGTTTTCAATGAGGAGACTTTCAGTTAGATAGCAAATGTCAGTTTTTCCAAAAATATTATTTGTGTAGGACAAGAAAATGGAACGCGCATGGACTACGCAAGATTACGCAATAATTTAGACGGAGGACACCGGGCGGACACCTGGTAAATGTAGTCTCTTATGGTCAATCTTCCAATGATATGCCTACAAATACATCACAATGCTGCAGACACCTTGGGGAAACGACAGAAAGTGCAGGCTCATTCCTGGCTCATCCACAGCCATATAAGGAGACATTGGAACACAGGGCATTCAAAATCTGGACCATTTCCTGTATGAAATTTCATATTGGTTTCGCCTGTAGCATTAGTTCTGGGGCACTCACAGATAATATCTTTGCAGTTTTCGAAACAGAGTTTTTTCTTTCCAAAGCTGTCAATTACATGCATAGTCGAGCATCTTTTCATGACAAAATATCTTGTTTAAAACGGGAACGTTTTTTATCCAAAAATTAAGAGCGCCCCCTATCTCGAAGAAGTTAATGATGTGACAGATCCACTGGGCTGCTGCCAATAAAGCAGCAATAATTATAACAGTCCAATGAGAGATCCAATTCTACAGGCTGCTTGGATGGGAGACACTGAGCTGCTACTACTGCATACTATAGCTGATGCTGAACGGGCATGATGAGGCAGGGCAGCTGAGGGGGTTGGAGGGGAGTAGCTCCTTATTCATGAAAATTGTTGGGTGAGTATTGCTGTGTGAATGGGAAGGAGATATGTTGAGTTAGTATATCAGACATATGTATTTGTCTCTTGAATTTCTTTTCAGAGAGTGGCTTATTAAAAGTCCATAAGAATTCTAATAGATACAATATTGGCTAGTAATATGGTACTGGATCACATGGATTTTATAATGTTACTATACAGTACTAGCCACATACAGTATGCCCCTGCATTTATCTAATCTGAACGTCCTTCAGGGGTGTGGCTTCAGCTCTGGTTATATATCCTTTCCTCCAATGTGAAAAGGTGACATTTGGAAGGCGAAGACAGATAATTACATTTACATTTACATTTAAGTCATTTAACAGACGCTCTTATCCAGAGCGACTTACAAATTGGTGCATTCACCTTATGACATCCAGTAGAGCAGTCACTTTACAATAGTGCATCTAAATCTTAAAGGGGGGGGGTGAGAAGGATTACTCATCCTATCCTAGGTATTCCTTAAAGAGGTGGGGTTTCAGGTGTCTCCGGAAGGTGGTGATTGTGTCATGTTTTGTCATACATTGTCATGTCTTGTCCCTGTGCTTTCTCTTCTATTCGTTTCCCCCTGCTGGTCTTATTAGGTTCTTTCCCTCTCTCTATCTCTCTCCCTCTCTCTCTCTCTCTCTCTCTCTATATATGCCATTTAGCAGACGCTTTTATCCAAAGCGACTTACAGTCATGTGTGCATACATTCTACGTATGGGTGGTCCCGGGGATCGAACCCACTACCCTGGCGTTACAAGCGCCATGCTCTACCAACTGAGCTCTCTCTCTCTATCGTTCCGTTCTTGCTCCCAGCTGTTCCTCATTCTCCTAACTACCTCGTTTACTCTTTCACACCTGTCCCCTATTTTGCCCTCTGATTAGAGTCCCTATTTCTCCCTCTGTTTCCGCTTCTGTCCTTGTCGGATCGTTGTTTGCTGTACTGTGTCCTTGTTCCGTCCTGTCGTGTTTTTGCCTTCTTCAGATGCTGCGTGTGAGCAGGTGTCTCTATCAGCTACGGCCTGCGCCAACCCGAAGCGACCTGCAGTCTGTGGTCGCATCTCCTGTTGTTCCCCTCTACTGACTAGAGGATTTCAGTTATTCCTCTTTGGACATTACCAGTGAAAGAATTCAGGATTATCGTTTTTTGTTAAGACTGGAATAAACTCTGTTTCTGTTAAGTCGCTTTTGGGTCCTCATTCACCTGCATAACAGATTGACTCCGCTGTCCTGGCGTCGTGAGGGAGTTTGTTCCACCATTGGGGGGCCAGAGCAGCGAACAGTTTTGACTGGGCTGAGCGGGAACTGTGCTTCCTCAGTGGTAGGGAGGCGAGCAGGCCAGAGGTGGATGAACGCAGTGCCCTTGTTTGGGTGTAGGGCCTGATCAGAGCCTGGAGGTACTGAGGTGCCGTTCCCCTCACAGCTCTGTAGGCAAGCACCATGGTCTTGTAGCGGATGCGAGCTTCAACTGGAAGCCAGTGGAGAGAGCGGAGGAGCGGGGTGACGTGAGAGAACTTGGGAAGGTTGAACACCAGACGGGCTGCGGCGTTCTGGATGAGTTGTAGGGGTTTAATGGCACAGGCAGGGAGCCCAGCCAACAGCGAGTTGCAGTAATCCAGACGGGAGATGACAAGTGCCTGGATTAGGACCTGCGCCGCTTCCTGTGTGAGGCAGGGTCGTACTCTGCGGATGTTGTAGAGCATGAACCTACAGGAACGGGCCACCGCCTTGATGTTAGTTGAGAACGACAGGGTGTTGTCCAGGATCACGCCAAGGTTCTTAGCGCTCTGGGTGGAGGACACAATGGAGTTGTCAACCGTGATGGCTAGATCATGGAACGGGCAGTCCTTCCCCGGGAGGAAGAGCAGCTCCATCTTGCCGAGGTTCAGCTTGAGGTGGTGATCCGTCATCCACACTGATATGTCTGCCAGACATGCAGAGATGCGATTCGCCACCTGGTCATCAGAAGGGGGAAAGGAGAAGATGAATTGTGTGTCGTCTCCATAGCAATGATAGGAGAGACCATGTGAGGTTATGACAGAGCCAAGTGACTTGGTGTATAGCGAGAATAGGAGAGGGCCTAGAACAGAGCCCTGGGGGACACCAGTGGTGAGAGCGCGTGGTGAGGAGACAGATTCTCGCCACGCCACCTGGTAGGAGCGACCTGTCAGGTAGGACGCAATCCAAGCGTGGGCCGCGCCGGAGATGCCCAACTCGGAGAGGGTGGAGAGGAGGATCTGATGGTTCACAGTATCGAAGGCAGCCGATAGGTCTAGAAGGATGAGAGCAGAGGAGAGAGAGTTAACTTTAGCAGTGCGGAGCGCCTCCGTGATACAGAGAAGAGCAGTCTCAGTTGAATGACTAGTCTTGAAACCTGACTGATTTGGATCAAGAAGGTCATTCAGAGAGAGATAGCGGGAGAGTTGGCCAAGGACGGCACGTTCAAGAGTTTTGGAGAGAAAAGAAAGAAGGGATATTGGTCTGTAGTTGTTGACATCGGAGGGATCGAGTGTAGGTTTTTTCAGAAGGGGTGCAACTCTCGCTCTCTTGAAGACGGAAGGGACGTAGCCAGCGGTCAGGGATGAGTTGATGAGCGAGGTGAGGTAGGGGAGAAGGTCTCCGGAAATGGTCTGGAGAAGAGAGGAGGGGATAGGGTCAAGCGGGCAGGTTGTTGGGCGGCCGGCCGTCACAAGACGCAAGATTTCATCTGGAGAGAGAGGGGAGAAAGAGGTCAGAGCACAGGGTAGGGCAGTGTGAGCAGAACCAGCGGTGCCGTTTGACTTAGCAAACGAGGATCGGATGTCGTCGACCTTCTTTTCAAAATGGTTGACGAAGTCATTTGCAGATAGGGAGGGGGGGAGGGGGAGGAGGATTCAGGAGGGAGGAGAAGGTGGCAAAGAGCTTCCTAGGGTTAGAGGCAGATGCTTGGAATTTAGAGTGGTAGAAAGTGGCTTTAGCAGCAGAGACAGAGGAGGAAAATGTAGAGAGGAGGGAGTGAAAGGATGCCAGGTCCGCAGGGAGGCGAGTTTTCCTCCATTTCCGCTCGGCTGCCCGGAGCCCTGTTCTGTGAGCTCGCAATGAGTCGTCGAGCCACGGGGCGAGAGGGGAGGACCGAGCCGGCCTGGAGGATAGGGGACATAGAGAGTCAAAGGATGCAGAAAGGGAGGAGAGGAGGGTTGAGGAGGCAGAATCAGGAGATAGGTTGGAGAAGGTTTGAGCAGAGGGAAGAGATGATAGGATGGAAGAGGAGAGAGTAGCGGGGGAGAGAGAGCGAAGGTTGGGACGGCGCGATACCATCCGAGTAGGGCCAGTGTGGGAGGTGTTGGATGAGAGCGAGAGGGAAAAGGATACAAGGTAGTGGTCGGAGACTTGGAGGGGAGTTAGTGGAAGAACAGCATCTAGTAAAGATGAGGTCGAGCGTATTGCCTGCCTTGTGAGTAGGGGGGGAAGGTGAGAGGGTGAGGTCAAAAGAGGAGAGGAGGAGGCAGAGAGGAATGAGTCAAAGGTAGACGTGGGGAGGTTAAAGTCGCCCAGCACTGTGAGAGGTGAGCCGTCCTCAGGAAAGGAGCTTATCAAGGCATCAAGCTCATTGATGAACTCTCCGAGGGAACCTGGAGGGCGATAAATGATAAGGATGTTAAGCTTGAAAGGGCTGGTAACTGTGACAGCATGGAATTCAAAGGAGGTGATAGACAGATGGGTAAGGGTAGAAAGAGAGAATGACCACTTGGGAGAGATGAGGATCCCGGTGCCACCACCCCGCTGACCAGAAGCTCTCGGGGTGTGCGAGAACACGTGGGCGGACGAAGAGAGAGCAGTAGGAGTAGCAGTGTTGTCTGTGGTGATCCATGTTTCCGTCAGTGCCAAGAAGTCGAGGGACTGGAGGGAGGCATAGGCTGAGATGAACTCTGCCTTGTTGGCCTGCCGATCGGCAGCTCCAGAGGCTACCGGATACCTGGAACTCCACGTGGGTCGTGCGCGCTGGGACCACCAGATTAGGGTGGCCACGGTATGGAGCGTTTGTATGGTCTGTGCAGAGAGTAGAGAACAGGGATAGACAGACACATAGTTGACAAGCTACAAAAGAGGCTACGCTTATGCAAAGGAGATTGGAATGACAAGTGGACTACACGTCTCGAATGTTCAGAAAGTTAAGCTTACGTAGCAAGAACCTAATTGACTAAAATGATTAAAATGATACAGTACTGCTGAAGTAGGCTAGCTGGCAGTGGCTGCGTTGTTGACACTACACTAATCAAGTCGTTCCGTTGAGTGTAATAGTTTCTGCAGTGCTGCTATTCGGGGGCTAGCTGGCTAGCTAGCAGTGTTGTTTACGTTACGTTGCGTTAAAAGAACGACAATAGCTGGCTAGCTAACCTAGAAAATCGCTCTAGACTACACAATTATCTTTGATACAAAGACGGCTATGTAGCTAGCTATGTAGCTAGCTACGATCAAACAAATCAAACCGTTGTACTGTAATGAAATGAAATGAAAATGTGATACTACCTGTGAATGCGACCGGGTTGTTGAGTCCTATTCGGTAGACGTTGGCTAGCTGTTGGCTAGCTGTCGGCTAGCTGTTGGCTAGCTGTTGGCTAGCTGTTGGCTAGCTAGCAGAGTCTCCTACGTTAAGGACGACAAATAGCTGGCTAGCTAACCTCGGTAAATTAAGATAATCACTCTAAGACTACACAATCTAAACTACACAATTATCTTGGATACGAAGACAGCAAAGACAGCTATGTAAGCTAGCTAACACTACACTAATCAAGTCGTTCAGTTGAGTGTAATAGTTACTACAGTGCTGCTAATCGGTGGGCGTTTGCTAGCTGGCTAGCTGCTGGGCAAATAGCAGTGAAGACTATGTTAGGACGACGAAATACGATAATTATGCAATTATCTTTGATACAAAGACGGCTATGTAGCTAGCTAAGAAGAAATTGCTAAGATTAGACAAATCAAACCGTTGTACTATAATGAAATGTAATGAAATGTAATGAAAAAGTTATACTACCTGCGGAGCGAAGTGCCGATGCGACCGCTCGCTCCAACCCGGAAGTAAATAAAAAAATAAAAAATAAAAAATAAAAAATAAATTAATAAATTAATAAAAATAATGGTGGATTATCATGGGTTCCAGACCTTGTCTGTGCCAAGACATGGATAGAAACACCCAGATCCCTGTACCTTCATTATACAGCATCACTAAATCAACATTATAAATACCTCTTTGTCCAAGTAATGAATTATGCATGTGGGAGTACCATGCCTATGTGCAAATAAATCCACCACAGGCTTTCCAATATTTTAAGTGTTTATCAAAGACAACATATGCCCTTGGCATAAAAGAGTTGGTGTCAGAACCACCAATTCATCTTAATTCCTGGACTTAGAGCGGCCATCACGTTTTACATTTTCAGTGAGAGGCAGTTGCCTGGTTAGCTTGCGGGAAGAGCTTGATCATTGGACTTGTTTCTCCACCAGGCTCTGCTCTTTCTATCATTTCCACAGCTAAAACCCTCTCAGTCCTCACTCCCCCTATCTAAGATATCTACTGCAGTCCTCACTCCCCCCTATTTAAGATATCTACTGCAGTCCTCACTCCCCCCTATTTAAGATATCTACTGCAGCCCTCATCCTCACATACCACACCCATTCTGCCAGTCACATTCTGTTAAAGGTCCCCAAAGCACACACATCCCTGGGTCGCTTGTCTTTTCAGTTCGCTGCAGCAAACACTCAAACTGGACAGTTTTATCTCAATCTCCTCACTCAAAGACTCAGTCATGGACACTCTTACTGACAGCTGTGACTGCTTTGCATGATGTATTGTTGTCTCTACCTTCTTGCCCTTTGTGCTGTTGTCTGTGCCCAATAATGTTGCTACCATGTTGTGTTGCTACCATGTTGTAGTCATGTTGTTGCTACCATGCTGTGTTGTCATGTGTTGCTGCCTTGCCATGTTGTCGTAGATCTCTTTATGTAGTGTTGTGTTGTCTCTCGTCGTGATGTGTGTTTTGTCCTATATTCATATATTTTTTCATCCCAGCCCCAGTCCCCGCAGGAGGCCTTTTGCCTTTTGGTAGGCCGTCATTGTAAATAAGAATTTGTTCTTAACTGACTTACCTAGTTAAATAAAAGTTAAATAAATACATATAAAAAAATGTTTTCAGCATGCAGTGTCTTTCTCTCTGTGAATGACTAATACGTTCAATTGGGCGTTGAGGGGATTTTCAATGACATGGGGCCTCTAGGGGAAAAATAAAACAACCCAACTAATATCTTAGAAAATATTTAGCTCATCTGTCAGGGCTGAGACCTCTCTGGTGGCTGAGGCAGAAACATAGGTCCCATGTCGTGGGTCTTGGAGCCCACGGCAGGTGAGGCAGTGGTGGATATCCTGGCCCATATGACGAGTGGACATTGAGTTAGTGAGCTCCCCCTCCTGGGACTGATTGGAGCAGGAGGTCGAAGTGACATTTAATCAATTGATTGCATTGGCTGGTGCATAATGGCCCCCCCATCTTCAAAGATAATGGGCTTTCAGGGAGAGAGGGAGAAGATAAGAGTGAATAGATGGAAGAGAGAATGAGAGACAGTCTGTCAGAAACAAGATGTGTATGGATTGATGGAAAAGGGATAGAGGGAGAATGGATTAGGTGAAGTTACACACATTAACATTTCTAAAAATGCTTACACATCCATAAGTAGGCTACTCTCACATACATTTAAGTAATTTGGCTGCTGCGCTTATCCAGAGCAACTTACAGGAGCAAGTAGGGTTAAGGGCATACCTACAGATTTTTCACCTAGGAGATTCAGACCAGCACAACCTTTCGGTTACTGACGCAAATCACAATGTAGATACAACAAACAGGAATAACTGTTGAAAAATACAATGTGTATACTGTATATGACAGTGTACTAAAATGTGTGACTACTTGTAATGCAAATACAGTCAGGTTAACAATTACTGGCACCCTTGATAAAGATGAGCAAAAAGGACTGTAAAATAAATACTGAGCTATAATATATAGTCCAATTTTTTTAAATATTATTTTATACAAATACAATTGCTTAGAGATTTGTCCAATAATTATGACCACTATATGTTTGGAAGAAAAAATATAGCTGTTACAAAATATTTTTATCTGAGCAATTAGTATAGTATTAGTATAAAATAATCAAATTGTCCCCTTGCAAGGATAAATGCGCTGAGACATTTTCTAAAATGTTTGTTTCATGAGATTGGAGAACACATTGGGAGGGATCTAAAGCCATTCCTACATACACAATCTTTCCAGATCCTTGATATCCTTTGTCTGTGCTTATGGACTGCCTCTTCAATTCAAATCCCAGGTTTTCAATGGGGTTTAAATTCGTAGACTGAGATGGCCATTGCAAAATGTAGATTTTTGTGGTCAATTAACACTTTTCTTGTGGATTTTGTTGTGTCGTTGGGGTTATTGTCTTGCTGGAAGATCTACTTGCGACCAAGTTTGTGCTAAAATATCCGGGTGCTAGGTAAAGTTTATAACAAGTGCCCCAGGACATGTGTGTGTGTGTGTAACTTTTATTTAACTGGGCAAGTCAGTTAATTAACCTGTTGCGTCGAGCAATCCCGTATCCGGGAGCGTAATCATAGCCTCAAGCTCATTAGCATAATGCAACGTTAACTATTCATGAAAATCGCAAATGAAATGAAATAAATGTTGGCTCACAAGCTTAGCCTTTTGTTAACAACACTGTCATCTCAGATTTTCAAAATATGCTTTTCAACCATAGCCACACAAGCATTTCGTGCACCACTCCCTAGCATTCTTCTCGCCAATGTCCAGTCTCTTGACAACAAGGTTGATGAAATCTGAGCAAGGGTAGCATTCCAGAGGGACATCAGAGACTGTAACGTTCTTTGCTTCACGGAAACATGGCTCACTGGAGAGACGCTATCGGAGTCGGTGCAGCCAACTGGTTTCTCCACGCATCACGCAGACAGAAACAAACATCTTTCTGGTAAGAAGAGTGGCGGGGGTGTATGCTTCATGGTTAACATGATGTGGTGTGATCATAACAACATACAGGTACTCAAGTCCTTCTGTTCACCTGATTTAGAATTCCTCACAATCAAATGTCGACCGCATTATCTACCAAGGGAATTCTCTTCGATTATAATATCACAGCCATATATATTCCCCCCCAAGCAGACACATCGATGGCTCTGAACGAACTTTATTTGACTCTTTGCAAACTGGAATCCATTTATCCGGAGGCTGCATTCATTTTAGCTGGGGATTTTAACAAGGCTAATCTGAAAACAAGACACCCTAAATTTTATCAGCATATCGATTGCGCAACCTGGGCTGGAAAAACCTTGGATCACTGCTATTCTAACTTCCGCGGCGCATATAAGGCCCTGCCCCGCCCTCCTTTCGGAAAAGCTGTCCACGACTCCATTTTGTTGATCCCTGCCTACAGACTGAAACTAAAACAAGAAGCTCCCGCGCTGAGGTCTGTTCAACGCTGGTCCGACCAATCTGATTCCACACTCCAAGACTGCTTCCATCACGTGGACTGGGATATGTTTTGTATTGCGTCAGAGAACAACATTGACGAATACGCCGATTCGGTGAGCGAGTTCATTAGAACGTGCGTTGAAGATATCGTTCCCATAGCAATGATTAAAACATTCCCAAACCAGAAACCGTGGATTGATGGCAGCATTCGCGTGAAACTGAAAGTTTCGCCTGTAGCATCAGTTCTGTGGCACTCACAGATAATATCTTTGCAGATTTGGAAACGTCAGAGTGTTTTCTTTCCAAAGCTGTCAATTCTATGCATAGTCGAGCATCTTTTCGTGACAAAATATCTTGTTTAAAACGGGAATGTTTTTTTATCCAAAAATTAAGAGCGCCCCCTATATCGAAGAAGTTAAGAACAAATTCAGTTTTGGAAACTTTAGAGTTTTTTCTATCCTAAGCTGTCAATTATATGCATATTCTAGCATCTGGTCCTGAAAAATAGGCCTTTTACTTTGGTAACGTTAATTTTTCCAAAAATAAAAATAGTGCCCCCTAGCTTCAAGAGTTAAAAGAGATGGGTGGGGATAAGGTGTGAAATATGCTGAATGGGTGTAGACAATGAAGAGCTATCCACTAAGTGTACCAAAACAATGAAGGGCCATTTTCTCTAAAGTGGGGTTACAAGTTGATCAACTTTCAAAGCAGAATTATTTTCCTATTGTGCCTCAACTGCAGTGTATGATATACCCTTTTCTAGCTGTGAGCCTTTACTTTTATCCAATGTAAAAACACAATTTCAAATGTTGCTACATAAGACTGAATCGAGGTAGTGGGTGACATTTTGCAATGGGGAGTATAGAAATTGCAGCAATTTTATAAGAGATTTCAGGCAATTCCACAGAGAAAAATGTGCAGTTTTACAGCAAATGTTCTGCGGTTTTACACATTTTGCCGTGACTTATACCATCTCAATATGACATCTGAGTGAGAGTGACCTAACAAAATGCCCTCCGTGCCCAGTCAGTAATTCGGCCATGATTTCTACAAGTTTAGCCTGATGAATGTTAAGTGGATGGCCGTATAAAACATACTGTATCTTCATGAGAGGGCCATGAACATTACCTAGTGGTTCTTTCTGTAAAAGTTGCATAATACCACAGCATTGACACGTTATTTAATTGTCAGTCACTGGTGCAATTAATACTGGTTAGTGCTAGTTTGACCGCCAGAAGGCATCTTTGAGAAGCATTTGATAGTCTTCAATATTGGCTGTACTAGAGAATTTAAAACCTTTTTTTGTAAAAACATATTATATGGGATTAATTTGATTAATATTCAGGGTTTCCATCAAGAAAATATGGCGCTGTACAACCTGACAATCGAGAATAGGCTACAATACTAAGAGCATAACATTTCCACACCCTAATTGGAGACTAATGTCCTTACACAGCACTCTGGTTTTGGCAATTGTGGAGAGGTTGGAATCTGTTTGATTGAGTGTGTGGTCAGGTGTCTTTTATACAAGTAACGAGTTCAAACAGGTGCAGTTAATACAGGTAATGAGTGGAGAACAGGAGGGATTCTTAAAGAAAAACTGACAGGTCTGTGAGAGCCGGAATTCTTACTGGTTGGTAGGTGATCAAATACTTATGTCATGCAATAAAATGCAAATTAATTACTTAAAAATCATACAATGTGATTTTCTGGATTTTTGTTTTAGATTCTGTCTCTCACAGTTGACCTACCTATGATAAAAAAATTACAGACCTCTACATGCTTTGTAAGTAGGAAAACCTGCAAAATCGGCAGGGTATCAAATACTTGTTCTCCCCACTGTATGTCGATGGAAGGGGGTAAGGCCTATGGTTTGGTATTGATGTCAATGTAGCCAGACGAGGATGGGAGATAGCTGTCCTCCGGCTACACCATGGTGCTACCACAGACAATGCTGTTAAAGTTATTTTAGACCTTCATTGCAAAACAGTGTATTTTAATAAATTATTTGGTGACGTATGTATCTTTTGTATAGTTTTAGGACAATTTTTTCAATGTTTCATTATTTTTTATGAAATTTCACTGAGGATGGTCCTCCCCTTCCTCCTCTGAAGAGCCTCCACTGATCTACATATACTCACAATCAACTTTACAATTAACATGCTACAAGATTTCAGCTGCCTTATTATTGTAATCATTTTTTATGTAACTAGAGGTCAGGGAAATCCTACTAATTTCCTGTTGCTCTGCTCTCATTCATTGTTGTCTATCCCCCCTGTGAACTAATCTACTGATTAGCCACAATCTCAGCTTTCATCTAATATAAAGTGATGAACACAAAGTGGTTTTGTTACACATTTTCAAATTGTGTTCGTTTTTATTTCTGAAATTCGATATAAATCGATGCGTGTTTGTCATAGAACAATAGGATCACTGCAATAGACTCTTGGCTATGCAGTTTGCATGCCTGTGATGTATCATTCTGGCACAAATTGACGGACAGCCCAATCAGCAAATGAGTGTTAAGGTGGGACTCCCAAGCATCCAATGGCTGTGGATATGTAACCCGAGACCCCAGAGTCCTTCGAGGCCAACTGAATTGAAGTATGAAAGCGGGGCTGTTAGCCAGAACTGTCGTGAAGCAATTTGGCCTAACTGCAGTTGATCTAAGCAAATTACCTTTATATGCCTTGATAAAACAATGAAATTATAACGGAATTCACATTTATTAGACAGCTGGCTAGATTAACTTACCGATTAATACATTTTTCGTAGACTTTTTGGGAAGGTCAGGGCCCCCTAGCCTCCGCTTATGTCACTTAGTGGCTAGGGCAGGTTCTGATGGTAGCCGTATGATGTCCCCAGGGATTTTTTAAAATCAACAGCATGCCACCTGGAGTTCCCACTGAAACTCCTTTCTTACAACTGTTCTATAAATCTGTCCTGCAGAGTGTGTTGTCCTTTGGCCTGGAAACATGTGAGCGCAAGACCAGGTCGAGCTTCAGGACAGCGGGAAGGATAATTGGTATAGATCAATAATCAGTCACCAACCTGTGCACAAAACTCATCCTCCTAAAACTTGAAAGAATTTTACAGAACAGTACTCATCATCTCCACTCAAAACTCAGTCACAGCAGCAGCTGGACAAGGGTAAAGAGACTTCTTCAAAATCAAATCAAAACGGATAGATATGGGGACTCTTTTATTCCAACAGCCATTAGGCTGTATAAGGGTTCGTGTGATGGTCCCTTGAGTATACAGTATATTGCACTTACACTTTAAATGTGTAGCTATAGCACGTTCAATTAATTATATTGTGTAGTTTCTGTGTTTTCATGTTTTATGTGCTCTATTTTTAAGAACATGACCAAATGAATTTCCCCCTGGTGGGATAATGAAGTTGATCTGAATCTGAAAATACTGAAAAAGTACTGCCTGGAAAAGGTCAATTATGGTTTGAAATCTTTTCAAATCTCACCCATTCATACTTTAGACCAGACCTGCAGTCATAAAAACATTATTTTTCAAATGTAATATTAAATGATGATGTTCTATAACAATTTTCACTTTGCAAACATTTGAACAAATTATATCTGCAGTGCTTATTTGTCCTTTATTAACTTTGATTGAAAGTTTGGGCAGTGCTTTTTAAGTTTTTAAGAAGAAAAATGAATTATACAGACACCTGGCCATAGTTGGCTGGCCTAAGAAAAACAATAACTGTTCCATGGAATTGGAAGAAGCACTGCAAAATACACAATAATTTAGACAATATTAAAGGTGAGCAAAGCAATACACATTAAATATATGTTATGTTTGAGCAGTGGGGGGTTAAAGTAAGAGGTTTAAGATATTGCTTACTGGAGTTTCTCTCATGAACTCTAACACATTTCTTTCATTTAAAAAGTGACTAGCTGCATCATCGCTGACCGGTATTGGACCATAAATATGTTTTCCGCAGCTTCTACTTGTGGGTGACTCAGTATCTGGAGAAGTCCCAAAAGGAACAGCAGACCGAATTTAAGTATCAGTTTGTGAGATTGCCAAACACATTTGCAGTAAATGATAAAACATAATGCGCTGACGAGAAAATGCCCACTCTGACATGAAAAAAAATGGCGAACCCACTCCCTTCCATTAGCATTGCCCTTCAGGACTATTTAAGTTGAGGCCTGTTGAAAGCCGGCCATGAATCAAGATCTCTACAAGGTTGGTGGTAAGCTCCCAATATGTATGCCTGGCCTAGCCCTCTGTGTGTACTGAACAGAGGGGAATGAAATTAGTAGTTCCCAACACTCAATTGACCTGTTATCTGGAGTTTAATACAGGTGAATACCACACTTCAATTTGGTCCCAATGACTGACTAATTTTACTGGTGCCGAGAAATATAATGCAGGTGCTCCATTTTAAATTAAACAGCCAAACCTGGTTTAATGCATGAAGACGTGAGCAGTAAGATCCACGTTATTAAAAAGACTGATAGTTTGAAGATACCAATATTATTACAGGAGAGATTACTTCTTTATTAAAACAAAACTATAATTAGTCCATAAAAAGAGACATTATGTGGAGAATCACCCTTTGAAGTGGTCAGATGTGTCGCTTTTGTGCTCCGCATTTCCCCGACAAGGTAATTGGGAAGTCATTTGCAATGGACAATGATCAAGTAAAGGACTTCAGAAACCCTCTAACCATAAGATTCCCCACCCAGGAGTTAGCTAGGATTTTTAAAAGAGTAGTGTTTAAAAGATACTAGATATTAAGATTATTACTCATTGGAGCTCATCCACCACCCTCTTAAAGTCGTTACATCACACCTCCTCTGAGTTTGCTTTTGAATTCATTCAATGCCATTGTCCAGAAGGAATCAGATAGATCCATTTTAATTACCGTCGATATCATCTTTATTCCGCATAAAATGTTTAGTTTGCTTTAAGGCATAAAGATGACTTGCTTGGCAAATCTTCCACTAGACTTTATCCTGAAAGCGCAGCACAGCGCTGGTTGTGGCAATTTGCTTTAATATGCAAATTATTCTTTGATAAAGGCAATGGCTTTGTATACCATTAATTTATATTACCAGGCACTTCCATAATATATTACTGAGATACAAAGTACAAGAGTGATCCCTGTATTATTGGGGAGTTGGGATAGAGACAAAGTAAATCTTTGCTGTGGCTGATTGGTTGCGCTTCTGAGATTGGCTGTCAGATCTTTAAGATCAACTCCCAATCATCTTCGGACCTTGGAGTTATTAAAGGCTGAATCTTCTTATGACTCTCCAATTAATTTCACTGCTGGCTATGGCATCGCTGCTGCAAAAATATAGTTTAATCTTTTATCAACTATTGTCAGGTGTGGAATAAAGATGAGAAAATGTGTCTTGTGCAATGATCATCCCCTCCAATGAAGATCAGGCCAGGCATTGCTGCCGCTGAAATTTGCAACTGCTCTCTCACTCGGCCTCTTTTCTAGAGACATTATACTTTGGAGCCTTATTATGCAGTGAAAGTCTATATACAGTGCCTCCCGATAGTATTTTTTCCACATTTTGTTAGGTTAAGGCCTTATTCTAAAATTTATGAAACCTCATCAATCTACACACAATACCCCATAATGACAAGGCAAAAATAGATTTCTAGATATATATATATTTTTAAACAGAAATATCACATTTACTTAAGTATTCAGACCCTTTACTCAGTACGTTGTTGAAGCACCTTTGGCAGCAATTACAGACTTGATTCTTCCTGGGTATGCTGCTACAAGCTCGGCACACCTGTATTTGGGGAGTTTCTCCCATACTTCTCTACAGATCCTCCCGAGCTCTGTCAGGTTGGATGGGGAGTGCTGCTTCGTGGCTATTTTCGTGGCTATTTTCAGGTTTCTCCAGAGATGTTCTCCAAAGTCCGGGCTTTGGCTGGGCCACTCAAGGACATTCAGAGACTTGTCCTGAAGCCACTCCTGCATTGTATTGGCTGTGTGCTTAGGGTCATTGTTCTGTTGGAAGGTGAACCTTTGTCCCAGTCTGAGGCCCTGAGTGCTCTGGAGCAGGTTTTCATCAAGGATCTCTCTGTACTGTGTGCCATTCCTCTTTGCCTAGATCCTGACTAGTCTCCCAGTCCCTGCCACTAAAAAAACAGCATGATGCTGCCACCACCATGCTTCACCGTAGGGATGGTGCCAGGTTCTTCAGACCAAAGAGTTGAAATTTGGTTTCATCAGACAAGAGAATCTTGTGTCTCGTGGTCTGGGAGTCTTTAGGTGCCTTATGGCAAACTCCAAGCGGCTGACATTTGCCTTTTACTGAGGAGTGGTTCTGTCTGGCCACTACCATAAAAGCCTGATTGGTGGAGTGCTGCAGAGATGTTTGTCCTTCTGGAAGGTTCTCCCATCTCCATAGAGGAACTCTAGAACTATGACAGAGTGACCATCGGGTTCTTGGTCACCTCCCTGACCAAGGCCCTTCTCCTGTGATTGCTCAGTTTGGCTGGGCGGCCAGCTCTAAGAAGAGTCTTTGTTGTTCCAAACTTCTTTAATTTAAGAATGATGGAGGCCACTATGTCCTTGGGGACATTCAATGCTGCAGATTTTTTTTGTACACTTCCCCATATCTGTACCTATACAACAATCCTGTCTCAGAGCTCTACGGACAATTCCTTCTACCTCATGTCTTGGTTTTTGCTCTGATATGCACTGTCAACTGTGGGACCTTTCCAAATGATGTCCATTCAATTGAATTTACCACAGGTGGACTTGGTGGATGATCATCCTGTTTCCATTGATCACAGGTGGATGATCAATGGAAACAGGATGCACCTGAGCTCAATTTCGTGTCTCATAGCAAAGGAACTGAATGCTTAAGTAAATACGGTCTCTGTTTTTTACATTTAATACATTTTCAAACATTTCTAAAAACCTATTTTCTCTTTGCCATTATGGGGTATTATTTGTAGATTGCTTTGGATTTTTAAAATATGTAATCAATTTTAGAATAAGGCTGTAACGTAACAAAATGTGGAAAAAGTCAAGGGGTCTGAATACTTTCCAAAAGCACTGTACCAGTATGCTTTTTATTAGCCATTCACTATCAGATTGTGGTCAAAACACGTGAAAATGCAGCGTAGTACAGTACATCACTCCTATAGCTAAGTCACTGAGAGTAGGGTGTCGGGTGGCAGCAATGAAATGGATAGAGATTAGAGCTTTATGCAGAGGGGAAGAGGCATCTGAAGCTATTGACCCTCTCTGAAGTATTTATTAACGTTTTTCATCCAAAAATGAAATACTGCCCCCAGAGGTTCAAGAGGTTAATGCAATTGCAGACAGAAGTTAACCGGATCCGGGATTGTGACTACAGACTCCAGCCCATTACCATAACGCAACGTTAACTATTCATGAAAATCGCAAATGAAATGAAATCAATATGCTAGCTCTCAAGCTTAGCCTTTTGTTAACAACACTGTCATCTCAGATTTTCAAAAATATGCTTCTCTACCATAGCAAACTAGCATTTAGCATTAGCATTTAGCATTAGCATTAGCGGGCCACATTTTCACAAAAACCAGCAAAAACATTCAATAAATAATTTACCTTTGAAGAACTTCAGAGGTTTTCAATGAGGAGACTCTCAGTTAGATAGCAAATGTTCAGTTTTTCCTGAAAGATTTTTTGTGCAGCAGAAATCGGTTCGTTTGGTGCGTCACGTTTGGCTACCAAAAAACCCCGAAAATTCAGTTATCCAAATGCCAAATTAACTCTATAATATCGACTGAAACATGGCAAACGTTGTTTAGATCCAATCCTCAAGGTGTTTTTCACATATCTCTTCAATGATGTATCGTTCCTGGAAGTATGAGTCTCCTTCTGTAACGCAAGGTACAATGGTTGCCACTGGGAATTACGCACCGATTTAGACAAAGGACACCGGACGGCCCCTGGCAAATGTCGTCTCTTATGGCCAATCTTCCAATGATATGCCTACAAATATGCCACAATGCTGCAGACATCTTGGATGAACGGCAGAACGCATAAGCTCGTTCACAGCATATTCACAGCCATATAAGGAGACGTCAGTAAAACACAGCGTCAAAAATCCTGTTCATTTCCTGTTTGAAGTTTCATCTTAGTTTCGCCTGTAAGATCAGTTCTGGGGTACTCACAGATAATATCTTTGCAGTTTTGAAGACGTCAGAGTGTTTTCTTTCCAACGCTGGCAATTATATGCATAGTCGAGCATCTTTACGTGACAAAATATTGTGCTTAAAACGGGCATGTTTTTTTATCCAATAATGACATAGCGCCCCCATAGGTTGAACAGGTTAACAATTTAAACACAGCATGTTTGTCTCAGAGTAAGTTCTGCAACCAAGCAAAGGGCACAGCTGATTATATACTTATGATCACTCACTAATGGTGTGATCATCTACATCAATGTATATGTGCAGCAATAAGCTGAGGTTACCTTATAAGGTAACCTAGAACCTTATCTTCTATCTTCTTCTATAAGTATCATTTACATTTTCCACTGTCACATGAGATCAAAGTGTCAAAACCAGACTGTGTTAACTTCTCATCTCTTTACCTAGTTCCGGTCTGACTCACACCCAGCCTGCAGGCACACTCTTGCAACAGCTAGGGTGTAATCGCAAAGACTAATATAGATAGCTTGTGCAAAGTATAGTGGCAGAGTTCCAGACACATAGCAACAGTATAATAGTGAGACCTGCTATTATAAGGCCTGCAGCAAGCAGATGAATCCTAAGGTCCCCATAATCAATAATGGGGGGGGGGGTCTTTGGGCCCCTCCCATTATTGATTAAGGGGACCTTAGGATTCATATGCTTGATAAGTAAATTATTAATTATTACCTCAGTCTCATAATTCTTGAACATCTGCACAAGCTCTAACCTAAGTGATGATCAGCGATACACAAATTATTAGCTAACTAAATAATACCACACACATACATGAGATAAAAGTCCCTAGTGGACTGACACGATATCGTGGCTTGTTACACAATGGAAAGGGAAAGAGGAAAGATACAGAGCGGGAGAGACAAAGAGAGTGGACTTATCGTACATATATTTGAAAACTACACTACACTCACTGTAAATATGACAATTTAGTACCCTAACAATTGCTCATTCAGATTAGAAATGCAACATTCCATTTCCCAAGCTAGGCCCCAAAACAAATTGTCTGCTTCCTATGGTTTACGATCAACGTGGGGTGTCATAAAACCCCCACATCCATCCATCTCCCCTCTAAGGGAGAGAGAGAACTCTGTACAGCTGATCCACTGTAACCTGGTCTTTTGGATCATCACATGAGAGTCATGACACTTTCCATTTTTTACTACTCAGTGTATTTAGTAAATATTTTTCTTAACTCTTATTTTTCTTCAAAATGCATTGTTGGTTAAGGGCTTGTAAGTAAGCATTTCATGGTAAGGGCTACACCTGTTGTATTCGGCACACGTAACAAATACAATTTGATTGTATATGTGATCCATGTTAGGTAACTAGGCGTATGTTGCAGGTCATTACTTCAGAGGAGAGCCACAGAAAAATGGACAGAAAAATGCCTTCTTGAACTTGTATATGCCTTGATAACAAACGTGTATGCCATCTGGAAATACAAATTCAATTGTTAAATTACGAGCCTAGTTGGTTTAACCAAAGTAAATGCCAGCAACCTTCCTGCTAGCCATGATTTTCTGAGATAATGAGTGGGCTGGAGTTGCTGAGAGATGAGTTTGGATTGGTCTGCCATATAGAACGTTTCTGACTATTTGAGCTGGTCGGTATGTCTAGGTAATTCTGTCTAACGCAGCTTTTTATTATTATTCTTTATGTGTTGTGTATTAAAACTGTGTTGCTCTACACTTTCTGGAGGACTGAGTTTTGAAATCAGTGGATTGAGTATGATAGCTAAGGAGATGGAGAAAACAGATTCTCCAGATTAAATCTTCAAACTAAGGGTAAACATGGCATCCGACAGGAGACGTCCAACAATGAATGATGTATATGCGTAACATAGTTTAGCTAGCTACGTTTTCAGATATTACACATTTCTAGTTTTGACAGATTGAGCCATTTGCTTCGCTAGCTATAGCCTAATGTTAACTATCTAACATTGAACCTGGTTATGTTCTGAGTTTGATTATGGTTAATTTGTATACCTAGCTAATGTTAGCTAGCTGGCGTTACATGTATGACCTCGTTATTCATCTCTCAGAGCCATTTGCTAGGCTAGCTATAGGCTAATGGTAGCTAGCTATCATTTAACCTGGTTGGTTAGCTATCTGCAAATTCATGCAGGGTAGTAACGTCATGAGTTGTGATTATGGTTCATTGTTTAGCTAGCTAGCTACATGTCTGAACAAAAGTCTCCACTATGCAAGTAACCATTGTGGGTGTGTTCTTAAATTCAGTCTGGCCATCTACCCCCATTTCAGAGCACTCTCATCTGAGTGTGCCAGAGAGTACAGAATAATTGATGAACATACGAACGCTCAACACCCGTTGAATATGGCCGGTGTCAGTAAACGTTGGCAAAAAAAGAGTCATTAAACTGTTGCCAGCAGCACGGTTACAGTCACCAATGCTCTGGATAACATAAAAACAGCCCAACCAGCTCTGCTAGGGCGAGTAAAATGGTCAGAGTGGGGCATTCTCTCATTATGTGTCTGGAAGTAGCTAGCAAGTTAACTGCAGTTGTTAGTACATTCAGACCAACCATTAAAGAGATGGGTGGGGCTAAAGCTTAAGAGGGTTTGAACAATGTTGAATTGGTGTAGACAAAGAAGGGCTCTTCAATAGTAGTACCAAAACATTCAAATGCCACAAAGTTTATCTACTTTCAAAGCAAAATTACTTTCCCATTGTTCCTCAACTGTAGTGTATGATATAGCATTTTGTAGCTCTGAGTCTCTATTTTATCCAATGTAGAAAATACAATTTCAAGACCGTTTTGAACCGGTTGGTCACATATAGATTTTTTTGTGGTGTGGTTTTCATAAACCCTTGGGCTTGCAACCACATCTAGACCACTTTTTTTGTTTTAATCTGTATTTGTTGTTTTTCACATGTTTAGTCCAAATAAATTAAATTATAAAAAAAACAGCCACTCCCTAGTCTCTTAGATCACTAAAAAAATGTAGCTAATGTCATATGTTGACAACATTGACGCTCAATATACAGTGGGACAAAAAAGTATTTAGTCAGCCACCAATTGTGCAAGTTCTCCCACTTAAAATGATGAAGCCTGTAATTTTCATCATAGGTACACTTCAACTATGACAGACAAAATGAGAAAAAAAACACACCGCCCGGGCAACGAAGGAGTGGCTTCGTAAGAAGCATTTCAAGGTCCCGGAGTGGCCTAGCCAGTGTCCAGATCTCAACTCCATAGAACATCTTTGGAGGGAGTTGAAAGTCCGTGTTGCCCAGCAACAGCCCCAAAACATCACTGCTCTAGAGGAGATCTGCATGGAGGAATGGGCCAAAATACCAGCAACAGTGTGTGAAAACTTACAGAAAACGTTTGACCTCTGTTATATACCCTTTGTTGGCAATGACAAAGTACTGAGATAAACTTTTGTTATTGACCAAATACTTATTTTCCACCATAATTTGCAAATAAATTGATTAAAAATCCTACAATGTGATTTTCTGGATTTTTTTTCTCATTTTGTCTGTCATAGTTGAAGTGTACGTATGATGAAAATTACAGGCCTCTCTCATATTTTTAAGTGGGAGAACTTGCACTATTGGTGGCTGACTAAATACTTTTTTGCCCCACTGTATTTTGGTTCTCAGCCATGTTCAATATTTAATTCAAGCCAGATAGCCTGCATTTTTACAATTTTATCTGTTCTTGTAAATTGGCATTGTAACATTAGTTGCTCAGTAGTTAGCTATCTCAGTAGCCAGCCAGGCCCCAGGTTTCACATCCCGTCCGGGAACCCAACAACAACACAACAAAGATTCGCTGCAGGTAGCCTAGCATTGGACAAGTAACCGAAAGTTTGCAAGATCAAATCCCCGAGCTGATAAGGTAAAAAAAATGTTGTTTCTAACCCTGAACAAGGCAGTTAACCCACTTTTCCTAGGCCGTCATTGAAAATAAGAATTGACTTCCCTAAAGGTAAAATATAAAGAGACCTCTATAGCTAACGTTAGCTAGCTAGCTCGAGGCAAGGCAGAAGCAGAGTCACTCTTCATCAGCACAAATCAGAACTATTGTTGAGAAAATGACATTACCACTTTGTTTCCAATTCAAAGAACTAGACCAGCTAGTTCACATCAATAACAGATGGTCAGGAGGGGCTGCACGGACAAAAGTGATAGTCACTGAAGCTGCTGAGCTAACGTTAGCTGTTGAACATTTTGAACATGAAATTTTTCAAGCAACCTAAAGCCAGGAAGTAAGCTAGCTATTTTCCAATACAGGCATTTGTTTGATAACACAACTTAGGTAGATAAGTGGCACAGCGGTCTAAGGCACTGCATCTCAGTGCTTGAGGGGTTACTTTAGACACCCTGGTTTGATTCCAGGCTGTATCATAACCGTCCGTGATTGGGAGGCCTGTAGGGCGGCGCACAGTTGGCCCAGCATCGTCCAGGTTTGGTCATAAAAGCCAACATGAAATCGCATCTGCCTGACCTCTTAGCTAATCAAAACAATCCTCGTCTTGCACTAACCCTGATGTTGTATCGAACACTACACCAGTGAGGTTCAAGTCCTGTGCTTGCTTTACTTTCTGGCAAGTGTAATTCATAAACAACTTCTTGAAATGCAAGAGGCAGGTGATGAGACCAGTTATAGAAAGTAGACAATACCAAAACATAACCTTTTCAAGTCAACCTAAACAACATTGTAATTGAGTACTCTGTATAGTCCACAATAACCTACTGGACCTTACATGTAGCACAAATAATATGTATTAACAAAGATTAATTATTGTTAATTATGATATAATGGTGCATGAATCAAACATTGAATGACTTTGTGAAATGTGGTAGAATGAAGGGGTCTCTGTTTTCATTCGTCTCGGTCCCTTAGTGCAGTGGAGATCACCTTGGAGTAGGCCAAGCTTCAGGCAATGTCATGTTGCAGTGATAAGACAATGCTGGATCTTAAGTGGAATCTGAGACCATTGACTCTGAGCCTCTGGTTGGTACCTGGATCTGGTCATCCTCATACAGCTTTATCCCCTTACACTTGTGTCTATAAGGTAGTAGTTTTGGAATTGTTAGCTAGATCACTTGGTTATTACTGCATTGTCAGAACTAGAAGCACAAGCATTTCGCTACACTCGCATTAACATCTGCTAACCATGTGTATGTGACAAATAAAATTTGATTTGATTTGGTAGACTGCCACCATGATCATATGAAAAACATATGTTACAATACATTTGTTTTGCAAATGGTAGATTTAAGAACCAATTAATGATACCCCCACAGTCCAAGTACACTACATACTGTAAAAGGCAAAAATGACGAACCTAATCTTGCTTGTTGTATCATGTACAGGTTTCTCTGGACGACACTGAGGATGAGGGGGTGGGGCTACAGGAAGGCGAGGACATTTAAATGATTTATCAGGAATGCCTGCACCATTTATATGATTTTATCAGTATAAATACAGGAGTACCTGCAGGGAATGGGGTGTTTGTCGAGGTAAATACGGCTATTAAACTCTCTAAAAATAGAATAACAAGCTGAAGGGAGGATACTGAAGTGACACTGAAAAACATCTCACTGCATCCCAGACATTAGACTGACAGAGAGAGATAAAAGTGAATGGTGGTTGGTGTGTGTGCGTATGTTGCCGTATCCTCTGTCCCATCGCTTCTGTATCACCCCCAACAAGCTGATTGTTGCGTCTGTGAAAGCATCCGGACACACAAACATTTTAATCTTCAAGACTCATATGTTTTGTACAATATTCAGTCCACATTAGTTTTTCTCATAAGTACAGCTCATGGGTACATGACGCTCACACACTCAGTTCATCAGTCTCACTCACTATGACTGACACACACACTTACATGCATTCTAAATAGTTTTCTAGTTGTCCCTCTAATATATTTTGAAGATGGTGTACGCTTTGAATGCCAGGATGTCATTCTTATAGATGAAGACTCACAACTACAGCTGTGAAGAAATGAAGCATCCAGTTGTTGTTGTAGAAACCTTCAAACACCTGCGATTCGCAAACAGAAACCATGTCCGACTTTAAGTATTGTATGGACCTCTATTTCATAGCTCCCTAAAACCTAGCAGCTACGCTTCCAAGTGTAGATGTCTCAGTCACTAACATATACACTAGTTATACAAAAGTATGTGGACATGCCTTCAAATTAGTGTATTTGGCTATTTCAAACACACCTGTTGCTGATCGAGCACACAGCCATACAATCTCTATAAACAAACATTTACAGTTGAATGGCCTTACTGAAGTGCTCAGTGACTTTCAACGTGGCACCGTCATAGGATGTCACCTTTACAAAGTCAGTTTGTAAAATCGTCTGTCCTCGGTTGCAACACTCACTACTTCTGGTAGCAACGTCAGGACAACAGCTATTTGTCGGGAACTTCATGAAATTGGTTTCAATGGCCGAGCAGTCGCACACAAGGCTAAGATTGCCATGCGCAATGCCAAGAGTCCTCTGAAGTGGGGTAAAGCTCGCTGCCATTGGACTCAGTGAAAACATGCTTTCTGGACTGATGAATCACGCTTCACCATCTGATGGATGAATCTACATTTGGCGGATGCCAGGAGAACGCTACATAGTGCCAACTCTAAAGGGCTAGGCCCCTTAATTCCAGTGAAGGGTAATCTTAACGCTACAGCATACAATGATATTCTATGCTTCGAACTTTGTGGCAACAGTTTGGGGAAGTTCCTTTCCTGTTTCAGCATGATAATGCCCTCGTGCACAAAGCGAGGTCCATACAGAAATGGTTTGTCGAGATCGGTGTGGAAGAACATGACTGGCCTGCACAGAGCCCTGACCTCAACACCATCTAACACCTTTAGGATGAAATGGAAAGCCGAATTGCGAACCAGGCCTAATTGCTCAACTTCAATGCCCGACCTCACTAATGCTCGTGGCTGAATGGAAGCACGTCCCCTCAGCAATGTTCCAACAGAGAGAATATTTGACCGACCGGCTCGATCTTATGTAGCACATAAACCTCACTTTTGAGAAAATGGCCCTTGAATGTTATGGTGCCTACTGGAGAGCTCTTATTTGTCTACAGCCATTCAGCATCATTCACAAGAAGCTTTAGCCACACCATTTCTTTAAGGATTCACATGTGAGGCTATGTACTAAACTTAAACTACGGTACATTTAATCTGGAGTGCCAGAGTGTGCTCTGGGCGTTCGTAAACTCAGGATGTTGTCAGGTTGTAAATTCAGAGCGTTTCGCTCTTGGATTGTTCAGAGCACAAACTGGACACTTTGACCAAGGAGAGTAGGGTTGATCCGAGCGTTCTGATCAAACAGCAGCATTCAAGCAACCAAGGTAACTGACTAATTCCAGACACAAATGAGAGAACAGCTCACTCTGACCATTTTATTTGCACTAGCAGAGCTGGTTAGGCTGTTATGTTATTCAGAGCATTGGTGACTGTAACTGTGCTGCTGGTAACAATTTACTTTTTTGTCAATGTTTAAAGACACCGGCGATATTCAACTGGTGTTGAGCACTCTCTGTCACTCAGATGAGAGTTCTCTGAAATCGGAGTAGATAGCCAGAGAGAATTCACCAGCTATGTCTATTGACAGTTGTCGCAGTGACATCATAAAACATTCTATTGAAATACTTACTTGTATAGTGGAATCTTTTGTTTAGACATGTTTATTTTTTATATTTTTATTTCACCTTTATTTAACCAGGTAGGCTAGTTGAGAACAGGTTCTCATTTGCAACTGCGACCTGGCCAAGATAAATCATAGCAGTGTGAACAGACAACACAGAGTTACACATGGAGTAAACAATTAACAAGTCAATAACACAGTAGAAAAAAAGAGAGTATATATACATTGTGTGCAAAAGGCATGAAGAGGTAGGTGAATAATTACAATTTTGCAGATTAACACTGGAGTGATAGATGATCAGATGGTCATGTACAGGTAGAGATATTGGTGTGCAAAAGAGCAGAGAAGTAAATAAATAAAACAGTATTTTTATTTTACCTTTATTTAACCAGGCAAGTCAGTTAAGAACATATTCTTATTTTCAATGACAGCCTGGGAACAGTGGGTTAACTGCCTGTTCAGGGCAGAATGACAGATTTGTACCTTGTCAGCTCTGGGGTTTGAACTCGCAACCTTACAGTTACTAGTCCAACGCTTTAACCAATAGGCTACGCTGCCGCCCCATGGGGATGAGGTTGGTAAAATTGGGTGGGCTATTTACCGATAGACTATGTACAGCTGCAGCGATCGATTAGCTGCTCAGATAGCAGATGTTTGAAGTTGGTGAGGGAGATAAAAGTCTCCAACTTCAGCGATTTTTGCAATTCGTTCCAGTCACAGGCAGCAGAGAACTGGAATGAAAGGCGGCCATGTAGAAAGCTAGCTAAACAATGAACCATAATCCCATCTCATAACGTTACTACCCTGCATGAATCTCGAGATCGCTAACCAACCAGGTTCAATGTTAGCTAGCTAACATAGGGCTATAACGAACAATGCAAATGGCTCTGAGATACGAATAATATTACTACACAGATCATACACGTAATGTTAGCTAGCTAACAGTACACTAACTTTAAATGAAAACGACTTTGACAAAATTAGAAACGTGTAATATCTGAAAATGTAGCTAGCTACCCATTTAGATGGATAGACACTTCTCCCTCTGTCACCGATGCCATGTTTGCTCTTAGTTTGAAGATGTTATCTGTGTGTTCTCCTCAGCTATCATACTCTAATTCCACTGATTTCAAAACAAGGTCTTCCAGAAAGTGGAGAGCAAACACTTTCAAAAAAGCTGCATTAGAAATGATTACCAACACATACTGACCAGCTCATATTATAGTTTGAAGTGTACTACATGGCAGACCAATCCAATCTCATCTCTCGGGATGTCTAGCTCACTCATTATCTCAGCCAATTAGGCTAGCGGGAAGGTTGGCACTTTCTCCATGGCAACCAACTAGGCTCATAATTTAACAATTGTATTCGTATTTACAGATGGCTTACAAGTTTGTTGGTAATGTTCACATGTTCCGTAAGACATTTCTGCCCCCCAAAAATGAATTTTGATAAAATGAAGTGACGTGCAACATATGCCAAGTTTCCTGAAACAAGTCACATATAGTAGACGGTTGTTGTCAAAAAGTGATTGATGTGTCCTTTGGTTGTCCTGTGGTTGATCTTTTAACCTTTTCACACGTACCAACAAAATGGGTGTGATCATTCTGCTGTGGTCAATCTTTTCATCAGACCAGATAATCTTATTTCTCATGGTCGAAGTCCTTTAGGTGCCTTTTGGCAAACTCCAAGCGGGCTGTCATGTGCCTTTTAATGGGGAGTTGCTTCAGTCGGGCCATTCTACCATAATGGCCTGATTGGTGGAGTGCTGCAGAGAAGGTTGTCCTTCTAGAAGGTTCACCCATCTCCACAGAGGAACTCTGGAGCTTTGTCAGAGTGAAGGTTCATTAGGTTCTTTGACACCTCCCTGACCAAGGCCCCTTTCCCCCGATTGCTCAGTTTGGCTGGGCGGCCAGCTCTAGGGATGATCTTGGTGGTTCCAAAATTCTTCCATTTAAGAATGATGGAGGCCACTGTGTTCTTGGGGACATTCAATGCTGCAGAACTGTTTTGGTATTCTTACCCAGATCTGTGCCTCAACACAATCCTGTCTCGGAACTCTGTGGGCAATTTCTTCCATCTCACGGCTTGGTTTTTGCTCTGACATGCACTATCAACTGTGATACCTAAATAGACAGGTGTGTGCCTTTCCAAATAATTTCCATTCAATTGAATTTACTACAGGTGGACTCCAATGGAAACATTATGCACCTGAGCTCAATTTCGAGTCTCATAGCAAAGGGTCTGAATACTTATGTAAATAAGGTATGTTTTTATTTTTAATAATAAACATTTATTTAAAAAAAATATTCTAAACTTGCGACCAACTAGGCTCATAATGGGTAAATGTATGCCAAATACAAAAGAGACGGCAACACATCCACCTTTAGGACCAGAACTTTGCCCATAAAAGACATACCTAGCTTTCCACATTGCTAGCTTCCTCTGTACCACTGCGATACGCATGTTCCAGTTTAGCGTCGCTGAGCCGGAGGTCTCAAAATGGACCCCGAGAATCCTCAGGGCCCCCTCACAGAGAGATAACCCCCCAGGCACATCCGTTCTACCGCGCCATCTTCCGAAAAACTTGACGGAAGACTTTGCATGGTTCAGAACTGCTCCCGACACTCGGGTGAAATCCCCAAAGATGGCAAGGGACCTTGTCAGGCACGAGTCCTTGCACAAAAGCAAGGAAGTGTCGTCGGCGTACTGCGTCATCTTAACACGCAGCCCACCACTTCCAGGGATCAGCAAACCTTCCACCCCTGTGTCTGCCCTAATGGCAGCCCCCAGAGGCTCCATGTACAGAACAAAGAGGAGAGCCGAGAGTGGGCACCCCTGCCTGACCCCAGACGAGAGGTCAAAAACGTCACCCAAGTGACTATTTACACTAACTCGGCACCCCGCTCCGACATATAATGTACGAATCCATCCTATAAACTTCTCCCCAAATCCTAATCGACCTAACACTCTGAATAAAAAGGATCTATTCACGCGATCGAAGGCTTTCGCCTGATCTAGCGCTGCTACCATTAAAGGAAGACCTCTATCTTCAACCCAAGCAATGGAGTCCCTGATTAACTGTAGGTTCCATCTCATAGAGCGGCCCTCTACCCCGCACGTCTGATCCTCATGAACGACGTAGGGAAGGGCTGTGCGCAACCGGTCTGCTAAAACCTTTGCAAGTAGCTTGTAATCTACACACAGCATGGTCAACGGCCGCCAGTTGCCAAGGTCTGTTACTTCCCCCTTCTTATATAAAAGTGACAGCACACCAACAGCCATTTATCCCCCCGGGACCCCCGTCTCAAGGATGGCCTTCAAGACTTCGAGGACCACTGGACCAAGTATACCCCAAAACTTGAGATAAAACTCAGCCGGCAGCCCATCTATCCCAGGCACCTTCCCTTTTCCCATCCTCCTAAGAGCGCTCTCAACCTCTTCTAGTGAGATCTGGGCCTCCATCACTTCTCTAATGTCCTCCGGCAACCGCCTGGACAAGTGTTCTAAAAACACATTTCCCTGCTCTACATCTATTTCCCTTTCCTTAAATAAACCTTGGAAATGATCAGTTGTCACCCTGACCATATCCTCTGGTTCTCTAACTATACTACCATTTTCTTCCCTAACACCATGCATTACCTTCCTACTCTGTCTTGCCCTAACCAACTTAAAGAACATAGCAGAACAAGTCTCATTATGTTCTAGAAAGCCACTATGCGCATGCTCAAGGAAAGCTCGAGCCTTCCGCTCCTACAACTCCCTGAGCTGCGGCTTTAGGGTTGCGGATCTCTCCCAGTCAAACGACCCGCCGAGGTTGCCTGCCTCGTATTCGAGTACAATTAACCTCTGGATACGATCCACCTCCCTCCTCTCCTCCCTTTTTTCCCTCTTGCAATACCCTATTATAAAAGCCCTAATCCTCACCTTAACTAATTCCCACCACTCTAACACCCCCTCGCACATGGACCGGAGGCCCTCAAGCCTCCAAAAGAAACCATAAAACCCATCAACAAAAGCCTGCTCCTCCAGCACATCCCGATCTTCCAGTACCCTCTACCAAAGAGGCAGACTGGCGACCCCACGTGCAGGAGCACCCCGTCGTGATCCGAAAAGAAAACAGGCAACAGCCGCCCAGACAACTTACCCAAAGACCTGGGTACAAAAATATAGTCGAGCCTCCGCTCAACCCCCCTAGAGTTGCGCCATGTAGGACCGTCCATTTTCGGAGTAGTGTGCAGACCACCATCTACCAGACCATGGCAAGCCATTAGCCTGGCAATGGCGCCCGCACTGCTATCCCCCCCCTCTTCCTAAATCTGTATTAAAATCTCCCCCTATCACTAATTTCCTATTTGTGACACACAGGGGCGTCAGACAGTCCACCATCTCCCTCCTGTCTGCCACCACCTGTGGCCCATACACCACCACTAATCTAAATTTACAATCCCTTATCGTGACATCTACCCCTATAACCCTCCCCTGCATTACCACAAAAGAATCCTCCACTTTTACCTCCCTGTGCCCACACAAAATCCCTAACCCCGATAAGTGCACCCCCCCATCACCCCAAACCAACTCCCCCTTGTCCCACTCCCTCTTAAACCTAATAACATCCCCTCCATCCCTCAGGTGAACCTCCTGTAAAAAACAAAAATCAAACCCCACACCCTCCAAATAACTAAAAACCGCCCTACTCTTAACAAAATCCCTTAAACCCCTTACATTTAAACTAACAAAAGTAAAATTAGACTCCATGAAAAAATGGAGAAAAAAAAACATGTAATACACTCAAATTCTAAACCCAGACAGAAAAAAACATAAGCAGGAGACTCACCCGATGCTCCCCTGCTCCATATCTACCGGTGAGAACACCATCCGTAATCCCGACATCCCCCACTCTTCCTCCATCACACCATCCCAGGATGCAGGAATAGTGTTTGGCTCCGGGGTGCCCTGCACCCTGGGTCTACCCCCACAATCCTCCCCCTCCCCAGTGTTGCAGCTGGTTTGGAAAAAAATTGGGGAGGCCGAGTCTCCAAACAAAAAACTCCCCACCTCCTCTTGTACCCAGTCCTGAGTCTTGTTATGTGTGTCCCCACCCAACAGAAGTTGAGGGCCTGGGGAAACCAGCAGCAACCCAGAGGTTTCTCCCACCCCCATCACTCTCTTGGCCATCCCTTCCCCCTCACTGTCGGCCAATCGACCCCTCCTCTTCATACTCTTCTTTGGTGATGGCGGCAGTGGAGAGATACGACCCTCCCCCCCGCCAGCTCCTCCACCATACCCCTCATCTCTTCCACCAGGGCACTTTCCCCCCAGTCCACTTTCTCTTCCACCATCTCCACCACTCCTCCCTCGCTTTCTTCTCTCTCATGCTCCTCCACTGGGTTGCCTTCTTCCACCGCTTTTTCTGGTTCTCCTACTCCCGTGCCTTCCGTTTCCTTCTCTCTTCCATCCGCCGCTTCTGGCTCCTCCTCCTTCCTTGTGGCCTTCCCCTCTGGACCTGAACTCTGGTGATGAGGCGTGCTTCCTTCCCCTCCTCTTCTTCCCCCATCACCCGCTCCTGCTCCCCCCCCCCAGCCGCAGACGCATATGACCTCTGACGGGCCGGGCACCCCCTCCACAGGTGTGCTGACGAGCCACACCCATGGCACGTCTTAGGCTTGTCACAATCCCTCGCCTCGTGATCCTCAGATGCACAAAATCTGCATTTTCTTGCACTGCATGAGGCGAATATGTGACCGTAGGCCATACAGCGCCTGCAAAATGGGGGCTGACGTGCATAAAAGAACTTCCCCCTGTCAGCCCCTAGGGAGAACATAGCAGGAGGATGGAGGTAGCCACCATGTCCCCTTGGGTCCTCTCTGAGGAGGGCCTGGAAGCCTCTCCTCCCATTCCAAAACCCAAGGGAGTCTTTGAGGTGCCTTGCTGAGGAGACGTTATCCATGTATCTCCCCAGAAAAGCCCTCACCTCTTCGTCCTTAACATAAGGGTTGTAAATGTTGACAGTTACAACCCTAAAGTTATTCTTCGCCAGGCTTGTTATTTCGTAGTGGCCCATCGGCCTCTCACCTCCCACCGCTCTTGCCCTTCTCAGGATATCATTGTGTTTTTCCTCTGTATATAGCGCCACGTCGTATGCTCCCTCCAACGAGTTGCCTTGGAAACAAAACACGTCCTTCACTGTCAGCTTTAGAATCCCCATCAATATTATCCTTCCAAACGATTCCCGTCCTAAAGACTCCAACTCCTTTTCCTTCCAAGCAAACCGAATCGTGTTGGCCAGCCCAATCCCAGGGACCGACCGTGTTGATGTATTTAGCACCATCTCCACAATGAGAATGGCGCTCGTTCTCTTCTCTTCCAAAACAAGTGAAAAGAAAAACCAAAGTGACCGCGCCTATCTGGTGACTACAACACAGAGACAGGTACAAACACCCACAAAATACAAAGTGAAACTCAGGCTACCTAAATACGGTTCCCAATCCGAGACAACGAGAATCACCTGACTCTGATTGAGAATCACCTCAGGCAGCCAAGCCTAACTAGACACACCCCTAATCATTCACAATCCCAATAATACAAAAACCCCAATACGAAATACCACAACAAAACCCCATGTCACACCCTGGCCTGACCAAATATATAACGAAAACACAAAATACAATGACCAAGGCGTGACAATTAATCTCTTCCTCCATATCATACACTGTATGGATATATATGTAATACATAAAAATAAGTGCTGATGAAAAACATTCATGATTCCCCCTCAAACTCAGGGTATTTTAGTGGAAAGGAGAGGTTCCAGAGAGCTAAAGCTGAAGAAACAGGAAGCAGTGACCGATTTGCTAGCAGAGCAGGATGCTTACACTTTGCATAAACCGGTGCAAAAACAATTTCCTCTAAGTTAATTTTTTTCTAATCATTTGTGACGTGCAGGCACATGCCAATAAACATTATGGAAATCGATAGAGGTTGACTGCAGACATTTTCGATAAAATAGCTTTTGTAAGGGCCTTAAAAAAATAAGAGTGGGGCAGAGGTGACCAGGGCCTTTGACTCTTAACTTTGAGGAAGGAGGAGCAACCAAGAAAGCGCAGACTGATACTTAAAAATACTCTTTAGAAATTCATGAAGAATCACAATATCATACATTTTGCTTGAGGCTCGGATTTGAAGGCTTCCGTGGTTGAACGCTTTAACAGGACTTTGAACAAGAGGATCTGGAAATAATTTACAGCTCACAACACCCCGTAGATATGTGGATATAGCTTACGATTTTGTAAAGGGCTATAACTACCACAAGAGTATCCGTATCAAGCCCTCTGAGGTGTCTTTGGTAAACTCGTTTCAAAATAACACTGGCCCCAAATGTTCCTCAGTTGGGTACTAGAGGAAGAGGTAGTGGAGGCAGGGGGCGTAAACTTAAACCCACAAAACACCTCCATTCGAGTGTACACTGAAGGGCGTCATGGAACACAGCAGATTTTTACCTTACCCTCCCCAGTAATTTGTCTGCAGGTTTATCAAATCATGAGCGCAAACCACACACAAGTCAGAGTTAGTTATCAATGTCCATCTTTAATTATTTGAGCTCTATCACAACCCTGTGACTCACAGGCAATTCAGTGTCTATGAATGAATTCTCTGAGAGCCCCTTCTACATTGCAACTGAGATCCTTTAATAGCAAAAAACACACATAGTCAGACAGCATAGACATAATAAATCGTTCAGCTTTGTCTCCTTACTCAAACACAGAACCATAAACCAATCCTCCATATCAACAGGCATATATCAAATTGTCATTTAGATACAACCAATTCTAAATACAACCAATCTGGACAAACTCACGGGGAGCATAGAATGATTCCAGACACTGCCACTCTCCTCTCCCCGATGGGAAAAGCAGGGAGTGACTGGCACACAGACACAGTGGAGCAAAAGATATGTTTACACATGATGACAACTTGACCTCTCCCCTCTCTGCGGCCCATGCAACTTAGTCTTGACATAGAACAGATAACTGCAACCCCGCCACAGTATTATGCAAAAATAACATTCTGATGAGAAGTGACTTACAAACATATGATGAATATAAAACATCTTCCCTATGTTACCAACCAATTCTGATTATTTCCCAACAGTAGATCTCAGCGGGATCACATACCCACATAGTTGGTATAGTGTCAACGAAAAGGACTGTGATTTTTATTTTAGAAGGATATCTGAACCCCCTAAATTTAGTAGATTCTATATTACTTTAGAGGATCATCTTTGAGATGAACACCCTCCTAGCCGTGAACCATATGCAATCATTATTGAACTACAACCATGTTCAAAAACGTGTACAAATCACGGGGTATGATGAGCTAGCTATACAGACTCCAGGATGCTGACCTTCTAGGCAGAGTTGCAAAGAAAAAGTAATATCTCAGACTGGCCAATAAAAAGGAACGATTAAGATTGGCAAAAGAACACAGACACTGGACAGAGGAAGCCTAGAAGGCCACCATCCTGGATTCGCCTCTTTACTGTTAATGTTGAGACTGTTGTTTTACGGGTACTATTTAATGAAGCAGCAAGTTGAGGACTTGTGAGCCGTCTGTTTCTCAAACTAGACACTCCTAAGGTAGTTGTCCTCATGCTCAGTTGTGCACTGGGGCCTCCCACTCCTCTTTCTATTCTGCTTAGAGACAGTTTGCACTGTTCTGTGAAGAGCGTAGTACAAAGCTCTGTACCAGATCTTCATTTTCTTGGCAATTTCTCACATGGAATAGCTGTCATTTCTCAGAACAAGAATATACTGACGAGTTTCAGAAGAAAGTTATTTGTTTCTGGCCATTTTGGGCCTCTAATCGATCCCACAAATGTTGATGCTCCAGATACTCAACTAGTCTAAAGAAGGCCAGTTTTATTGCTACACAGTTTTCAGCTGTGCTAACATAATTGCAAACGGGTTTTCTAATGATCAATTAGCATTTTAAAATTCTAAACTTGGATTAGCTAACACAACATGCCATTGGAAAACAGGAGTGATGGTTGCTGATAATGGGCCTCTGTCCGCCTGTGTAGATATTCCATTAACATTCTGCCGTTTCCAGCTACAATTGTTATTTACAACAGTCACAATGTCTGCACTGTATTTCTGATGAATGTATGTTATTTTAATCAATAAAAAAATGTGCTTGTCTTTCAAAAACAAGGATATTTCTAAGTGACCCCAAACCTTTGAAAGCTAGTGTACATGCAGGGTTTTACACCATGTTTGTGCATACCGACATCATATCCTATCAAAGGGTAGGAGACAACTGCTAACAGTTCACATAGATGGAGATGATGGGGATGTAGTCACTGTTAACTATGACAAGCCACACAACGTACCAGTAAGCAAGAAATGTATTGAAAAAAATCCAGGTGTGGCCTCCCGAGTGGCGCAGTGGTGTAAGGCACTGCATCGCAGTGCTAGAAGCGTCACTACAGACCCGGGTTTGATCCCAGGCTGTATCACAACCGGCCATGATAGGGAGTCACATAGGGCGGCGCACAATTGGCCCAGCATCATCTGGGTTAGGGGAGGGTTTGGCCGAGGGGGCTTTATTTACTGCCCGCAGGCTGACTTCGGTTAACAGTTGAACACTATTTCATCAACCTTCGTTTCTCGAGCCCAATGTAGAGTTGCAGCGATGACACAATATTTAAATTGGGGAGAAAAGCAGGGTAAAAAACTAAAATTGAAATATTGTTTACTTATGGTAATGTGATTGTAAAACTCCACTTTAGACCTGTCAAAGCTTCTCTACATATCTAAAAAGACACAAAAAATAAATAGAAAATGATTATCTACAATCATAACAAAAATGGTTACGCTACACAACCACCATCTCGATCCTAACTGCTACGTATATCATACTATTTTGAGTGGGTAATGGATTACCCGGTTCTCATGGAACCCCGACTATGTTTGGGTCGGAGATAGGGGTATATTTCGTAACCTCTTTAGAATGTTTATACTCTTTATGAAGAGAGGCATTTGCAGAGCCAAACCTAATTTAAAATCAGCCGTCAAAAAGAGACTTCCGTGTTGAAGACGTACTCCCGCCCTTAAAAAGTGGAGAAATTCAGTAAGTCAGACTACGTAAAATGAGGTCTCGACCAAAAACGGCAAAAATAATACTCAGAAGCATTTTCTAAATGAACAATCAACATGGATGTTTTACACTGCATGTCCTCTGAAGCTAGAAAGACAGAGCTCGAGCTTTTCACAGCCCCCTTACAGCCCCCCAGTGCTGATGGCAGACTTTCCCGTGACTTGGCTAGCCCTCTGGTGAGAATCTCCAGTGTTATCGGAGTAGCCATAGAGGGTGGGATGGTCACAATCTTTGGTGAAGTTGCTTTGGCACAGTGCAATGTTTGTTTAGTTGATTTTTCCAAAGCATGTGCCTGGTTTGTTCATACTATTGTGGGAGACGAGAAGCAAGTACAGGGAGTGAATATTTAATAAATAACGGATATGAAACAAAACAGGGACAGTGTCCGGACAAAACAACATTAACTGCAGACACGGGGATGAAACTGAGGTAGTGATAGATAAAAGGTTAGGCAATCAACAAATTAATAGAGCTCATGTGACTCCCCTGAAGTGGTGATGCTCGTAACGATGGTGACAGGTGTACGTAATGATGCCTGGTGCCCTTGAGCACCAGAGAGGGGGAGTGGGAGCAGGAATGACAGCCCGACGGGCCTACTGAGGCATGACGTGGGATGAGAGCCTGATGAGCCAGCTGGGGCGTGGGAGCCTGACGAACCAGCTGATGCAACCCTGGTTCCTTCGGCAGTGGCACCCGGACCCGGCATTACCAACCCCAACAAAAAATAAAAACTCCCTATATTGGTGTCTGCATTCTGTGAGGACAGGCGCTGGGAGATGAGAAGCAAGTACAGGGAGTGAATATTTAATAAATAATGCACATGAAACAAGGAGAACAAAATTACATTAATGTAGACACGTGGAAGAAACTGAGGAAGTGACAGCTATAGGGGAGGCAATCAATAAGGTAATAGAGTCCAGATGAATCCCATGAAGTGTTAAAGCACGTAACGATCGTGACAGGTGTGCGTAATGACACTCAATTCCTGAGTACTTAAATGAGCTTTTGAGGTAATAAGAAATACAAATATCGGCAAAATGAACAATAATGTTTTTAAGGTACGGCCGTGGATCATAGGACCAGTCAGTTTCTGGTGTGACCAACATTTGCCTCATGCAGCATGACACATCTCCTTCGCATAGAGTTGATCAGGCTGTTGATTGTGAAGTTGCTGGATATTGGAGGGAACTGGAACACCCTGTCATACACGTCAATCCAGAGCATCCCAAACTTGCTCAATGGGTGCCGTGTCAGGTGAGTATGCAGACATTTTCAACTTCCAGAAATTGTGTACAGATCCTTGCAACATGTGCCGTAAATGATCATGCTAAAACATGAGGTGATGGCGGTGGATGAATTGCACAACAATGGGCCTCAGGATCTCGTCACGGTATTTCTGTTCTTATGCCTGCACATACCTTGATCCCACTGCCACCATGGGGCACTCTGTTCACAACATTGACATCAGCAAACCACTAGCCCACACAACACCATACATGCTGTCTGCCATCTGCCCAGTACAGTTCAAACCTGGATTAATCCATGAAGAGCACACATCTCCAGTGTGTCAGTGGCCATCGAAGGTGAACATTTGCCCACTGAAGTTGATTACGACGCTGATTTGCAGTCAGGTCAAGACCCTGCTTAGGAGGATGCGCATGCAGGTGAGCTCCCTGAGACGGTTTCTGACAGTTTGTGCAGAAATTATTTGGTTGTACAAACCCACAGTTTCAACAGCTGTCTGGGTGGCAGGTCTCAGACGATCCCGCAGGTGAATAAGCCAGATGTAGAGGTCCTGAGCTGGCGTGGTTACACTTTGTCTGCGGTTGTGAGGTCAGTTGGACGTACTGCCAAATTCTCAAAATAACTTTGGAGGCGGCTTATGGTATAGAAATGAGCATCCAGTCATGTGGCAACCGTTCTGGTGGACATTCCTACAGTCAGCATGCTAATTGCACACTTCCTCAAATTGAGACATTTGTGGTATTGTGTAGTGCGACAAAACTGCACATTTTAGAGTGGCCTTTTACCCCAGCACAAGGCACACCTGTGCAATGTTACTGCAGTTTAATCAGCTTCTTGATAGGCCACACCTGTCAGGTGGATGTATTATCTTAGCAAAGGAGAATTGCTCACTAACAGGGATGTAAACAAATTTGTGCACACAATCTGAGAGAAATATGCTTTTTGTGTGTGTGAAAAATGTCTGGGATCTTTTATTTCAGCTCATGAAACATAGACCAACACTTCACCTGTTGCGTTTTATATTTTTGTGTGTAAAACACTTTGGAACATTCATATAGAAATATGCTAGAACAAACACCCCTCCCTCCCTGTCAGGTAAAATATGGAATCATGTTGACATATCTATCCATTCGGAAAATATTCAGACCCCTTTCCTTTTTCCACATTTTGTTACTTGACAGCCTTGTTATAAAATGGATAATATTACAAAATGTAGAAAAAAATTACGTTGTTGAATACTTTCTGAATGCACTGTAGAAAGATGGATAGAAATATGGTTAGATGGATAGATGGACACGTTATTATACACTGCTAAAAAAATAAAGGGAACACTTAAACAACACAATGTAACTCCAAGTCAATCACACTTCTGTGAAATCAAACTGTCCACTTAGGAAGCAACACTGATTGACAATAAATTTCACATGCTGTTGTGCAAATGGAATAGACAACAGGTGGAAATTATAGGCATTTAGGAAGACACGCCCAATAAAGAAGTGTTTCTGCAGGTGGTGAGTGTGACTCCAAATCCAGACCTCCATGGGTTGATAAATTTGATTTCCATTGATACATTTTGTGTGATTTTGTTGTCAGCACATTCAACTATGTAAAGAAAAAGTATTTAATAAGAATATTTCATTCATTCAGATCTAGGATGTGTTATTTTAGTGTTCCCTTTATATATTCTAGTTATATTCTAGATTCAAGCTTTTTTTAAGGGCTCGTAAGTAAGCATTTCACGGTAAGGTCGACTACAGCTGTTGTATTCGGTGCATGTGACAAATAAAATTAGATTTGAACATGAATGGCCACAGATAATAGCCACATTGTCTGTCCTTTCCACCCATGTTTCACAGAGCAAGATAAGCAGGGTTTAAATGGTTACATTCAGTCAACTGTCAATCAACATATGAACGTGTGACAGAAAAGGCAGTTGCTGTGCTAGTCTAGAGGCGAAAGAAACACACACCTATTTATGCGAGGTGCTGGCTCGTGGAGTGGAACACTTTAAAAAATAAAGGAGAGCCGCACACTAGTAGCTTAGATGCAAAAATGTTTATGTCCAATGTTTCGACAGACAAGCTTTCTTCATCAGGGTATCAGGGTCTAGTTGCTGTACTAGACCTGATATAAAAGGTACCCAGCTATCAGGAATAAATTGAACATGTCACCGCCATAAAATATTACAATATTTTATGAAGTTTGTCTAAATTTAGACGTATGCCTGGTAAGATGTTGGCATCCCTGGCAGACTTGTGTTTGTGGTTGTTGTATACTAAATCAATGAGCAGTGTCCTTTGGATGAAAACTGCCCACATAGAGATGCACCCAGTGAAGTTTCCCTCAGAGTTCATTCAATTTCAGTACTTTGCACATACAGCACAGGAGCCACTTATGAAGGGATTGTCTTCAATATTTAATGGAGACTTCTCCACTGGTATGCCTGGGTTTGCAGTGGAAATTGCTGTTGTTTTATGAGGTGAGGCTTTATCTCTCCCTTGTTCAGCAGTACAAGAGTAAACATACCTGATAAAAATAACATACTGTTTACCAGTAGATATAGATATCTTACGACCATGACCTCGACTGAATCGGAAGGAAAACACATGGTAATTCCAGCTTCATACAAACACCATCAGTGAGTTGAGTATAGCAATATAGAGCTGGCGTTACTTAAGCAATAAGGCCCGAGGAGGTGTGGTATATGGCCAATATACCACGGCTAAGGGCTGTCCTTAGCATGACAATGCAGAGTACCTGGACACAGCCCTTAGCCATGGTATATTGGCCATATCACAAACCCAGAGGCGGCTTATTGCTATTACAAAACTGTTTACCAACAGAATTAGGGCAGTAAAAATAAATGTTTTGTCATACCCATTGTATATGGTCTGATATACCACGGCTGTCAGCCAATCAGCATTCAGTGCTCAAACCACAGTTCATAATGATGAACACACCAGTGTGAGTATGTCATACATTGCTACACAGACAGAATATCAATAGCTACATTGAGATTATAATTTCTCTTAATTTTATTGCAAAATTTACATTCAACATTTTAATCCCCGCAATGTAATACTATATGATTAAACCGACATCAATTCCTATTTTGCCAGATCATTTAAATTGAAGCGTGTCTCTTCAATAGTCTTCAGTATGTGTTGTTGGCTCCAGTCTCTCTGCCCCACATTTTCACACATTCAGCACATTGTAAAAGATTACTATTAAAATGGAGATTTCTGGAACTCCTCTAAAAAGGAACATATAATGTTAACTAAACTAGTTAAATTGAATGTTAGCCGAACATCTCTCTCTCTCCCCTCTTCCAGACACTAACCTAGACCAGTGTGACTCACAAGCTTCCATCCCAGTGTCTTCAGAAAGTACTCATACCCCTTGACTTATTCTACATTGTGTTGTGTTATGGGGTATGAAAAGTGAAAACATGAATGTTTTTTACATGTTGCACATTTATTGAAAATGAAATACAGAAATATTGTATTTACATAAGTACTCACACCCCTGAGTCAATACATGTTAGAATCAGCTTTGGCAGCAATTACAGCTGTGAATCTTTCAGGTTAAATCTGTACAATATTTGCACGTTATTTTTTTCAAAATTCTTCAAGCTCTTGTCAAATTTGTTGTTGATCATTGCTAAACAACCATTTTAAGCCTTGTCATTGCTTTTCAAGCAGATTTAAGTAAAACTAACTCAGCCACTCACTGTCTTCTTGGTAAGCAATGCCTTGTGTTTTAGGTTATTGTCCTTCTGAAAGGTGAATTAATCCCCCAGTGTCTGGTGAAAAGCAAACTGAACCAGGTTTTTCTCTTTAATTTCGCATTTGCTTAGCTCCATTCTGTTATTTTTTTTCATTAACAATTACAAGCATACCCATTACATGCCCACCACTATGCTTGAAAATATGGAGAGAGGTACTCAGTAATGGGTTGTATTGGATTTGCCCCAAACATAACACACTTTGTATTCAGGAAAAAAGTTTATTGCTTTGCCTTATTGCAAACAGGATTCATGTTTTGGAATATTTTTTTTCACTCTGTCAATTAGGTTAGTATTGTGGAGTAATAACTACAATGTTGTTGATCCATCCTCAGTTTTCTCTTATCACAGCCATTAAACTCTAACTGTTTTAAAGTCACAATTGATCTCATGGTGAAATCTCTGAGTGGTTTCCTTTCTCTCCGGCAACTGAGTTAGGAAAGACGCCTGTATATTTGTAGTTATTGGGTGTATTTACAGTTTTTCCCAATTGTTTACACACTGAAATTGGAACTTGAAACACAATCACCAAAACCTGAAACTCATGTACCAAATATCTAAACCAAGTCTGCAAAATTGCAAGCACAATTCCTGCTTTACACTCCGTTTTCAATTCTATATCACACTTTTTGAAAAACACTACACACAGTTCTCTATATTAGGCACAACATTCAACATTAATCTCTTTAGTCCTTTTGGAAAGCAACACCAATCACAATGTCAAGCTCTATATACCAATTGGCAACACACACTCCTCACAGGTGTAAACACTAGTTACTGAATTGTTCACTTAGAAATCAGAGCTTTAGCACTATAAAAGGCCACAGATGAGCTCCCCTGTTTTGGAGGAAAATGGTGAAACAAGAACTAGAGGTGAAGGATCATCTACACTATGCTCTTTATGTATATAAACTGTAGTATACTGCAGTCCGACATACAGTGGGGCAAACAACTATTTAGTCAAATCAAATTTTATTTGTCACAAACACATGGTTAGCAGATGTTAATGCGAGTGTAGCGAAATGCTTGTGCTTCTAGTTCCGACAATGCAGTAATAACCAACAAGTAATCTAACTAACAATTCCAAAACTACTGTCTTATACACAGTGTAAGGGGATAAAGAATATGTACATAAAGATATATGAATGAGTGATGGTACAGAGCAGCATAGGCAAGATACAGTAGATGGTATCGAGTACAGTATATAGATATGAGATGAGTATGTAAACAAAGTGGCATAGTTAAAGTGGCTAGTGATACATGTATTACATAAGGATGCAGTAGATGATATAGAGTACAGTATATACGCATGCATATGAGATGAATAATGTAGGGTATGTAACATTATATAAGGTAGCATTGTTTAAAGTGGCTAGTGATATATTTTACATAATTTCCCATCAATTCCCATTATTAAAGTGGCTGGAGTTGAGTCAGTGTCAGTGTCAGTGTGTTGGCAGCAGCCACTCAATGTTAGTGGTGGCTGTTTAACAGTCTGATGGCCTTGAGATAGAAGCTGTTTTTCAGTCTCTCGGTCCCAGCTTTGATGCACCTGTACTGACCTCGCCTTCTGGATGATAGCGGGGTGAACAGGCAGTGGCTCGGGTGGTTGTTGTCCTTGATGATCTTTATGACCTTCCTGTAACATCGGTTGGTGTAGGTCTCCTGGAGGGCAGGTAGTTTGCCCCCGGTGATACGTTGTACAGACCTCACTACCCTCTGGAGAGCCTTACGGTTGTGGGCGGAGCATTTGCCGTACCAGGCGGTGATACAGCCCGCCAGGATGCTCTCGATTGTGCATCTGTAGAAGTTTGTGAGTGCTTTTGGTGACAAGCTGCGCCTTCTTCACGATGCTGTCTGTGTGAGTGGACCAATTCAGTTTGTCTGTGATGTGTATGCCGAGGAACTTAAAACTTGCTACCCTCTCCACTACTGTTCCATCGATGTGGATAGGGGAGTGTTCCCTCTGCTGTTTCCTGAAGTCCACAATCATCTCCTTAGTTTTGTTGATGTTGAGTGTGAGGTTATTTTCCTGACACCACACTCCGAGGGCCCTCACCTCCTCCCTGTAGGCCGTCTCGTCGTTGTTGGTAATCAAGCCTACCACTGTTGTGCCGTCCGCAAACTTGATGATTGAGTTGGAGGTGTGCGAGGCCACGCAATCGTGGGTGAACAGGGAGTACAGGAGAGGGCTCAGAACGCACCCTTGTGGGGCCCCAGTGTTGAGGATCAGCGGGGTGGAGATGTTGTTGCCTACCCTCACCACCTGGGGGTGGCCCGTCACGAAGTCCAGTACCCAGTTGCACAGGGCGGGGTCGAGACCCAGGGTCTCGAGCTTGATGACGAGCTTGGAGGGTACTATGGTGTTGAATGCCGAGCTGTAGTCGATGAACAGCATTCTCACATAGGTATTCCTCTTGTCCAGATGGGTTAGGGCAGTGAGCAGTGTGGTTGAGATTGCATCGTCTGTGGACCTATTTGGGCGGTAAGAAAATTGGAGTGGGTCTAGGGTGTCAGGTAGGGTGGAGGTGATATGGTCCTTGACTAGTCTCTCAAAGCACTTCATGATGACGGAAGTGAGTGCTACGGGGCGGTAGTCGTTTAGCTCAGTTACCTTAGCTTTCTTGGGAACAGGAACAATGTTGGCCCTCTTGAAGCATGTGGGAACAGCAGACTGGTGTAGGGATTGATTGAATATGTCAGTAAACACACCGGCCAGCTGGTCTGCGCATGCTCTGGTGGCGTGGCTGGGGTTGCCGTCTGGGCCTGCAGCCTTGCGAGGGTTAACACGTTTAAATGTCTTACTCACCTCGGCTGCAGTGAAGGAGAGTCCGCATGTTTCCGTTGCAGGCCGTGTCAGTGGCACTGTATTGTCCTCAAAGCGGGCAAAAAAGTTATTTAGTCTGCCTGGGAGCAAGACATCCTGGTCCGTGACTGGGCTGGTTTTCTTCTTGTAGTCCGTGATTGACTGTAGACCTTGCCACATGCCTCTTGTGTCTGAGCCGTTGAATTGAGATTCTACTTTGTCTCTGTACTGACGCTTAGCTTGTTTGATAGCCTTGCGGAGGGAATAGCTGCACTGTTTGTATTCGGTCATGTTACCAGTCACCTTGCCCTGATTAAAAGCAGTGGTTCGCGCTTTCAGTTTCACGCGAATGCTGCCATCAATCCACGGTTTCTGGTTAGGGAATGTTTTAATCGTTGCTATGGGAACGACATCTTCAACGAACGTTCTAATGAACTCGCACACCGAATCAGCGTATTCGTCAATGTTGTTATCTGACGCAATACGAAACATATCCCAGTCCACGTGATGGAAGTAGTCATGGAGTGTGGAGTCAGCTTGGTCGGACCAGCATTGGACAGAACTCAGCGTGGGAGCTTCTTTTTTTTGTTTCTGTCTGTAGGCAGTGATCAACAAAATGGAGTCGTGGTCAGCTTTTCCGAAAGGAGGGCGGGGCAGGGCCTTATATGCGTCGCGGAAGTTAGAGTAACAATGATCCAAGGTTTTACCACCCCTGGTTGCGCAATCGATATGCTGATAAAATTTAGGGAGTCTTGTTTTCAGATTAGCCTTGTTAAAATCCCCAGCTACAATGAATGCAGCCTCCGGATAAATGGATTCCAGATTGCAAAGAGTCAAATAAAGTTTGTTCAGAGCCATCTGTGTCTGCTTGGGGGGGATATATATACGGCTGTGATTATAATCGAAGAGAATTCTCTTGGTAGATAATGTGGTCGACATTTGATTGTGAGGAATTCTAAATCAGGTGAACAGAAGGATTTGAGTTCCTGTATGTTTCTTTCATCACACCATGTCTCGTTAGCCATAAGGCATACGCCCCCGCCCCTCTTCTTACCTGAAAGGTGTTTGTTTCTGTCGGCGCAATGCGTGGAGAAACCCGCTCGCTGCACCGCCTCTGATGACGTCTCTCCAGTGAGCCATGTTTCCATGAAGCAAAGAACGTTAGTCTCTGATGTCCCTCTGGAATGCTACCCTTGCTCGAATTTCATCAACCTTGTTGTCAAGAGACTGGACATTGGCGAGAAGAATGCTAGGGAGTGGTGCACGATGTGCCCGTCTCCGGAGTCTGACCAGAAGACCGCCTCGTTTCCCTCTTTTTCGGAGTTGTTTTTTTGGGTCGCCGCATGGGATCCATTCCGTTGTCCTGTTTGAAAGGCAGAACACAGGATCCGCGTCGCGAAAATCATATTCTTGGTCGTACTGATGGTGAGTTGACGCTGATCTTATATTCAGTAGTTCTTCTCGACTGTATGTAATGAAACCTAAGATTACCTGGGGTACTAATGTAAGAAATAACATGTAAAAAAAACAAAAAACTGCATAGTTTCCTAGGAACGCAAAGTTAGGTGGCCATCTCTGTCGGCGCCGGAAGTGTAAACAGCCACCAATTGTTCAAGTTCTCCCACTTAAAAAGATGAGAGGCCTGTAATTTTCATCATAGGTACACTTCAAATATGACAGACAAAATTAGAAAAAAATCCAGAGAATCACATTGTATGATTTTTTAAATGAATTAATTTGCAAATTATGGTGGAAAATAAGTATTTGGTCACCTAAAAACAAGCAATATTTCTGGCTCTCACAAACCTGTAACTTCTTTAATAGGCTCCTCTGTCCTCCACTCGTTACCTGTATTAATGGCACCTGTTTGAACTTGTTATCAGTATAAAAGACACCTGTCCACAACCTCAAACAGTCACACTCCAAACTCCACCATGGCCAAGACCAAAGAGCTGTCAAAGGACACCAGAAACAAAATTGTAGACCTGCACCAGGCTTGGGAAGACTGAATCTGCAATAGGTAAGCAGCTTGGTTTGAAGAAATCAACTGTGGGAGCAATTATTAGGAATGAAAGACATACAAGACCACTGATAATCTCCCTCGATCTGGGGCTCCACGCAAGATCTCACCCCATGGGGTCAAAATGATCACAAGAACGGTGAGCAAAAATCCTAGAACCAAAGGTCTGTGAGACCTTTAATCTAGAACCACATAATTGCAGACAACACAATATTCAATAACATTCACCAAGTTGGTTTGTCTACATTGGACCATGTATTACAGCACAACCAAATCCGGATGAAATAGGTCTACAGGGTGCCATTTGAGAGAGGATTAAAGAACAGCGCCAGGAGTAAGTATTATACTGTGAATGTACTATCATATCAGCACTGTATAGACACATTACAGTACTGTAATCCAGTGTATTGTACCTCACCATATTGTCTTTTTGTCTGTTTCAGAGAGTCTTTGAGCTGGATGCCGCTGCAATTCAGCATGTTTATATTTACATTAATGAGGTTGGATTCAAGCTAGTCAAAAGAAGGGGACGGGGACGGGTCATTATTGGCCACCGTGCCATTGTGAATGTTGCTGGACAGCGTGGAAGAAATATTACCACGGTAGCCAGCAAGGCGTCCTCTATCACCATGCCAGCCTTGGTCACTACAACACCGCCCTTCTAAACGGTCCTTCTGTAGCTCAGTTGGTAGAGCAGGGTGCTTGTAATGCCAGGGTAGTGGGTTCGATCCCCGGGACCACCCATATGTAGAATGTATGCACACGACTGTAAGTCGCTTTGGATAAAAGCGTCTGCTAAATGGCATATATTATCAACACAGTCCTGGACACACTACATGGCATCTTCATTCCAGCCGAGCAGAGGGGTGGATCAGAGCAGGCCAGGTATGTTGTCATCTGGGACAACATGAGTTTCCACTGGGCTGTTCTGGTCCGCAACTGGTTCATCGACCACCCACAATTTATTGTTCTACACCTCCCACCATATTCCCCATTTCTAAACTCAATTGAAGAGTCTTTTTCTGCATGGCGATGGAAGGTGTATGACCGCCATCCCCTTCTCCAGGCAATGGAGGATGCATATGGTGGAGTTGATGTGGGGGCTTTCGGCGGCTGGATCCTTCACTCCAGAAGATTATTTATCCGCTGTTTAGCCAGGGAGAAAATTGCGTGTGATGTAGATGAGCTGCTGTGGCCAGACCGAAATAGGTGGCAGCCCGAATGTGTTTTTTCTTACATTTTGCATGTCTTTTTGTGTTTGGAGTATTGAAAGAATGAGACGCCTTAATTTTTGTACAGAAAATAATTCATCTTCTGAATGTTTTTCCTGGTTTTCTCCTGTTGGGTATGGAAAGTGTTACATACAAAACACAAAGGGTTAAAAAATACTGCATTTTGGAAATAAATAAACTGTATTGCGTTTGTGTGTGTTCATGTATATTTGAGTAGGTATACATTACTGTAACAATCTTCTACAACCGGCAACAGTGTAACACTGGAAATGCAAAAGACAAACCCACTGATGGGATATTCATAGCAGTATTTTGTATTGAGCACACCAGTGCGTTGTTGGTTGGTAGACAGATCTATTCATATGATGCTTGTGTGTTAGTCATTTTGATGCAAAAAAAAACATTTTGGAAAGAGATAAAACAGTTTTGAATGTAGTGTTTTGCTTTTGCTAGAGATTTGTAGTTTTGCATTTAGAGTTTTGGGAAAATGGCCCAAAGATTCAACAAAGAAAACAATCGTGGAAAACTGTATACACCATCCAAAGTGTAATTAATAACTTCACCAAGCTTAAAGGGATATTCAATGTCTGCTTATTTACATCTTACCCGTCTACCGATAGGTGCCCTTTGCGAGGCATTGGAAAAACTCCCTGGTCTTTTTGGTTGAATCTGTGTTTGAAATTCACTCCTAGACTGAGGGACCTTGCAGATAATGTATGTGGGGTACACAGATTTGATTGTCATAAAAAAATGATGTTCAAAACTGTTATCACACACAGAGCATGTGACTTGTTGAGCAATTTTAAAAAATCCATATTGACTCAAGACATTTCAGCTTTTCATTTGTAAAAATGTCTAAACATAATTCCACTTCGATATTATGGGGTATTTTGTGTAGGCCAGTGACAAAAAAATCCAAACGTAATCCAATATAAATTCAAGCTGTACAAGGTGTGCCAAGCTTGTAGGGTCATACCCAAGAAGAGCAGAGGCTTTAATTGCTGCCAAACGTGGTTCAAGAAAGTATAGGTAAAGGGTCTGAATACTTATGTGATGTTTCAGTCTTTAAGCATGGAATTGACTTTATAGCACAGGTACTTCCTGTTTGTGTTCCTGCCTATAGAAAGGGAGGAGCAAAATGAGTGGTGAGCTGATTTGCTGAAGGGAGGGCAGGGGGAGGTCCTTGTAGCCATTCTGGAATGGAGAGTAACAATGGTCAAGAGTTTTTGAAGTGCGAGTACTGCAGGCAATGTGCTGAGAAATTCTTCATATTTGCATTATTAAAGTCCCCAGCTATAATAAATGAGGCCTCGGGATATGCGTTTTCCAGTTTGCACAAGGTCCAGCGTAGTTCCTTGAGATCTGTCATGTTATTGGCTTTATGGGGAATATACATGGCTCTGACGATCAACAAAGAAAATTCTCTACAGAGTTAATGTGGACGGCATTTGATTGTCAGGTATTCTATGTCAGATGATCAAAAGGACTTCAGTTCCTGTACATTACCACAATTACACCATGACTAGTTAAACATGAAACATACACCTCCGCCTTTCTTTATTCCTATCCAGACAATGTATTAAGAACCCAGCTGGCTGTATCGACTGGGACAGTATACCAAGAGAGAGCCATGATTCCGTGAAACAGAGTATGTTACAGTCCCTGATGTCTCTGTGGATGGAGATCCTCACCCTGAGCTCATCTACCTCACTGTCCAGCGACTGAACATTAGCGAATAATATAGTCGGATGAGGTGGATGGTGTGTCCACTCTGAATACCTCTTCTCTGCTGCCAGCATCTTGGAGCAGCCCCTGGGATAAGTTCAAACACCTTGAAAGGTACGAACCAAGGATCCGATTCAGGAAAGTCGTATTCCTGGTCTAAATGCTGGTGAGTTACTGCCCCTCTGAAATCCAAATGTAATTTCCAGCTCTATGTAATAATGCAAAGAACGTTCTGGGATAGTAATGTGAGAAATAACAAAAATAAATACAACATTCTGTAGATTTGCGTAGGAGCCTGCAACAAGGTGGCCATGTCTGTCAACGCTCTTACTTCTGTAGCTCAGTTGGTAGAGCATGGCGCTTGTAACGCCAGGGTAGTGGGTTCGATCCCCGGGACCACCCATACGTAGAATGTATGCACACATGACTGTAAGTCGCTTTGGATAAAAGCGTCTGCTAAATGGCATATATTATTATATTATTATATAATATTAGCAGTCAACAATTTCTGTAGACAATGATAATGTCGTTCCTCTGACATCTCATTCTTCCAATGAGGCCATTGAGGAAATGGGTGAGGACAGTGGTCAGGACTTTAATGAGCAATTCATGGATGCTTTGATGGACACTGGTAATGTAGGAGAGGGGGTTGTTCAAGATGAGGTTGATGATGATGTTGAGGATAAGGTTGATGAGGTTGAATGTCCACCAGATCATAGCCTTATAGGCAGCTTGGTGGATTGGGCTTTCGAGTTTGGAATCACATTATTTTCCTTTCCAACACTGCTCTCAATTCTGAGGTTCCATCATCCAACCTTGCCAAAAGACACAAGGACCCTCCTACAGAGTTAAGATAGTTGCTGGTGGCACGTTTTATTGTTTTGTTATTCTGAGCTCACTATCTGGCATGCTTGGGAAATGTTTGCAAAAACTTCCAAACAACTGAACTTTGATGGGCTTAAGATTTTTCAAAAGATCTTGTTTAGATCTTATCTGTCGGAAAGATATCAGTTTGTCTCTGAATGGTTTGTCCTCTGACAAATCAACTGTAAATTTCGGTGTTCCTCAAGGTTCCGTTTTAGGACCACTATTGTTTTCACTATATATTTTACCTCTTGGGGATGTTATTCGAAAACATAATGTTAACTTTCACTGCTATGCGGATGACACACAGCTGTACATTTCATTGAAACATGGTGAAGCCCCAAAATTGCCCTTGCTAGAAGCATGTGTTTCAGACATAAGGAAGTGGATGGCTGCAAACTTTCTACTTTTAAACTCGGACAAAACAGAGATGCTTGTTCTAGGTCCCAAGAAACAAAGAGATCTTCTGTTGAATCTGACTATTAATCTTAATGGTTGTACAGTCGTCTCAAATAAAACTGTGAAGGACCTCGGCGTTACTCTGGACCCTGATCGCTCTTTTGAAGAACATATCAAGACCATTTCAAGGACAGCTTTTTTCCATCTACGTAACATTGCAAAAATCAGAAACTTTCTGTCCAAACATGAAGAAAAATGAATCCATGCTTTTGTCACTTCTAGGTTAGACTACTGCAATGCTCTACTTTCCGGCTACCCGGATAAAGCACTAAATAAACTTCAGTTGGTGCTAAATACGGCTGCTAGAATCCTGACTAGAACCAAAGAATTTGATCATATTACTCCAGTGCTAGCCTCTCTACACTGGCTTCCTGTCAAAGTAAGGGAATACCCCCCTGTATTGGACAAAAATGAATGGGAAGTCATTGGCATCGGACAAACCATATACACATTGTCCAATACCACCCAATTCAGCGTTGATTCATGCAAAGTGTATTGCAAATGCCATATGGCAATTGCCAGTTGTAACACTTAAAAAATTCAACAGGGGGCGAATCCGCTCCACCGTGGTTTTTCATATTGGAAATGTAACGCAAGTCAACGTCCAAAAGCAAAATTTTGAAAAAATGAATTTTTTGTCAAAAACTTATCACCCCTTAAAAAAGTGCTTTCTGGACCGTTTTTCGAAATTCTTTCGATTTTTTTGTCAATTACACATGTGTAAGAACTGTATGAATATACTTTTGTCCAATTTTATTATCATAATTTTTTTTTTTTACATGCGCATAAGGAATATGTTTTGTCCAATTTCAATATGATTTCATAGGAAGTCAAAATTCAAAAGTCAAAAATGTCCAAATTTTGTAAAAAACTTCACACACCCTTAAAAAAGTGCTTTCTGGACCGTTTTTTAAAATTCTTTCGATTTGTTTTGTCAATTACACGTGTAAGAACTGTATGAATATACTTTTGTCCAATTTTATTATCATATATATATTTTTTTAATTAAAATTGTGCATAAGGAATGTTTTTGTGGGCCAAATGCCGTAAGAAAAATCCTGCAGAAATGCAAAATTGACTGGCCTGATGAACTCGGGATGGCCGGGCAGTGATAGTTGTTCCTTTCCATCACTCGTTGTGTTGATTACATCATGTCCATTTTGTGATGTTTTTTCACTATAGAATCATGTTGCAAATGCACGTGCATTGTTGTGCAACTGGTAACCCAAAAATAAAAATATGGTTGTAAATGCATTTACCGGGACTCCTATTGTCCATGCCCGCTATGGGAGTACCCTACTACGGCCCTCTATCTATGGGGTCCATACTGAGTGCTTTATGGACTGTTTAAAATATTCTGATGGATACGCATGTTGTGCAACTGGTGATTGAAAATAGGCACCTGGTAACCCCCCCAAATATATGCTTGTAAATGCATTTACCGGTCATTCTGATATTAATGCTCGCTATGGGAACACAGGATGGCCGGGCAGTGATAGTTGTTCCTTTCCATCACTCGTTGTGTTGACTTCATCATGTCCATTTTGTGATGTTTTTTCACTATAGAATCATATTGCAAGTGCACGTGCATTTGCAATATGGTTCAATGGACAATTACCATATGAAATTTGACATGCTCAAAAATCCTGCAGAAATGCAAAATTGACTGGCCAGATGAACTCGGGATGGCCTGACAGTGATAGTTGCTCCTTACCATCGCTCGTTGTGTTGACTTCATCATGTCCATTTTGTGATGTTTTTTCACTGTTGAATCATATTGCAAATGCACGTGCATTTGCAATATGTTTCAATGTGCATTTACCATATGAAATTTGGCATGCTCAAAAATGCAAAATTGACTGGTCTGATGAACACAGGATGGCCGAGCAGTGATAGTTGTACCTTTCCATCAATCGTTGTGTTGATTTCATCATGTCCATTTTGTGATGTTTTTTCACTATAGAATCATATTGCAAATGCACGTACATTTGCAATATGTTTCAATGTGCATTTACCATATGAAATTTGGCATGCTCAAAAATGCAAAATTGACTGGTCTGATGAACACAAGATGGCCGAGCAGTGATAGTTGTACCTTTCCATCACTCGTTGTGTTGATTTCATCATGTCCATTTGTTTATGTTTTCTCACTTTTGCAAAGTCACTGTGCATTTGCAATATGGTTCAATGGACAATTACCATATGAAATTTGACATGCTCAAAAATCCTGCAGAAATGCAAAATTGACTGGCCAGATGAACTCGGGATGGCCTGACAGTGATAGTTGCTCCTTACCATCACTCGTTGAGTTGACTTCATCATGTCCATTTGTTTATGTTTTCTCACTTTTGCAAAGTCACTGAGCATTTGCAATATGGTTCAATGGGCAGGTACCATCACAAATTTGTCATGCTATAAAAATCCTGCAGGAATGTGAAATTGACTGGCCCGATGAACTTGGGATGGCTGGGCAGTGATTCTGGTTCATCTCAATGGCTCGTTAGGGTTGATTTCAGAATGTCACTTTTGGTGATGGTACCTCACTGTTTAAACATATTGCAAATGGACAAGAGTCACCAGCAAGTCACCGTCCATCAGTCAATTAGATATCATTCTGACACCAAACGGATACAAACTGACACTAAACCCACTTTTTCCAATTCGTTTAGTAGCCAACTATCACATACTTCAGAGCTGGCCCAAAATTCACAACGCCTTTGGTTCAAACAATAAAAAAACATAAAACACGTAGTTATGTTCTAGCTGCGGGTCCATTTCTTATGTTATGTGTAGGCCTAGCTGAGGCGACCCCGAATCCCAAGTTTCGGCTCGATCGGTCATTTGGTGTCCGAGCAAAACCCTAATTGGTGCTGAAAATCCTCTTTTTTTCCATGACTTGCTACGGGGTCCTTGAATGAGCTATCGGACAGAAACGTTGGGGTCTGTCTATATGGGCCGAGACGGTCGCAATGCACCTAGTCTTGTGTCTCTGAGACATTTCTAAATGTCGCCATTTTCGTAATGGTCAAAATGAATTGAAGTCATTGCAAATGTACAAAGCTGTTTCTCGGTCCGAGAACCGTCTAGAGCCACGTAAACTCACCACGCACTATCGACCTGAGGTCTAGAACAGGATTCTAAAGTTTCAGAACTCTAGGTCTGACGGTTCTTTAAAAGTTCCAACAAGGTTAACTAATGCAGGCAGTGTATGTCTCTACGCACCCCAATGGGTCCCTACTTCCAAGCTGTGTGTATGTGTGATTTAGTTTTCCTTTGAAATTTTATGGGAAAAATGACTGATTTACAGTTCATGGGGGTTGCCTAATCACCCATATGAAGTTTTGGACAGATCTGACTTTTTTAACCCCTCGAAACAGCCCCTGAGACACCAATTAAGGCACTTGCGGTTGGCACAGGAAGCTATAAGTCAAGACATATCCTCACTGGGGTATGCTTTTACAGAATCCTGAGTTTTAAGTCCTTACGTTAAGAATTGACTGATTTACACAGGGTTGAATGCACTATGTCTATCAAACTGCAGGCAGGTAATGGGAAAAACTTTTAGGGTGATTTTAACCACTTCCGGTTGGTCCAGGAAGCTTAGAATCAACACAGGTAGACCTCATACTGGCCTGATGGACTGTTACCAAAGACAGGTTCATACGGCATTCATAACCCATATAGACTTCAGGTTGAATTTAGGGGTGCAGGCAATGTATTCCTATGGGGAGAGAAGTCAATGCAAACTCTTTGAAGTAAACACATTCTTTTAACTATTAAGGGTTAATGCCACACGGTCAATGTTAGGCTTGCACGGATCGGGAGGACGTTAGCAACGTACCTGAGGTCGAATTGTGCTTCTCACCCTAACGGTTCTCTCACTGTCACCCAAAAGCAAATGACGTTGTGGGGCAGGCTTCATTTTGGGCCTACTTTTCTAATGGTCGCTGCGCTCAGACCGAGCGAGCTACGGTCAAGCGGGATATCTCGTTGAACTCGGCACGGCCTAGACATTATGTTTATGCAATTGCCTGCTCTCTGTGTCTTTAAGCACCGCACTTTTTAACTCCATCCTTGCTGTGTGTGCATGTGAGAGCTTTTCTTTGACATCTGCTGGGAGAAATGACTGATTTACAGTTTAGGAGGGTTACCTGGTCACACATATGAAGTTTTGGAGAGATGTGACTTTTCTAACCCTTCAAAACAGACAGTGTGACCCAATTAAAGGCACTTCCGGTTGGCACAGGAATCTATAAGTAAACACGTCTTGATTGACATAAACACTTACAGAATCCTGAGTTTTAAGACTAAGTTAAGAATTGACTGATCTACGATCACAGTGTTGAATGCAGTCATTTTCACCTTTGAAGGTTATGTACATCAAAACTCCTTTTGGGTCAATTTAACCACTTCCGGTTGCTCCAGGAAGCTTAGAATCGACACAGGTAGACCTCATAGTGGTCTGATGGACTGCCATAGAAGACAGGTTCATAAGGCATTCATAACCCACATAGGCTTCAGGTTGAATTTAGAGGTGCAGGCAATGTATTCCTATGGGGAGAGAAGTCAATGCAAACTCTTTGATATAAACACCTTCTTTTAACTGTTAAGGGTCAAGGTTAGGCTTGCACGGATCGGGAGGACCTTAGGAATGTACCTGAGATCGAATTGTGCTTCTCACCCTAACGGTTCTCTCACTGTCACCCAAAAGCAAATGACATTGAGGGCCAGGCTTCATTTTGGTTCTGCTTTTTTTCAAGGTCACTGCACTCAGAGCGAGCTACGGTCAAGCGGGGCGTCTCGTTGAACTCGGCACAGTCTGGAGACTATGGTGATGCCATTTTTTGTGTTGATTTCAGAATGCCATTTTGGTGATGGTCCCTCTTCGTTTAAACATATTGCTAATGTACAAAAGTCAACAAGCAAGTCAGTGTCCATCAGTCAATTAGATGTCATTCTGACACCAAACTGATACCAATTGACACCAAACCCACTTTTTAGGCTTTGTGTGTCTTTAAGCACCGCACTTTGTCACTCCATCCTTGCTGTGTGTGTGTTTCTGTGTGTGTGTGTGTGAGAGAGAGCTTTTCTTTGACATCTGTTGGGACATCTCCTCCCCGCTGATCCTCAACACGGGGGGCCCCACAAGGGTGCGTTCTGAGCCCTCTCCTGTACTCCCTGTTCACCCACGACTGCGTGGCCACGCACGCCTCCAACTCAATCATCAAGTTTGCGGATGACACAACAGTGGTAGGCTTGATTACCAACAACGACGAGACGGCCTACAGGGAGGAGGTGAGGGCCCTCGGAGTGTGGTGTCAGGAAAATAACCTCACACTCAACATCAACAAAACTAAGGAGATGATTGTGGACTTCAGGAAACAGCAGAGGGAACACCCCCCCCTATCCACATCGATGGAACAGTAGTGGAGAGGGTAGCTAGTTTTAAGTTCCTCGGCATACACATCACAGACAAACTGAATTGGTCCACTCACACTGACAGCGTCGTGAAGAAGGCGCAGCAGCGCCTATTCAACCTCAGGAGGCTGAAGAAATTCGGCTTGTCACCAAAAGCACTCACAAACTTCTACAGATGCACAATCGAGAGCATCCTGGCGGGCTGTATCACCGCCTGGTACGGCAACTGCTCCGCCCTCAACCGTAAGGCTCTCCAGAGGGTAGTGAGGACTGCACAACGCATCACCGGGGGCAAACTACCTGCCCTCCAGGACACCTACACCACCCGTTGTTACAGGAAGGCCATAAAGATCATCAAGGACATCAACCACCCGAACCACTGCCTGTTCACCCCGCTATCATCCAGAAGGCGAGGTCAGTACAGGTGCATCAAAGCTGGGACCGAGAGACTGAAAAACAGCTTCTATCTCAAGGCCATCAGACTGTTAAACAGCCACCACTAACATTGAGTGGCTGCTGCCAACACACTGTCATTGAAACTGACCCAACTCCAGCCATTTTAATAATGGGAATTGATGGGAAATGATGTAAATATATCACTAGCCACTTTAAACAATGCTACCTTATATAATGTTACTTACCCTACATTATTCATCTCATATGCATATGTATATACTGTACTCTACATCATCGACTGCATCCTTATGTAACACATGTATCACTAGCCACTTTAACTATGCCACTTTGTTTACTTTGTCTACACACTCATCTCATATGTATATACTGTACTCGATACCATCTACTGTATGCTGCTCTGTACCATCACTCATTCATATATCCTTATGTACATGTTCCTTATCCCCTTACACTGTGTATAAGACAGTAGTTTTGGAATTGTTAGTTAGATTACTTGTTGGTTATCACTGCATTGTCGGAACTAGAAGCACAAGCATTTCGCTACACTCGCATTAACATCTGCTAACCATGTGTATGTGACAAATAAAATGTGATTTGATTTGATTTGATTTGAGAAATGACTGACTTACAGTTTATGGGGGTTGCCGAATCACACATATGAAGTTTTGAAAAGATCTGACCTTTTTAACCCTTGGAAACTGCCACTGTGACACCATTTACGGCACTTCCGGTTGGCACAGGAAGCTATAAATAAACTCATATCATGATTGGGGTATGCCTTTACAGAATCCTGAGTTTTAAGTCTCTACGTTAAGAACTGAATTATTTACGGAGGGTTTAGTGAGTGTGTGTTATTTCAGAAAATCATAGAAAATCACAGAAATCTCGCAGAGCTCCGCAGCACACTTTAAAAAGATTCGTAAGAACACCCTGCAACTGGATCTGTAACCGTTGAAAAAAAACACCTATCCGTGAACATCACCAAGGTGTCGTTGTACGATTTCTCTTAAATGACGATAGATAAATGGCTGGTTCTTTTTTTATTGACACCGGAGGCTCCTTGACTTTGACGTGAAGTGGAAAAATAATTTCTCTATTTTCATTTTGGAACTTTAATCCCAGATAAATGGCCATAACTCAAAAACCGTTGAGGCCTAGACGCCATCTTGTTCGGGGCCAACTGCCCATTATGCCGCCCCTACGCTCACCGAGTTTCGGCTTCTAAATATTTTCAGTTTTCGAGATAAGGCCCCGTCGTGAATCGTGATGTTTTGTCCAATAGCAATATGATTGCTTATGCCCTCTTGTGGGAATTTCCGGGACAGCGGAAAAATGACCAAAATCTTATTATTTTTGTAAAACGGAAACCGAATGTCCGACAAAGTTCATTTGATGACTTCCTGGTAGGTCCGGCCCTGCCGCTCGGCCCGACGCCGTCCGCGAATTTTACAAACGATATCGGACGTCTAGTAAGGGACCGTACATTTGCAATATGGACTTTCTCACTAACCATACAGGTACTGCCGAATTCTTCCCTTAAGGTATGTAAGGGCTGATTTCAAGGTTTTACTGCTAACCTACAAAGCATTACATGGGCTTGCTCCTACCTATCTCTCTGATTTGGTCCTGCCGTACATACCTACACATACGCTACGGTCACAAGCCGCAGGCCTCCTAATTGTCCCTAGAATTTCTAAGCAAACAGCTGGAGGCAGGGCTTTCTCCTATAGAGCTCCATTTTTATGGAACGGTCTGTCTACCCATGTCAGAGATGCAAACTCGGTCTCAACCTTTAAGTCTTTACTGAAGACTTATCTCTTCAGTGGGTCATATGATTGAGTGTAGTCTGGCCCAGGAGTGGGAAGGTGAACGGAAAGGCTCTGGAGCAACGAACCGCCCTTGCTGTCTCTGCCTGGCCGATTCCCCTCTTTCTGGGATTCTCTACCTCTAACCCTATTACAGGGGCTGAGTCACTGGCTTACTGCGGCTCTCTCATGCCGTCCATGGAAGGGATGCGTCACCTGAGTGGGTTGATTCACTGATGTTGTCATCCTGTCTGGGTTGGCGCCCCCCCTTGGGTTGTGCCATGGCGGAGATCATTGTGGGCTATACTCAGCCTTGTCTCAGGATGGTAAGTTGGTGGTTGAAGATGTCCCTCTAGTGGTGTGGGAGCCGTGCTTTGGCAAAGTGGGTGGGGTTATATCCTTCCTGTTTGGCCCTGTCCGGGGGTGTCCTCGGATGGGGCCACAGTGTCTCCTGACCCCTCCTGTCTCAGCCTCCAGTATTTATGCTGCAGTAGTTTGTGTCGGGGGGGCTGGGGTCAGTTTGTTATATCTGGAGTACTTCTCCTGTCCTATTCGGTGTCCTGTGTGAATCTAAGTGTGCGTTCTCTAATTCTCTCCTTCTCTCTTTCTCTCTCTCGGAGGACCTGAGCCCTAGGACCATGCCCAAGGACTACCTGACATGATGACTCCTTGCTGTCCCCAGTCCACCTGGCCGTGCTGATGCTCCAGTTTCAACTGACCTGAGCCCTAGCACCATGCCCCAGCACTACCTGACATGATGACTCCTTGCTGTCCCCAGTCCACCTGACCATGCTGCTACTCCAGTTTCACCTGTTCTGCCTTATTATTATACGACCATGCTGGTCATTTATGAACATTTGAACATCTTGGCCATGTTCTGTTATAATCTCCACCCAGAAGAGGACTGGCCACCCCACATAGCCTGGTTCCTCTCTAGGTTTCTTCCTAGGTTTTGGCCTTTCCAGGGAGTTTTTCCTAGCCACCGTGCTTCTACACCTACATTGCTTGCTGTTTGGGGTTTTAGGCTGGGTTTTTGTACAGCACTTTGAGATATCAGCTGATGTACGAAGGGTTATATAAATCAATTTGATTTGATTTGGTTTGCAGCTTTGGTCCATTTTGGGACTGGTGCAGGGATTTAACATCAACAAAGCCTGTCTAATTGCCCTTTTTGGTGCAACATCCAAAGCAAAATCATTGGCAAAGCAGCCAACATATTTTGTAAAATAAATTAGACTTACAATCTGTCTTTACATTCAAAGGGAAACAACTCTTTATTACACTTACTTCAGTAATGCGTGATGCCCCTGCACAGGGTTTTCATCAAGACAAACAGGCTACACTGGTTGTGACAAATGTACAACATATGGTTTACATATTAAAAGTAGGATGACCTTTCCCGAGACCAACTGTGCCTTAATTACTGATAGGTGTTTTACATTACAGTCTGATGAGGAAAATCACAGAGACATTCCCACAGCTCAATAGATTTTGGTATGGGAACAGCATTCCCCTAGGACTACATACACCTTGTATGTCTTGGAGTGACAAGAAACTGCTAGCACTATGGAGCGGTGGCATTGGTCTACTTCAATGCCGTTTACCATCTCAATTGTCTCAATCTACTTTCTCCAAAGAGCTGCATTCTACTGCACATGTCAAACTCATTCAATGAAGGGCAGAGTGTCTGCAGGTTTTTGCTCCTCCCTTGGACTTGATCGATGAATTAAGGTCACTGATTAGTAAGGAACACCCCTCACCTGGTTGTCTAGGTCTTAATTGAAAAGAAAAAACAATAACCATTAGACACTAGGACCTCCATGGAGAGTTTGACACCCTTGCACTTGAGCCTAGGGCTGCTGTGTAACGACTAAGCATACTGTAGATGGAAAGCTACCGAATTCAGACAGTTTTTGCTCTATACTGGTCCAGTAGTGCTGTATACTGTTTTGAGTGCACCAGTGTTCAATAATTTAATGTCTTTCTCGTTTGCCATCTTAATTCTAGCCCAATTTGTTCAAATGTGCGAGTTCTCAAAAACTTTACCTTTGTCTTTTGTGGATAATTTTGGCCAGCATTATGGTAAAGAGAATTTGGTGTATAATGAGCATGGCCTTATAATGCATCTAAGAGATGTAAAAATACACTGTCACCCACGTACTCTCTCAGGGTTTCCCTTGAAAACTTCTTAGGTAAAAAAACAACATTTTATAAAGGCCATATAATGAGTTCACTTCTGTCAAACTTTTTGGACTACCCAATGAATTCATGTCAGGTTGGGAGCCTTCTCTCATATATAAGCTAAGATCTGAAATGTGTGAATTTCGATACACCTCTTCAAGTACTTGCTCCTGCCAACAAATTTGTTTGTATGCCACTTTAATATTAAAAAGTTGCAATTCATAATCCAACAAATATTGATAACTTTACTTACAGTACTTGTATTTTACTGAAACTGTGCTGACAGATGAAAATAGGATGTAGTGTAGGCCTATATTCATTTAAAACATGACATCTCTATCGGCAATGTACAAAAATGTTTGGCAACTGAACGTGGCCCTAGTCAGTCAGTGCAAAGGAGGACAGCTATTTTAAAGCAATTGAGATAGTGCTTTGATCTCAGACTGTAGATTTTGTATTATTATTGTATGTTTACCACCGTGCATCCCACTGTTGACTAGCCTCTGAAGCTAAGCAGGATTGGTCCTGGTTAATTCCCTGGATGAGAGATCAGATGCTGCTGGAAGTGGTGTTGGAGGGCATGAAGGAGACACGCTTTCCTCTGGTCTAAAAAATTATCCCAATTCCTCAGGGCAGTGATCGGGGACATATGTGGCGTGCAGTCTTTTGGATGGGACCACAAAACACGTGTCCTGAAGTTCTGTGGTCACTAAAGAACCCATGGCACTTATCGTAAGAGAGTAGGGGTGTTAACTCCTGGCTAACTCCTGGCTCCCAATCTGCCCCTCGTACCATCATGGCTACCTAATGATCTCCAGCTTCCAATTGGCTCATTCAGCCCCCCTCCTTTCCCCTGTAACTATTCCCCAGGTCGTTGCTTTAAATGAGAATGTCTTCTCAGTCAAGTTACCTGGTAAAATAATGGTGTATAAGAGAACATGGCTGTTGTGGATGTGTGGCTCAGTCTCTGCTCCCTACCATGTGATTTGATGAATGAATTAGCGGTCAGGGGGGGCGGGCTGGCTAAACAACTGATGAGAGTGTGAAGTAACAATAGCGTAGACAAAAATTGACCTTTGTCCAGGGAAAGACACAGAATGTGCCACAGCACTGTATAACAATAAAACCAAAATCTAGCTTGTCTTTGAGCCTTTCTACACGTGTCTTCCCATCCCTCTCTGCTACCAGACAGCTAAGCTGTTTACCCGCGTATCCAACAAAAGAAAACAGAATTTCAACAGATTTGTCCTGACTTGGGTCAGGTCTATGGCCAAGTAACAGCCAGTAGGTTCCTGTCTAGTTGGGTTCGATATCCCTCCCAGTGTTGGAAGGCCCTTGTCACAAGAATTATGTTCTCAATGTTCATAACCCAAATAAATTATACTACAGTCTGCAACCCAGAATTTGTAAGATACTGGTTGAAATGAAACAGACAGAGGCCCAGCTACGATAGTCAGAAAGTTTATTTACGAGAGCGCTCGTTAGTTGTACAAAACCATTCATTTTATACTGGCTTCTTACGCACATACTTTCACACACAAACATTAGGTATCCTACGCACATACATACACACCATACATACACACACAACCCAGCCAACAAAGATTAGGGACCATGAGAAGCACTCCCTGTCCTCCCTCAAGATTATGGAGTACTCACTGCCCTCTCCCAAATCTCTGAGGCCCCTAGCAAGGTCGGCACCGAATTTTGCTCAGACACTCTGTGTTTAAGATACTGTGAAGATGTATTGTACATATATATTGTTTTACCCTAATTCTGACTAAAACTACACACATCATTAATTATACTTTTACTGACTAAACCTAAACAGGCCCATCAGATGCTACATGTCTGATTCTAATCAACTTCATACAGCTATAAGGTTTCAGAGTGGGAATTATTTCATCATTATCTTTCAACATTTAAATTACTTTAACAGCCCTGCATGTCACCTCTTGAAGCTCCAGACCAAAAACAGATCTGGCCAAAGCCAGGTTACAACACCCACGACCTAATCTACATGTTGATTAAATGCAGGTGTGTGTAATTAGGCTCTTACACTTCCGGGCCATTCTCTCTCCTGGTCAGCAGACGTAGCTAATGAGCAATTGTAAAAATATCTTTCCTGTTAAAATAATAAAAAACTATAAATTAGTAAATGTTTACTTGTTCATTGTTTATCTTCTTATGGTTCGATGTGTCTCATATGGGCAGAAAGCTTAAATTCTTGTTAATAATCTAACTGCACTGTTCAATTTACAGTAGCTTTTATAGCGAAAAAATACCATGCTATTATTTGAGGAAAGCGCAAAAAGAAAACACTTATCACGGCGACAGGTTTGATACATTTCACATCTGAAGGTAAATAATTTATTTACATTCTGAAATCTTGCTCTGATTTGTCATCTAAGGGTCCCAGAGCTAACATGTAGTGTAATTTTGTTTGATAAAATCATTTTTCATATCTTAAAAAGGCCCATATAATATGCACGATCAATTTTGTATTTCCACTCGCTCAATGTAGTTTCAACCAATCATATTATGTTCATATTTATTCCTCAGACGCTCTAAAAAGTAACCAGCCTTCGCTATATCATTCTGTATTTAGTATATCCACTGGAAAGCCAATTTTAGCCAGGAAGGCACAATATCATTGCGCGCCACTGACACGGGCGGTGTTCACTTGACTGACTGACTGTATCTTTGTCAAATGACCACCTATAATTTTGAAACCTAGCTAGCTAGATAGCCAATGAGCTGTGCTTTATGCAAGTAGGTGGAAACATCTGACTCGAGTGGCCTTTGGATATTCATGCAAAATGTGAGTTATGAAAACTAAGTGTTTTGCTAATATTGAACTTACAATATGGCTACTAATACTGGAAAAGCTAAATCAAAGTCCAGGTATACAGATCTGGACGATATTCTAGCAGAAATCTACCGGGAAAGTGTCACGTTCTCAGTTAGTGAATTCAGGTTAGACAACAGGAGAGGACGCTACCTTAGACTGGTAAGTGAAATACCAGTCTTTAAATTATATTATAAATCCAAGCAAATTAAGTTGTTTCAATGATTGCATAGTATTAATTTGAGAGATTTTCTTTTATATATATATATATATATATATATATATATATATATATATATATATATATATATATATATATATATATATATATATATACACACACACACACACAGATGAAGTCAGAAGTCTAAATACACCTTAGCCAAATACATTTAAACTCAATTTTTCACAATTCCTGACATTTAATCCAAGTAAAAATTCCCTTTAGTAGGTCAAATAGGATCACAACTTTATTTTAAGAATGTGAAAAGTCAGAATAATAGTATGGAGAATTGTAGAGAGAATTATTTATTTATTTCATCACATTCCCAGTGGGTCAGAAGTTTGCATACACTCAATTAGTATTTGGTAGCATTGCCTTTAAATTGTTTAACTTCAGTCAAACGTTTTGGGTAGCCTTCCACAAGCTTCACACAAAAAAAGTTGGGTGAATTTTGTTCCATTTCTCCTGACAGAGCTGGTGTACCTGAGTCAGGTTTGTAGGCCGCCTTGCTGGGACAGAGTAGGAGGCAGTTCAGTTTGGGCACACTATTAATCCAAAAGTGAAAATGCTGCTCCCTACCCCAAACAGGTTTAGTCAAAGACCAATTGATCAGATATTAAAATACCTGAAAAGTTATATTAGGAAAATTATAACTTTTCAATCTGAATATTTTCCTTGGTGCCCCGACTTCCTAGTTAATTATATTTACATGATAATCACATACGAATATGTACAGAGAATATATTTGAAAAACTAACATTCTTCAATATAATGATGCCAAAATGTAACGGCGTTCTTCGTTTGTCGAAAGAGAGTCGGACCGAAATGCAGTGTGGTTGTTACTCATGATCTTTAATGAAGGAAAACGGAACGATACATGAAATAACTTATACAAAATACAAAACAACAAACGGAACGTGAAACCTAATTACAGCCTATCTAGTGAAACTACACAGAGATAGGAACAATCACCCACGAAATACACAGCGAAACCCAGGCTACCTAAATACGGTTCCCAATCAGAGACAACGAGAATCACCTGACCCTGATTGAGAACCGCCTCAGGCAGCCAAGCCTATACAACACCCCTACTCAGCCGTAATCCCAATAATAACAAAAAACCCAATATGAACCACAACATATAAACCCATGTCACACCCTGGCCTGACCAAACATATAACGAAAACACAAAATACAATGACCAAGGCGTGACACAAAGACACGACACGGCAGACTCAACAGCCTTGGTGTCTCAAATAACTGCCTCGCCTGGTTCATCAACTACTTCTCATACAAAGTTTAGTGTGTCAAATCGGAGGGCCTGTTGTTCGGACCTTAGGCAGTCTCTATGGGGGTACCACACGGTTCAATTCTCGGGCCGACTCGTTTCTCTGTATATATCAGTGATGTCGCTCTTGCTGCGGGTGATTCCCTGATCCACCTCCACGCAGACGACACCATTCTGTATACATCTGGCTCTTCTTTGGACACTGTGTTAACTAACCTCCAAATGAGCTTCAATGCCATACAACACTCCTTCCGTGGCCTCCAACTGCTCTTAAACGCTGCCCAAACCCACCCGCCTGACTAGCATCACTACTCTGGACGATTCTGACTTAGAATATGTGGACAACTACAAATACCTAGGTGTCTGGTAAGACTGTAAACTCTCCTTCCAGACTCATATTAAACATCTCCAATCCAAAATTAAATCTAGAATCGGCTTCCTATTTCGCAACAAAGCCTCCTTCGCTCACGCCGCCAAACATACCTTCGTAAAACTGACTATCCTACCGATCCTCTACTTCGGCGATGTCATTTACAAAATAGCTTCCAATATTCTACTCAGCAAACTGGATGCAGTCTATCACAGTGACATCTGTTTTGCCACCAAAGCCCATTATACCATCCACCACTGCGACCTGTATGCTCTAGTCGGCTGGCCCTTGCTACATATTCGTTGCCAGACCCACTGGCTCCAGATCATGTGTAAGTCTATGCTAGGTAAAGCTCCCCCTTATCTCAGCTCACTGGTAACGATAACGACACCCACCTGTAGCACGCGCTCCAGAAGGTATATCTCACTGGTCATCCTCAAAGCCAACACCTCCTTTGGCCGCCTTTCCTTTCAGTCCTCTACTGCCAATGGCTGGAACGAATTGCAAAAATTGCTGAAGCTGAAAACTTACAGTATATTTACCTCACTAACTTTAATCATCAGCTATCTGAGAAACTAACCGATCGCTGCAGCTGTACATAGCCCATCTGTCAATACCCCACCCAATCTACCTGCTCTTTTGCACACCAGTATTTCTACTTGCACATCATCATCTGCTCATCTATCACTCCAATGTTAATTTGCTAAACTGTAATTACTTCACTACTATGGCCTATTTATTGCCTTACCTCCTCACGCCATTTGCACACACTGTATATAGACTTTCTTTTTTTTCTATTGTTTTATTGACTGTACGCTTGTTTATTCCATGTGAACTATGTGTTGTTTGTGTCGCAAAGCTTTGTTTTATCTTGGCCAGGTCGCAGTTGTAAATGAAAACTTGTTCTCAACTAGCCTACCTGGTTAAATAAAGGTGAAATAAAACATTTTTTGAAATAAAAGACACCAACAATTCATTAACAACACACTTACGCGGCGTTTAGACAGGCATCCCATTTCTGATCTTTTTCCCACCAATTTGTCTTTTGACCAATAACATCAGATCTTTTCACATCAGATCTTGTTCAGAGCTGATCAGATTGGTCAAAAGACCAATTAGTGAAAAGAATATCAGAATTGCGCTGCTTGTCTATACGCAGCCTTAGGGGCCCTGTGGAACCAGCAGGCTTAAGCAGAGAAGACAGGAAAAAATGTTCAGAAAAATCACTTTAGCCAATACAATACATCCAAGTCTTGTCTGGTCCAAATCTAGTTCTACCTAGGTAGAAGCTGTAGGTTTACAACAAACAGAAGTCCCCTGGATAAATCTGTCATCTTCTAATTGGCAATCGTCAGAGGTGAGCCCGGTTGATTAAGGTGGTAAAGTCACACAGAACTTTTGCCAGATTTTCTGTTCATATAAAAACATCAGTCATGCCAAGCAAAAGCACACACTCTCCCACACTGCAAACAAAAAGCCTGAATATCAACAAAGTGTGCATATCAGCAAGTGGCATCTTTAAAATATGCATACAAGTAAGCTTTGGGACACTGTCCAACACTGGAGTTTATGTTAGTGCATCGAAAGTGTTTGATGGTAAACATAAGTGACCTTTCACTTCAGACTCATTGGGGACAGGACATAATACAATTAGCTTAATATGCAGACCAGGCCAAATTAGATGATTAAATGTTGTATAATTTGCACAACTTTTTGGTGTTATAGCTCATATTGCAATGTTTTACTTTGCATAATATCTCTCATAGCTATTATTAATTTTGTATGACTCGCTAGAAAGCATATTTCCTCTGTGTAGGGCATCAGATTACAGTATTATTGCAACCACGCCCTTGGTACAACATCAGCAACTGCAACATGAGGTTTTGACCTCTTGGCATAATGCTTTGGATGTTGACTTGACAACTTCTTTATTATGGGTCCCACTCGGCACATGCATAAGCTACATTTGCTACAGTACTTTGAGTGGCTAGCAGCTCAAAGCTAAGTTATCAGCAGGGATAGAAAAGCACCAAATGTCATCTGTGCCATTTTCAGCTGCACTGTTATTTTACATTTACATTACATTACATTTAAGTCATTTAGCAGACGCTCTTATCCAGAGCGACTTACAAATTGGATGTGTAGCCAAGGGGCCAGAGTTGTACTGACACTGAGACTTGTTTAGCATATCCCTGCCCCTGGCCACTGAAGAGACAGAGATATGCAGACACAGTGAATGTGATGCATGGCTGATGCTGTGAGGAGAGGAGAGTCTGTGCAGAGAGGGCCTCTTTACTCAAGGCCGCCTTTCATCTGCCTCGTGTGCCCGCTGTTTGAGCATGAGCTGAAGAGAGACCACAGACGACTTCAGTGGTGGACTGTAGAAGCCCTGTTGATTACAAACCTGCTACAAGAGAAAGGAAAAGAGATAGAGAGTGTGGTGTTGAGCACAGGGAGAGGAAGAGAGATGAAGATGCAAGAAATCAATACATTATCTCTGTTCCCATGCTTTAAATCCCTTCATGATTATTGCAGCTAGCGCTTTTTTAGTGCCAGAGCAATTGATTGGATTATTCAATTCATGCATTTCTCATTACAATTACAAACCTTATCCCACATACTTTGCTTACCTGCATTTGAAGTGGGTTGTTTTTTGTAAGGGAGAAAAAACTGCAGTGATGTTAATGAATTCTTCCTCAAAGATGTGTTTTAAGATCTCTTTTATGTCTACAGTTTCAGCCCCCCTTGGTGTCTCTGGCAGGCTATTTCAGAGGCTGAACGCATAATAACTAAAGGCTGCCTCTCATTGACTCTTGGTCCTAGGCTTTGGGATAGTTAAAAAGCCAGTGCCAGAGGACCTACTGGGTGCATGACTTAAAAGCATGTCTGACGTATTGGGGTGCACAATCGTGGATTGATTTAAAAACCAATAGAAGTTAATTATAAAACTCTCAAGCAGCCAGTGCAGAGACCTTAAAAGCTATGTAATGTGTGCTCTTTGTCTTGTCTCGGTCAGTATTCGTGCTGCAGCATTTGCAGTCGATGAATGGCTTTCTTGTGTGGACCAGACAGGAGAGCATTACAGTAGCCAAGTCTGCTTGTAATAAAAGCATGGATGAGTCTCTCTGTATCAGCCTGTGAGAGAAACGACCCGACCTTGGCAATGTTTCTCAGATGGGAAAAAGCTATTTCGGTCACATTCCCAATGTGTGATTACATTTTTTTTCATTAATATAAAATAACACCTAGGTTTTTTACCTGGTGTTTTATCTTTCGGGTATGACCTAGATTTTCCGTGCTTTGCCTCCAACATTAAGGTCCTCGGTCTTGTCTTGATTTAGCTGAAGGAAGTTGTGAGCCATCCAAATATTTAAATCACTAATACAATCTAATAATTTATCAGTGGAACTAAACATCCTCTGTCAACACAGAAATGTAAAAGTTGGGTATTGTCTGCGCAGCAGTGAAAATCAGTGCTGTGCTTTCTGATAACAATACCACGGGGTAACATATATAAACTGAACAGTACCAGACCCAAAATTGAAACTTGTGAAACACCACGTGATATGTATTTTCTTATGTTCTACAAGGGTGACAAAAAAAGTCTTCACTGGTTAAACCAATTTAGAACTGGAACGGAGACGCCAAACCACCTCTCCAGTCTGTCCAGAAGGACATCATGGACAACAGTTTTGAATGCAGCATTTAAATCTAAGAGTACACGGAGAGCTGTTAACATCTGTGTTGGCTCTAAGATCATGTAGGCCATCATTGTAAATAAGATTTTGTTCTTAATTGACTTGCCTAGTTAAATAGAGGTTAAATAAGATAACAAATATAAGAATGTTTATCACTAACTAAGGCTGTCTCTGTGCTGTGGTGGACACGAAAAACAGATAGTCATTTTTCAGAAATACAGGTGGCACTTAAAAAGTCTCTCAGCTGTTTGAACATACATTTCTCCAGAATTTTGCTTAAGGATGGAAGGGTGGAGATTGGGCGTAAATTGCTAAGAGCTGAAGAATCTAGATGACTTCACCATAGCAGTTTTTAGTGCAGTGGGGAAAGTGCCAGTGAATAGGGAGTGATTAAGAATAGCTTGCACTTCTTCAGATATCGAATCGGGAAGGCAGGTAGAAGGCTTAAATTGTGCTATAACTTTGCTGAGCATGTCTGTGTCAACCAGGATTTTTTAAAATCTATAGTGCCTTTGCTTGGTAGGCTTGGGCACATATCATCACACTTCTAATCAGGTATTTCTTGACTGATATCCAGCCTAATGTTGGTTATCATATCTCTGAAATATGCTGCCAACTCATCACATTTAGATGTGGAGGAGAGTCCACATAGGTTTGCGGGGATAGGATTTACCAGATTACTAGATTAATGGTCATGAAGAGCACTCAAATTATTCTGATTAATAGTGGTCAAGTTAGAAGCCCGTCTGTCATTTCTAATTGCCTTGTTATAAACAGTGGGGCAAAAAAGTTTTTAGTCAGTCACCAATTGTGTATGTTCTCCCACTTAAAAAGATGAGAGAGGCCTGTAATTTCCACATAGGTACACTTCAACTATGACAGACAAAATTAGAAAAAAGAATCCAGAAAATCACATTGTAGGATTTTTAATGAATTTATTTGCAAATTATGGTGGAAAGTAAGGATTTTGTCAATAACAAAAGTTTATCTCAATACTTTGTTATATACCCTTTGTTGGCAATGACAGAGTTCAAATATTTTCTGTAAGTCTTCACAAGGTTTTCACACACTGTTTGCTGGTATTTTGGCCCATTCTTCCATGCAGATCTCCTCTAGAGCAGTGATGTTTTGTTGCTGTTGCTGGGCAACACAGACTTTCAACTCCCTCCAAAGATTTTCTATGGGGTTGAGATCTGGAGACTGGCTAGGCCACGCCAGGACCTTGACATGCTTCTTACGAAGCCACTCCTTCGTTGCCCGGGCAGTGTGTTTGGGATCATTGTCATGCTGAAAGACCCAGCCACGTTTCATCTTCAATGCCCTTTCTGATGGAAGTAGGTTTTCACTCAAAATCTCACGATACATGGCCCCATTCATTCTTTCCTTTATACGGATCATTTGCAGAAAAACAGCCCCAAAGCATGATGTTTCCACCCCCATGCTTCACAGTAGGTATAGTGTTCACAGCATTCTTTGTCCTCCAAACATGACGAGTTGAGTTTTTACCAAAACGTTATATTTTGGTTTCATCTGACCATATGACATTCTCCCAATCTTCTTCTGGATCATCCAAATGCTCTCTAGCAAACTTCAGAAGGGCCTGGACATGTACTGGCTTAAGCAGGGGGACACGTCTGGAAATGCAGGATTTGAGTCCCTGGCGGCGTAGTGTGTTACTGATGGTAGGCGTTTGTTACTTTGGTCCCAGCTCTCTGCAGGTCATTCACTAGGTCCCCCCGTGTGGTTCTGGGATTTTCTTGTGATCATTTTGACCCCACGGGGTGAGATCTTGTGTGGAGCCCCAGATCGAGGGAGATTATCAGTGGTCTTGTATGTCTTCCATTTCCTAATAATTGCTCCCACAGTTGATTTCTTCAAACCAAGCTGCTTACCTATTGCAGATTCAGTCTTCCCAGCCTGGTGCAGGTCTACAATTTTGTTTCTGGTGTCCTTTGACAGCTCTTTGGTCTTGGCCATAGTGGAGTTTGGAGTGTGACTGTTTGAGGTTGTGGACAGGTGTCTTTTATACTGATAACAAGTTCAAACAGGTGCCATTAATACAGGCAACAGGTGGAGGACAGAGGAGCCTCTTAAAGAAGAAGTTACAGGTGTGTGTGAGCCAGAAATCTTGCTTGTTTGTATGTGACCAAATACCTATTTTCCATCGTAATTTGCAAATAAATTCATTACAAATCCTACAATGTGATTTTCTAAAACATTTTGTCTGTCATAGTTTAAGTGTACCTATGATGAAAATGACAGGCCTCTCTCATCTTTTTAAGTGGGAGAACTTGCACAATTGGTGGCTGACTAAATACTTTTTTGCCCCACTGTATGTCCAAGTTGCTGTCTCAGAATATCATAATGGACCTGAAACTTTGACTTTCTCCACTTCCACTCTGCCTTTCTGCAATTTGTCTTTGATTAATTAGTTGACTGTCTCCCTCCCTCTCTGTCTCTGTCAAAGGTACTGAATGATCAGCTCATTGTTCCAATCCAAGCAGGACCTTGACACTCCATCCCTGACTGCCATGGAGGGTGCCCATGGCTACAGATTTAGGGTTGTACCTGGTAGGTTCCTTGATGATTTGTGTAAGATTGAGGGCATCTAGCTTAGATTGTAGGATGGCCAGGGTGTTATTAAGCATGTCCCAGTTTAGGTCACCTAACAGTACGAACTCTGAAAATAGATGGGGGTCCATCAATTCACATATGGTATCCAGGTCACAGCTGGGTGCTGAGGGGGTTTCTATATCAAGCGGCAATGGAGAGAGGCTTGTTTCTGGAAAGGTGGATTCTTAAAAGTAGAAGCTCAAATTGTTTGGGCACAGACCTGGATATTATGACAGAACTCTGCCGGCTAAGTCTGCCCCCTTTGGCAATTCTATCTTGTCGGAAAATGTTATAGTTAGGGATGGAAATTTCAGGATTTTTGGTGGTCTTCCTAAACCAGGATTCAGACACGGCTTTGACATCTGGGTTGGCGGAGTGTTCTAAAGCAGTGAATAAAACAAACTTAGGGAGGAGGCTTCTAATGTTAACATGCATGAAACCAATGCTTTTATGGTACAGAAGTCAACAAATGAGAGCGCCTGGGGAATGGGAGTGATGCTGGGGGCTGCAGAGCCTGGGTTAACCTTTACATCAACAGTGGAACAAAGGAGGAGTAGTAGGATGAGAGTACGGCTAAAGGCTAAAAGAAGTGGTCGTCTAGTGCTTTCGGAACAGAGAGTAAAAGGAGCAGGTTTCTGGGCGCGGAAAAATCGATTCAAACCATAATGTACAGACAAGGGTATGGTAGGATGTGAGTACAGTGGAGGTAAGCCTAGGCATTGAGTGATGATGAGAGAGGTTTTGTCTAGAGGCAACATTTAAGCCAGGTGCTGTCATCGCATGTGTGGGGGGTGACACATAAGGGCTAGCTAAGGCATATTGAGCAGGGCTGGAGGCTCTACAGTGAAATAAGACAAAAATGACTAACCAAAACAGTAATAGACAATGCATATTGACATTTGGGAGATACACGTGTAGCCGAGTGATCATAGGATCCAGTGAGTAGCTAGGCGAGCTGGAGGCACGGCGATTCAGACAGTTAGCAGGCCGGGGCTAGCAGCAGGCTAGCAGATGGGTCTCAGGGGAACGTCGCAATGGGAGACCCCCTCGGACGGTTACGTTGGCAGACCAGTCATGATGGATCGGCGGAGCTCCATGTCAGCAAAAAAGGGTCCAGGCCAATTGGCAAAAGAGGTAATTGCAGCCCAGGGATTGCTTGATTGATCTCTTCGGCTAGTCAGGAGATGGGCCTAGTTCAAGGCTAGCTGATGCTTGCTTCAGGACAGAGACATTAGACAGGAGTTGCCACTCGGATAGGAATCCGGAGATGTAGTAGAGAAAAGCAGTCCGATATGCTCTGGGTAGATTTTGCGCTGTGCAGGCTGGCAGGAGTTGTCCGGCCTGAGGCTGGCAGTCCGAGTTAACGGTGATGACCGCTAGCAGTGGCTAACTGACTACTAGCTAGTAGCTAGTTAGCTGGCTAGCTTCAAAAGTGTAAAAATAGCAGATTCATACGACATTGGGTGGGGCTGGTTGTGGGAGAGTATGTTCAGTCTGTAGACGGAAAATGAGATTAAAAATAATAAAATATATACAAAGAAAAACGATATATATAAAAGGGACGGGATAAGACAATCAAAACAGACAACACACTTCTACGCCACCACATACACGCAACATTAGCTAGGGAGTCAGCCAGCAGTTAGCTACTTTCTGTCAAAATTAGAAACGTATAATATGACAATGTAGCTAGTTAATGCTAGACTATCTATGGACGTGTCTCCGGCACGGATGCCATGCCACGGTTGCCCTTAGATTGAAGATGTAATCCGGAGAAAGATGTTTTCTCCATCTCTTTGGCTATTATACTCCAATTCCACTGATTTCAAAACTCGATCCCCAGAAAGTGGAGAGCAACACTTATGCAGCTCTACTACACAATATATATATTTTTTAAGCTGCGTTCAACTTCACAATGTTTTTAAAAAAAGCCGCATTCAATAGGATTATCAACACAGACTGACCAGATCAAATAGACAGAAGCCCTCTATTTGGCAGACCAATCCAAACTCCTCTCTCGGCATGTCCAGCCCACTCATTATTTCAGCTAATTGTGGCTAGTAGGAAGGTAGCTCACTTTTTCTGTGGCTTAAACAACAGGTCTCATAATTTAACAATTATATACGTATTTACAGATGGTATACAAGTGTAACTGGTGCACTGAGAGTTGGGAAGCAACTAATAAATGAATGAAAGACACAACACAAACAACGCACCTACATGAAAACAGAGTCAATAACACCTGAGGAAAGAACCAAGGGGAGTGACAGATATAGGGGCGATAATCAAGGAGGTGATGGATTCCAGGTGAGTGTCATGAGGGGCAGGTGTGCGAGACGATGGTGACGGGTGTGTGGGATAATCGGCAGCCTGATGACCTAGAGGCTTGAGAGGGAGTACATGTGACAGTACCCCCTCCCCGACGCAGGACACCATCAAAGGGGACAAACCCAGGGATCAGGAGCAGACCGGTCACCCTTGCTGATGTGCGAGTACCTGTCATGCCAGCTGAGGCATTGGAACCTGTCAAGTCTGCTGTGGTGTGGGAACCTGACAGATCGGTTGAGGCATGAAAGCCCGACGAGCCGGTGGAGGCATGAAAGCCTGGCGAGCCGGCGGAGGCATGAAAGCCCTATGAGCCAGCTGACGCATGGGAGCCTGGCTGTCCGGCTGACGCATGAGAGCCTGCTGAGGCAGGGGAGTCTGGCAATCTGGTTGAGGCACGAGAGCTTGTAGCAGTTCTCAGACCCAACGTCATTAAAATGAAATAAAAAACACTCCCGGATGCTTCCCTTAGGTGAGGTGTTATTCTGCAATGAGTGCGCTGAGATTTGGGAAGCATCAGGGATGCTGTAACGAGTGTTTTAATAAATAAATAATGGATAAACACGTAATACAAACAACACACCGACATGAAAACAGAGTCAATAACAGCCTTGGAAAGAACCAAGGTGAGTGACAGATAAAGGGAAGAAAATCAATGAGGTGATGGAGTCCAGGTGAGGCACATGTGCGTAAGACGATGGTGACAGGTGAGCGGGATAATCAGCAGCCTGATGACCTAGAGGCCAGAGAGGGAGTATATGTGACAACAAGTTTGTTTTTAAGGCACATGAATGTTCTCGGTCCAGAAGGCATTTCCTCCAAAAAAAGGCATTTTGAAAAAAAAAATGTAAAAATGGCTATCCTGTTAAATCGTGACTTACGACATAAGACTAGTTTCCTGAAACGGGTCACATATTCCCATGGTCTAGTAAATAGATGACATGGTGTCTTCACTCTGTACACAGTCTTTGGAGTAGATAAAAAATACATCATGGCAGGAGAGGACAGAGGGGATGAGAGGGCGTTTTGGACCCATCCAGAAGTTCCTGCTTCTACTTCTAATCAAAGCGATGTGAAAATGCAAATTTTGTTGAAGATCAAACCCTCTGTGCCCTGGGAGAAGTCAGAAATGGACTGCTTTGTGACGTGAATTGTCAATATCTGGAACAGCCCGTAGAGCGGGGGTGATTGGTCATAGGATTACATTGGAGACAACGGGAAAGTTTACAACCTGGCCTGGAATTGTATAGGTAAGTATTGTCCAGTACATCACAAACGCTTGCGCGACTGTCATTCTGTGCATCAATGTATCTCATCTGAATGACTCCTGTTTTAACTGGCTATGAAAATACTTCCATTTCTCTTTTTGTTCAGTTACCAAGGTTACTACAATGTTACTCTGTCCCTCAATTGACTGACCACTTGTATACCTTTTGCAAAAGCAAGCTACACAGAAACGTGTGGGAAGGCATTTAGACACACAGCATGAACACTCATGTATATTTTCATCCACATCAGTGTGGGTTTGACACAGCTAATATGGAGCTGTAGTGTATAATGTCATGTTTTCGATATTTAACCAACAGTGATTAGTCTTGGCAAGCCAGTAAAGGAGAAATGACATATAATTAAAAACACTTTAATAGAAATGCACTGACACATAATTATCCACAACATCAACCATAGAAGATATGCTAAACAAGATCAATCATAAAATCCCAGTGATTTTGTTTTCAAAATTTTGTCAACAGCAGTGAAGTTTAATATTTGGTCTCTCTCTAGAGACACTATCCTGTACTGTATCAAATTGATATATATATTGATTTTGTCCAAGATTGAGGAGCTACCACATAGCCACAAGGGTTTGGCATCCAACTCTTTCAATACATTGACTGACTGAAAGAGCACCCTTTGGAGTCAGATACAAGAAAAAAATAAATGGTGTAGAACTTTTTGCCACTATTTTGCTCACAGGACATGACATCATTTTTAAGACCACAAAACACGTTTCTAGGACGATATCACACAGTTGTACCCTTAGCTTTATTATATATGTGGGTTTTCTCATTTTCCCTTTCTGGTTTCTGCAGACTTCAGAGTGAGAATAATTTCCAATTTGATAATTTTGTTTCACCTTTGATTTTGGACTCTAATTCTGAGATTTGATATTTTGCCAAAAGCTATCATAACTCAAAGTTAGAGAGGTCTTGATAAAAATATTGTTTTCTTCTGAAACTGTATCATGATTAAATTTGTTTTCCTATATAGAGTATATGTCTGCCTCTCTATTAAGTTACGTGTGTGTCCAGCCTATAGCCACTCACTGTTGCAAGCCTGTATCCACTCACTTTTCATGGTCCTTTCATTTTGGACTTTATAAAACTTTATATAGTTGCCTACCGAGATCTGTAGAGGGTAAACTATCTACAGGCGGTCAATTTTGTTTCATACAGTGCATTTGGAAAGTATTCAGACCCCTTTAATTTTCCCACATTTTCTTATGGTACATCCTTATTCTAAGCATAAACAGGTTTAGGAATTCAGGAAAATGTATAAAACATTTCAAATGGAAATATCACATTTACACAAGTATTCAGACCTGTCCCGCCAGTTCGTGGTGGAGGCCAATGCTTCGGATGTCGGTGTGAGGCTGTCCTGTCCCAGCCTTCTTCTTCCATCGCTACGGAGAGGAACTACAATGTGGGTAATCGTGAGAAATGTTTTTGGTGGCCTACTATGGTTCCTGACAACTCTGCATTTGTCGCCAAATGCAATCTACAGAACAAGACTCACCGGCAAGCTCCGGCTGGTCTCCTTCAACCTCTGCATGTTCCTCACCATTCCTGGTCTCACATCTCCCTGGAATTTCTCACGGGTCTCTCCCAGTCTGATGGCAACACCGCCATCCTGAACGTAGTGGATCGGTTTTCCAAAGCCGCCCACTTCATTCATCTCCCCAAGAGAGCCTCTGCCAAGGAGATGTCCCAGCTCATGGTGCAGCCATGCTTTCCGGATCCATGGACTCCCAGTGGACATGGTCTCTGACCAGGGTCCTTAGTTCTCGTACCGGTTATGGAAAGTGTTCTGCACACTCATTGGGTCGTTGGCCAGGCTGTCCTCCGGGTTCCACCCCCAGTCCAGCGGCCAGTCGGAGCGAGCCAACCAAGACCTGGACATGACTCTCCGCTGCCTGGTCTCCGCCAACCCCACCACCTGGAGCCAGCAACTCATGTGGGTCAAATATGCCCACAACACCCTTCCTTGCTCTGCCATGGGTCTCTCGCTCTTTGAGTGTTCCCTGGGTCGGCATACCCTCGGACCAGATGTTTGTCCTCCCCTGTTGTTGTACCTGGAGGAGTGCCCGGTCGGCTCTTCTCAAGACCACCGCCAGATATCGACGACAAGCAGACCGCCACCGGACCCCAGCTCTCCGGTATCGTCATGGGCAGAGGGTATGGCAGTCCACCCGAGATCTGCTGCTCTGGGTGGAGTCCCACAAACTTTCCCCCCGGTTTATCAAGATCATTAGCCCCTCTGCTGTTCGTCTTCTGTTGCCCCGTACCCTCCGTACACATCACACTTTTCATGTGTCTAGGATCAAACCCATATGTCTCACAGCTCTTTGTCTCCTGTTTCCAGGCCCACCCCTCTCACCGTCTCATCGACGACCAACCGGAGTACCATTATACTCTTAAATCAATGTCATAATCTAGCAACATGTACTATAGGGTAAATTTCACAAAAATGAAGAACCAATTCATATTTTGGTAAACAGCAGTTAGTGTATTGTATATTCTGGAGAATATGGCAAATTTATGTGCCTGGTTTCATCAGTCTTGTCATTGTCAAATGAAATATAAAATCGGAGACATTTACCCTCAGATTGAAAAACCTTGAGTTGGGTGAAGCTGTATCCCTCCCCCTCAGACTTCTTGTTAGCAACAGTGTTGTTATGGAGGACACACTGTGGATGGCCAAGGGTTTCCTCAGCAAAGGGCTGAAATGTCAACTCAGTGGCGCCAGGCACAGCCACAGATAACATGTTCTCGGGGTAAAGGAACTGGGTTGTAGCAGAGCTCTTCCAGAGCTACGGACCCATATTTATAGGTATCAGGCTCTGCATGTAAATGAAAGAGATAATTATTGAAAGTACCATGAGGTATTGGTTGAAACCCGGGAGTGTAGTCTGAATAGGCATAGGATGCACATGGATGGAGAAACAAAACAAGAACTGGGTTCTTGTGGTTCACAGAGGAATAGAAAGCATTGTGTTATTTTTTAAATAACTCTAATTTACATTGAAATGGATCTCTGGTTGGTAGTTTGTCATTACTTTTGTGTGACTCGCTGCTTCAGCTAAACAAGTCAGTTGAATACCTTGGCTGGAGGTTGCTGTCTATATCCAGGAAGTATCAATCAAACTGCATTGGCTGAATAGAGTAGATAACATGGATATGAAAGTCCCCTCTGCATCTCCAGGCGCTGTTTCATAAATCACCAGATGACTACTGTCTAAGCCGCATTTGGGAATCAATGTTGCTTCTCAGCTAAAGCAAGGTGATATGAACAAAAATCCATAATCTCGCATGATAAATTGACTGAATTATCACAATAATGATAAATTGAATATGTTTTTTTTACCCGACTTTGAATATTGTAGTTATCAATTGTCCCATTAACAATCAGCCACAATAACAAACATATTTAATTTCATCCTTGACATGTATCTACAGTAGTAGTACCCTATAGGTTATTTGCTGTAATGAATGATGTCAGCAAAATGTCCACAATAAATGGATGATTTGGTCGATGTCGATAATCTATGGTTTATCCTCCCAGCATTAGTTTTAGCAATAGGTTCCCCTGTGAGATATTTGGTGGTAAACAATCCCAGGTCATTGCTGGTTAACACTGATTGATTATTTATTCCATAGCAACCAGATGCATGTGAAAGTCTCCCACTAGGATGTTCTGAACCTGAGTGTGAACATATCATGTAATATCAGCCAAAAAGACTACTGGCATTACTTTTTTGTCTGCTGTACTAGCTACAACACAACATCATGAAAACTGCAACCAACCTTTCTGAGACCACGCACAATTTGAAAAGGTGGAGATGCCATTGGGGTATATTTGTACACCTACAGTTAAAGTCGGAGGTTTACATACACCTTAGCCAAAAACATTTAAACACATAGTTCCTGACATTTAATCCTAGTAAATATCCCCTCTTTTAGGTCAATTAGGATCAGCACTTTCTTTTAAGAATGTGAAATGTCAGAATAACAGTAGAGAGAATGATTTATTTAAACTTTTATTTCTTTCATCACATTCCCAGTGGGTCAGAAGTTTACATACACTCAATTAGTATTTGGTAGCATGGCATTTAAATTGTTTAACTTGGGTCAAATGTTTTGGGTTGCCTTCTACAAGTTTCCAACAATAAGTTAGGTGATTCAGTTCTGCCCACAAATTTTCTAGAGGTAAGGGCTTTGAAATGGCCACTCCAATACCTTAACTTTGTTGTCCTTAAGCCATTTTGCCACAACTTTGGGGTCATTGTCCAATTGGAAGACACATTTGCGACCAAGCTTTACCTTCCTGACTGATGTCTTGAGAATATGCTTCAATATATCCACATCATTTTCATTTCTCATGAGGTCATCTATTTTATGAAGTGCACCAGTCTCTCCTGCAGCAAAGCACCCCCACATGATGCTGCCACCCCCGTGCTTCACGGTTGGGATGGTGTTCTTCAGCTTGCACACGCTTTTTACGCCAAACATTTGATGATCATTATGGCCAAACAGTATTCATTTTTGTTTCATCAGACCAGAGGACATTTCTCCAAAAAGTACGATATTTGTTCCCATGTGCAGTTGCAAAGCATAGTCTGGCTTTTTTATGGAGGTTTTGATCAGTGGCTTCTTCCTTGCTGAGCTGCCTTTCAGGTTATGTCGATATAGGAGTCGTTTTACTGTGGATATAGATACTTTTTCTGTATCTGTTTACTCCAGCATCTTCACAAGGTCCTTTGCTGTTGTTCTGGGATTGAAATCTGTGTTAAGATTGTGAGGACAACAACAGATAATGGCTCTATCTTCTTGAAAGCTTTCCATGTTTTTGGAGAAGATGAAAACAACGAGACAGTGGAAGGAGTGGGTGGTCAGGAAGATGATGGAGAGGAACAAGAGGTGAGTGAAGAAGTGGAGATTGTTGATGTGGCAACGATCTTGAATGAAGATGAAGCGCCAGTGCTTTCCACCTACTCACCTTAGTATCTACAGTCGATGCCCTGAAAGCAACATTCACTGAGGCTTACAAAAAAGTGTCCCTCACCAAGCACTTTGGAACAAGTTTGGAAGATCCACACTTGCAGCCGAAACGGTTAAAGATGCTTGCGACCTCCAGCTGCTGCGCCAGAATGCTACAAGGTGGAACTCCTGGTTCATGGCTGTAGAAAGACTCCTGAGGATCGTTAAGACAAATGAGAGGTGGCCGTCAAGTTCTCTGCACAGACTAAGTAAGAAAGGATGATGTATTATTTTGTCATAATTTAAGGTCTTGAATGTTGTCTAAATCTGTTGCACTGTTTCCTAGACCTTTTCTTGGACTAATAACTGTTTCACATACACTATCATTGATCCATTTAGTCAACTATTCATCCAGCCATTGATTACTGTAGTTAAATCAGGTGAAATGTTTTGTGGTCCCCTTTGTTTTATTATGATATATATTTTTATTCCTAGGTTTAATCTAGCTGAACTCATAGAGTATGTTGCCACCATGAGCCCAGTTGCAAAGGCCATCAATATCCTGCAGGCTGAAACCAATGTTCAGATGGGGTTGCTACTTCCAACTATCAACCTGCTGATCACAAAACTTGACCGAATCAAGTTGTCCCTGAAGTACTTTAAGCTCTGATGGATGCGCTACAACTGAGACTGAAGAAGTGCTTCAGCCCCATGTTTCACGGCCCTGAGCTGATAGCAGCTGCAATCCTTCTCCCCAAATTTAACATAAAATATCAATAATGTTCCAACCAGAGAATTCCTATGTCTGAAGAAAAGCACTGGAACGAGAGGTAACTCTGTCGGGAGCACGCGTCATGAGACCAAGGCACTCTGCCAGACCACGGACTCAAAGAGGTCTCATGAGCCCCTCCTTTATAGTAGAATGCTCATTCAAAATTCCAAAGACGGTTGATATCTAGTGGAAGCCGTAGGAAGTGCAACTTGACTCCATAGACACTGTGTATTCGGTAGGCAAAGCTTTGAAAACATACAAACCTTTTCGCCTGCCATTTGAGTTCTGTTATACTCACAGACATCATCCAAACAGTTTTAGAAACTTCAGAGTGTTTTCTATCGAATACTAATAATACTATGCATATATTAGCATCTAGGACAGAGTAGGAGGCAGTTCACTCTGGGCACACTATTAATCCAAAAGTGAAAATGCCCCCCCTATCCCAAAAAGGTTAAGGATGCAGGCCATTTAGGCAATCATGCAGCTGCCATAGAAGAAGGGAGCAAGGGACTTGTCATCAAATGAAGGTAAATCTCTACCCCGCCATGACTTTTAAAATGACCAGGAATAGTGGTCTGTTCAGCATGGGACATTATCATTACTGTCAAGTACAAATGTGTGCTTTTCAAATATGGCTCCAATATGGCTAATTGTAGCTGAGTATTCTGGGACGTGCACCAGTGTTTATGGCCCCGTAGCAGCCCAGAATTTTTGTGCCTCCATGACACGCGATTAAGAGAACTGTCAGATAACTATTGCATTTCTGTTAAAATAGTGGAATAACATAGATATGCTCTCCCATACTATTTCAACTCAGCGAGGGAGATCTGCATACTGTTCTTGCCCATTTCTCAAGCATTCAGCCACACATATGGTAAAGTGAATAAAGAGACTTGTAAATGTGGTAGCAAAGCATACTCCAGGCTCAGCGCTCACTGACAGAAAATAAAATGAACATGAAGCATTGCAGTAGAAAGGAGCTCTACTCCGACTTCAGTATTTTGTGTGTTCTTGGCTGTCTATTTTGACTTTGTTTAGATATACATACAATCACAAAGATAACCATAAGAAAGAGTGAGAGAAAATCGTAGATTGAAGAACAGGAAAGGAAATATCTCCACAGGCAGGCATACTGCAGAAATGCATTACATCACCATCAATCTTGTACATTTAATATTTCTCATGTAAATGAGCTTGGTTCTGCTGGTTCTATTTGGAGGACAAACTCAAGACCAGGGGCAGAAGCAAGGTAAAGAGGCTGTGCTCTGGAACTGACCAGCCTCCTGAGTGGCATCTTCCTGGACACAAAAACCTTGGACAAGCAAAACCATTAGTTATTTTTGGGGAATGGCATTCAGCGCAAATGCTTTCATTGACAAAGTACCGAAAGAGGGATTTGAGTGCTGCTGGGCAAAATGAGGACAAATAAATGTAGCACCCTTGACTCAATAACATTGACAGTACAGGCAAGTATATGCTGGCCGCAGTGGGCCTTTTCCAACCCAGAAGTGATCCATAACTACAGCCAATGTGGCAGTAGGTCTCATACCGCAGGCCAAGTAAGACAATGTTACATCCATGAAGGAATACCTGCTCAGGAGACCTTACCGAGCAATGCCTGCTATCCAAAGAGTAGCAGGCTACAGCCGGAGCACAAAATATTGTCTCTTAAAGTGGAACTGACAGTGTTTTAGCAACATGAAATCGTATTAAAATGTGATCATATACACCTCCAGGAAGAATATTACACTTTTTAAAAAATCTTAAGCGAGCACATTTTCATAAATTCATATAATGTTTGGGAATTAGGTATAGTAAGGCATTTGTGAAAATACTTTAGCAAAATAGACTGGCAAAGTAGACGTGCATTTCGACAATTAATACACATCGCAATAAATAAAACGGGACCTGAGACTACGCAGACTGATGGGCCATAGCCAATCAGAGCTACAGTAGACCTACATGGAAATAAACCATTTGCCACATGGGCCTGATTGCAGGCAGTAGCAACAGCGCGACTTTAGATCATTAGAATGCATTCACAAATGCGTTCTAGTTGCCTATGCACATAAACAACAACAACAACTAAATATATAATTTGACCTTTATTTAACTAGGCAAGTCAAGAGCACATTCTTATTTGCAATGACAGCCTACACCGGCCAACACGGGCGACGCTGCGCCAATTTTGTGCCGCCCTATGGGACTCCCAATCACAGCCGGTTGTTATACAGCCTGGATTTAAACCAGGGTGTCTGTAGTGAAGCCTCTACCACTGAGATGCAGTGCCTTAGATCGATGTGCCACTCGGGAGCCCAAGATCAACAACTAGCTAATGCTAGCCAGAACAAGATGAGCTAAAATCTAAGGAGGTAACATTAGATAAACCCTCTCATATGTTTTCAGCCTAGGCAATTGCTCAAATGTTGCTGTTATAGGCCTACATGTTTCTCCTTTGCATAGTGTTTTGTTGCAGGTTTAGTTTTTTGGTCACTTTCCATCCGATACCCGCTGTACACAGAACACAGGAAAACAGTGCAACAAGTTTTTATTTTTATTTTATTTTTTATTTATCCGTTATTTTACCAGGTAAGTTGACTGAGAACATGTTCTCATTTGCAGCAACGACCTGGGGAATAGTTACAGGGGAGAGGAGGGGGATTAATGAGGCAATTGTAAACTGGGGATTATTAGGTGACCATGATGGTTTGAGGGCCAGATTGGGAATTTAACCAGGACCCCGGGGTTAACACCCCTACTCTTACGATAAGTGCCATGGGATATTTAATGACCTCAGAGAGTCAGGACACCCGTTTAAGGTCCCATCCGAAAGACAGCACCCTACACAGGGCAGTGTGTAATTGCCCTGGGGAATTGGGATATTTTTTAGACCAAAGGAAAGAGTGCCTCCTACTGGCCCTCCAACACCACTTCCAGCAGCATCTGGTCTCCCATCCAGAAACTGACCAGGACCAACCCTGCTTAGCTTCAGAAGCAAGCCAGCAGTGGTATGCAGGGTGGTATAAGTTGAATTCACCAATGTGAACACATAGGGTGTAATTTCATAAAGTAGATGACTCAGCTGTTGACTGATTTATACTCACTTGTGTGTCCTAATTTATACCTGCGTGTGAGTCCTTATATTTTATAACTTTTTGACCACCAAGGTGACATTTTATGTAGGTTACAGCAATGATCTTTTGGAACCGGAACTTGGCATAAACATTTAGTCTACAACAACTTTAAGCTTCCGGTCCAGTTGAAGATTCGGTCAGTACCATTAGTGATAATATGATGCTGGCTTATGTGTGGGTCTGGGAGGAATTTGGCAATGCTTGCTGTGACTTGTAGTGCAGCGCAATCAGGTCGGTATGGTAGCAGGCCAAAATGATTTGACAACCCAAATCATTGCGCGGGGCGGGTCGAAATGTGTCACACCTTGTGATTGACATGAGTGCTAAACTATTACCCACAATATGACTGACTTGTGACCATTGCCCTCCCTAGTTTGATTGTATTGACATCCCCAGCCTTAGTTACAGTCGTCCATTTTTGTTCCAAGATATTTAGTCATTGAAATGTAAACAGTGCATCCCAAATAGTTGGAGGTAGCAAACAATGCTTTGATTTACAACCTGATAGCAATATTTTTTGGACTACAAAGAAATGTTTTGGGGAATTGTATTAATCATGCATTGAACTGCATCTATCTATTCTGCCAACAATGGCTTTGTCATGAATGGCTGTGTCATCAATGGCTGTGTCATGAAATTTTGAGTCAATAGAACCTATTTTTAAAACCTCTTATGAAGTTGGTTTTGTAGCATGAATTGGGAATTTTATATTTTTGCATGCTATTATGATTGTCTGTTTTATATCTGCAAAGTAGTTCGACCTCTTGAGACTAGGGGGCAGTATTTTGATGTTTGGATGAAAAACGTACCCAAATGAAACGGCCTATTCCTCAGGCCCAGAATCTAGAATATGCATATAATTGTCAGATTAGGATAGAAAACACACTAAAGTTTCCAAAACTGTCAAAATATTGCCTGTGAGTATAACAGAACTGATATTGCAGGCGAAAGCCTGAGAAAAATCCAATCAGGAAGTGACTCTTATTTAGAAACCTCTGCGTTCCTATGCGTCCCTATTGAGCAGTAAATGAGATATCAACCAGATTCCTTTTTCTATGGTTTCCCTAATGTGTCTAGTGTCACAATACATAGTTACAGGCTTTTATTTTGAAAAATGAGCCTGAACGTCAACATTGCGTCAGTGGTCAGCTGAAGTCTCTCAGAGTGTTTTGTGCATAAAGAACAAATGCGGCCATTATTCCTCTCTTTGCTACTAAGAAGCCATCTGTCCAGGTTGATATATTATCGAATAGATATTTGAAAAACACCTTGAGGATTGATTATAAACAATGTTTGCCATGTTTCTGTCGATATTATGGAGCTAATTTGGAATATGTCTATATTATGGAGCTAATTTCCGGTCGACTTCTCAGCCAAACGTGAAGAACTAACGGAGCTATTTCGGCTACAAAAATAATATTTTTGGAAAAAAGGAACATTTGCTATCAAACTGGGAGTCTCGTGAGTGAAAACATCCGAAGCTCATCAAAGGTAAACGATTTAATTTGATTGCTTTTCTGATTTTTGTGACCAGGTTGTCTGCTGCTAAGCTAGGCATAACGCTATGCTAGGCTATCGATAAACTTACACAAATGCTTGTCTTGCTTTGGCTGTAAAGCATATTTTCAAAATCTGAGATGACAGGGTGATTAACAAAAGGCTAAGCTGTGTTTCAATATATTTCACTTGTGATTTCATGAATAGGAATATTTTCTAGTAATATTTATGTCCATTGCGTTATGCTAATTAGTGTCAGTTGATGACAACGCTCCCGGATCCGGGGTGGTTAGTACCAAGAGGTTTTAAACTGAAGAAAACGGAACAAAACGTGGATTTGTCCAACAGAAACTCTTTGTTTGCAACTGTTGGACCAGTGATTGCACCCTAGATCAGCCAGATGCAGGCAAGAGTGTGCAAGGCGGTATTGAATGTGTTGCTGTTTGTCACCTTGATTACTCAAATTCTTCTGACATGTGCACCTACATTGTAAACTTTCATTCATATGCTGGGTTGTAACAACCTCATAGTGGTTATAGCGGAAATTTGAGTATCATGTAGTAGCCTAACTCTATCGCTGTTACATTGAGCTGTGTGAATGGAAAATGAATCACAGTCATCTAATATGATGTAATAGAAATAAAAATATATATATTATCCTCATCTTAAACGGCACTGACCACCAATGATTGACAGAGAGAGCAGGATAGATAGTTAGTTAGACTAGTAAACTATTTTGACCTGTGGTAAAGTCAGCGAGCAGAAAACTGTTGTGCATACGGGAAGTACCAAACCTCCTTGATAGAGGCGCATGCAAGCATATGAGGAAATTTGGCTAGGATGTAAGAAATTATATAGTAAAACCTGCAAAAGACCAAATGTAAACTAGGGAAATCCTCACTACCCTCCCCTGTGCCCAATAAAAAAAACACACGAACCTCACCTATTTTGGACCCTCCCAGTAAATTTCGATTTGTCCCTAATGAACAACAAAACCAATAGTTATTTAAGGGTTGTTTATCAAAGTTAGATGGCTAACTAATTGATTCAGCGTTGTATTATACCCCTCTGGACTCTTGCATCAGCCTGGCAGATATAGTTAATTAGCTTATGTTGTCATGTTCATAATATATTCATTCGTACATTGCCAGAGTACCTTCTTCTGATAGTTTGCTTAGTTGGGTTGGAATATTCTGGACATTCAATTTTTTCTGTTGTCTAGAGGAATGGATCTGTTCTAATCTGGGACTGTCAGGATTTGGCCAGGATTGTTCCGGTTTTGGCCACTAGATGACCCCATTGTGCTTTTTTGACCCTTTTGTTTTCCCTTGTTTCCAGTCATTATTTGCACCTGTGCCTCGATTCCCTTGAATGTATTTAAACCCTTAGTTTTCTTCAGTTCTTTGCTCTGTGTTTGAAAGTTAGCACCCAGCCCCAGCGATGCTGTGAACATTTGTTACTCAATTTGGACGCTCTTGCGGTACTCTGTTTTTGTTCTCGTTAATTTATTTTTGATTATCTTTTGAGGCTTTTCCCCTGCTGTACCTACCACCTTGTGGATTTATTTATTTTTGACTTAGAGGATTACCTTTTTCTCTTGGTATTACTTTTGACGTTGTGGATTCATATTTTTGCCTGAAGAACCTTCCTTTTTAATTTATTAAAACACCGTCTCAAGAACTGCTGTGTCTGCCTCATCTTCTGAGTTCTGCTGACTATTAGTGGCTCAGTTTGCTAAGTGACTGTTTCTCACACCGGAGACCCAGTTTGCTAAGTGACTGTTTCTCACACCGGAGACCCAAGTTCGTAACTGGGTCCTGACACTTAACTGTGTCATGATGCTGTGAACTCTATTGACCCCTGCCTCATTTTACCCCGAGTTCCGACCAGGCAGCCATGACATCTCTTAGGTGGGCACTGATAGCTCTAAATGGAGGATTTGGTACAAAGATAGACATGTGGACTCAATCATTTGAGTAAATCACAGTATTTGGTGGACTCAGAGCGTACGAATAGTGCTCATTAAATGCAAATTTGGATAACTCTTATGACCCTGTCAGCACTACATCTCAATCATATTTCCCCTCCGATAGTTGGCATATTGTTTTGGAATCCTGATTTATGGCGGAATAATAAAGTCGGGAACTGACTTTCTGAATTAATAATGTTGCAGGGAATAAGGGTTTCTATAGTGGATGTAACTCTGCATGTCAATGACTCATAAAGAAGGGAAGGGTTTTTTTGCCACAGGGAAGGTATTCTTCGTGCTTTGCAGGAGAGATGCCTGGGCTGGGAGACAGCAGTCGGAAGCAGGATTCCCTCTTCTCTCCCTTTGGATAATGGGCTTTAAAAGCTGGTGTGGACCAGCACTCATTTAGCCCAACAAACAGGGACTGTACGGTAGTGGGGAAAGCCTCTGCCACATTGAAATGGGTACTTCCAAGGAGAAAATAGTACAGCCTATCAATTTATGGATTCCTCCCTCCCCCCACTCATGGTCTGGGCTCATTTTGTGACAGATGAAGGTGAAACAGACATGGTATGGAAGCAATCACATTTTGTAGGAAATTTTGTAGGAAAGGTTTTATGTTCAGTTAGTTCAAAGTCAAAGCTTATAGATTTCGTCCTGATCTCTTTTATAGAGCAATTATAAATATAATATATATAATTATAAAGTGTCAATGGCAAATATGTTGGAGAGTTGGCCTTCTCTCTAGCTCCAATTTTGCTCCGGTACCGCTCAGACATGAGCTCTTGGCATGCTTTGCCCAGCATTTTTAATTTCCTTCATTACTGTTCTTTTAATTAGACGTATTCTGTTGTCTTTATTTAGCCTACCCCAACACTAATGAGCTGATGTTGATATGAGTCGACCAATAAATAGGTCATACAGCCTGCGTAATTAATTGTGAGATAACAAATGAGCCCATGCAGCACCTCCGTAGATGTTTAGATCTCTAGGCTATTGTAAGAAATAAACAAACTCATACAAATTAGTTTTTAAGTGTGCTTAAGTTGTCTTCAACTGTAAAAAGTGAGTTTCACAGTTACAACTGAAGTATTTGACCATCAATAGATTATAGAAAAATTTGTAATAAGTTATAGCTTACATTTTGTGTGACTTAACTGTATTGTTGTACATTTGCTAACTTAAGTATACATTCAACCCATGGCATAGAAGGATGTGCCAGCAGTCTCTTGGGAAATTAACTGGGACCTCTTCATCTGCAGACGGGCTTTCACAAATCTCCATATCTGAGGACAGACAACATCACAATGAAACAGCCTTCATTATATTACAATTAGACCATTGCTTTGTCTGTCGTCATAGTTATCCTCTAGGGACTAGAACTGGAGAATCTATTCATAATGTCCTCCCAAATCCTGCCCTAACTAACTAGTACACCTACTCCCTTTTCTGACTGCTGGAGCAGCAAATCCTTTCACCCACTTCTATTACCGTCATCTAGGCCACATGACAGTTTCTCAATTTCTTTTAAAGATTTGACTGCTCAGTGGTAGTCCCTGTTCTCCTGCATTCTTGTTTTACTTTTGTAAGTACAGTTGTGGGTTTGTTGAGAAGAATATCAAGGAAATATTTTCTAGCTTGCAAATGTCAGGGAACACGTTAGCTCTTTGGTTACTCCTCCATCGACATGGTGCGTAAATATTTTTACCTGTTGTAGCCGTTGGTTGTAGCTAGCTAGCTAATGTTTGAACATGCTGATTTCCGCTTAGTTAATGACAGTAAATGTGTATGATGAGGTTTTCTAAAGTGTGTATGTTCTGTCTGTGTGTGTGAGAGAGAGATGATCACAAGATTAGAAAACATTGTCATGTCAACATTGAGTCATGCTAGCTGTGTGTGAGTAAGTGTGTGAGAGAATACACATATAGGAAACATTGATTGTTTGTGTACAGTGGTTTTTCATGTAAAAGTTATGAGCTTATGCTGTGACCTTTAGTGGTAGATGGTGGCATTCTGTCATTGCACCACACTATCACAAGGGTGAGTTAGAATACTGATCTATCGGTAGTCTAAACTGTGGCAATTAATGGCAACCTTTTGTTCCCTGTACTCTATATATATATATATCTATTTATTATACCTGTTGATACAGGGCTCATATGTGAAACTATTCTAACTGAACATTTTCTTTCACAGTGACACTTGACTCCGAATGGCAGCCCCCAAGGCCAAGGTTTCCATCCCCCACTGAAGCTGGTTCATCCAGCTCCTGCCACAAGTGGTGTTCATCTGCCCAAATGTATTTCTGCAGGCATGGATGTGCCTCAGGGCCAAAAGGGCACAGCATGGAGGCGTCGCTGTGTTCTTTGCAAAATTACGTCACCCATCACCTGCGCCACATGCTTGGTGACCCTATGATTTACAGCAGAAAGAGACTACTGAGGCACCTGGCATCAGCAGCACAATATTGAGCAGAGATTTGGCAGAGTGGGTGGGGTTATATCCTTTCTGTTTGGCCCTGTCCGGCGGTCTCATCGGATGGGGACACAGTGTCTCCTGACCCCTCCTGTCTCAGCCTCCAGTATTTATGCTGCAGTAGTTTGTGTCGGGGGGCTAGGGTCAGTTTGTTATATCTGGAGTACTTCTTCTGTCTTATCCGGTGTCCTGTGTGAATTTAAGTATGCTCTCTCTAATTCTCTCTTTCTCTCGGAGAAGGACCTGAGCCCTAGGACCATGAGTCAGGACTAGCTGGCATGATGACTCCTTGTCGTCCCCAGTCCACCTGGCCTTGCTGCTGTTCCAGTTTCAACTGTTCTGCCTGCGGCTATGGAACCCTAAACTGTTCACTTTTACTCTTGAGGTGCTGTCCTGTTGCACCCTCTACAACCACTGTGATCTCTACCCAGCACAGCCAGAAGAGGACTGGCCACCCCTTATAGCCTGGTTCCTCTCTAGATTTCTTCCTAGGTTTTTGCCTTTCTACTGAGTTTTTCCTAGCCACCGTGCTTCTACACCTGCATTGCTTGCTGTTTGGGGTTTTAGGCTGGGGCTATATAAATATATTTGATTTGATAGAGGACTCAGGGTCTTCCAAATATTGAAAGTGGGTATATATATATATATATATACATTTACAAAATAACATGGGTAACTACTTACCCACTTTCAATATTTGGAAGACCCTGAGTCCTCTATCAAATCAAATATATTTATATAGCCCCAGCTATTTTTCTCAACAAAAATTATTTTTTTAGGGGGGGGATGTTAGAATACCATTTTGGTATTTTGTATATAGTTATTTGTTTCAAAGTGTATACCTTCGCCAATTTGACCACTTGGGTACATTTGGGATACTTGTGTGGGACACCTCGGTGACTTCATGATAAATGTCTTGTACCACACTCATTTTGGAAGTTATCATTCTGAAACTTTGCACAAGTACTGTTGCCCTCTTATATATTTAACTGAAATTGTCCCCATCATCCTATCTGAATGTTTGTTTTATCTTGTTCATTTTAAAGATGATACAAAAATAAAAATAAATAACGTATGTTTTTTTCCATTGTTTTATCTAAACCAGATGTATTGTTTTATATTCTCCTACATTCAATTCACATTTACACAAACTTCAGCATGTTTTCTTTCGAATGGTACCAAGAACATGCATATCCTTGGTTCTGTGCCTGAGCTACAGGCTGTTAGATTTGGGTATGTCTTCAGGTGGAAATTGAACAAAGTATGGGGGAGCTGTAAGAGGTTATTAAAGAAAATAGTGATAAATAAAAATATAAACCAGTTTCATTTAAGGACCAAAGAATTGACAGCTGAGCCATGTAGATTGCAAAATATGTAGTTGGGAAGAGATTTCCGATGTACTGATTCCATGGCACGTGGTTTATGAATTGACACACAATATCCTGTTCATTATAACCTACTGCAGGCCTAAAACCTATGGGTTTAACCTTCTAAATTAATGATTATATTGAAGATAGAAGCCGCTTCTTAATGAGTTCCAAGAGGCAATCTGTTATCCAACTATTATTATTACTGAATGACAGAACATGGGAACTGGTCTTGATAAATCAATGAGATTTTTATTTGGAAATGTTTTGCTCTTCACGTAGTAGTTTAGGCCTACAGTACTCTCAACCAGTCCCGTTGTACAGCGCCATATTTCCCTAACCGAAACCCTTAATTAAATAGCTTTAGCCATGATTTTAAAATGAATCAGCTGATGCATTGTAGAGCCAGGTGGTATTGGCAGAGAGTCACGTCATTGGAGGATATTCAGGAGGCATTGGCGGAGAGTCAGGCAGAGAATGACGTGTTGAAGAGGGCGAGGAACAAGATGGAGTCACATTCCATGCCAGGCACACCTGTGAGCTCCTGTTTGTGGACTCAACATGTCCATGGTGAAAATACGTGTATATTTGTGGAAAAATCACCCGCATGAACTCTTCAGTCATTTCACAGTTTACCTATTTGCTTATGGTTTTGCCTACACCTCGCGACCTGTTTTAAATTATATGAGCAAAAAAAATGTAACTTTATTTGGAAGAGCAAGCCAGACAAAATTAAAAAGGGCGTATTTATAAATTATAATGAATTGAATTCGGAGGGCAGAAATTAGAAATTACTTTATCAAGTGGAAGTAGTCTATCGGCCCAGCAATAAAGACCAAAATTTGTTAAAGAAAATTGTGATAAATAAAAATATATACCAGTTTAATTTAAGGATTTAAAAAAGTACAGCTGTGCCATGTAGATTGCAAAACAGTTGGGAAGAGATTTGCGATGTACCGACTCCATGCACATGGTTAATGAATTGACACGCAATTTTCCATTCCTCCTGAAAGCCCTAATACTAAAAACAGTCAAATTCATTATCTCCGTTTCCCACACACACTTTAAACATTTGGATAATAATGTTTAAAGTTTGACTTTGGTTGATTTGAATACTTCTGATAGCCAAAATTCGAACTCCACCCATAACTTTTAAACATTCACAGGACGCATGGATTATTATGACCTACTTCAGGCCTAAAACCTGTGGGTGCTAACAATGTTTCCATGATGGGCTATTAGCAGGACAATAGACTTTCGCCTTTTCAAAAGGATAGCTCGGGCTTGCTGGGAAAAAATATCCTTGCAATGTATTAAGTACTCTGTTTTACATTTCTAACGACAAACATCATGTTGGGTAAAGCATATATATACTGACTATTTCTTCATCAACATCTTCATGCTTTCGTTAATAAAATAATAATATAAATACTCTTTCAAAATGCACTATCAGAAGGACAATAGACTCTTGCCGAGTTTATAAATATCATTGAATGACAGCATGGAGACCGGTCTTGATAAATCAATCATGGGCCTATTTATATAATGAAAAAAAATCATAGGGCAGAAATGATTACATTTCTTAGCATTAGACCTCTCACAAAAGTTATACTTAAATCCAAACTGTTTTTTCAGATTGCACAGTGCTTTGTTTGTCAGACTAATCATTGGGTCGAAACTACAGAACAGTACAAAACAAAACACATGGTTAATGTTCTGGAATTTAAATATATATATTTTTATATATATTTAAAATGTCTTCCAGAGCATTTCCAAGCAAGGGGACTGGTCTTGATAAATCAATGAGATGTTTATTTTCAGACCAGACAGTCGTGGCCAATGTTAAGAGTAAATGAGTGAAGAGGTGTGGAGTCAGGCGCAGAGAGCAAAAGATGTGGGAAAAACAACACGCTTTAATGTCCCGGAAACATATCATGAACAAAAGTGGAAACACAAATGAACAGAAACCCATGCTGCAGCGTAGCCTAGTGGTTAGAGCGTTGGACTAGTAACCGGAAGGTTGGACTAGTAACCGGAAGTTTGCGAGTTCAAACCCCCAAGCTTGACAAGGTACAAATCTGTCGTTCTGCCCCTGAACAGGCAGTTAACCCACTGTTCCCAGGCTGTCATTAAAAATAAGAATATGTTCTTAACTGACTTGCCTGGTTAAATAAAGAAGAAAAAAAGAAATGCCAACAAAATACACTCAAACAAGGAAACAGGAGAACAAGCCCGCACGAAACAGAAGCGGGCTGAACAGACTATATATAACCCTATCCTAACAACCAAACAAGAAACAGGTGCTACCAATTAGACAGAACTAAACGAACACAGAACAACGGATTGGCGATAGCTAGTAGACCGGCGACGACGACCGCCGAGCGCCACCCAAACAAGAAGGGGAGTCACCTTCGGTAATATTCGTGACAGCCAAAAGTTGAGAATGACACAAATATAAATTTTCACAAAGTCTGCTGCCTCAGTTTGTATGATGGCAATTTGCAAATACTCCAGAATGTTATGAAGAGTGATCAGATGAATTGCAATTAATTGCAAAGTCCCTCTCTGCCATGCAAATGAACTGAATCCCCCAAAAATATTTCCACTGCATTTCAGCCCTGCCACAAAAGGACCAGCTGACATGTCAGTGATTCTCTCGTTAACACAGGTGTGAGTGTTGACGAAGACAAGGCTGGAGATCACTCTGTCATGCTGATTGAGTTCGAATAACAGACTAGAAGCTTCAAAAGGAGGGTGGTGCTTGGAATCATTGTTCTTCCTCTGTCAACCAAGGTTACCTGCAAGGAAACACATTCCGTCGTTATTGCTTTGCACAAAAAGGGCTTCACAGGCAAGGATATTGCTAACAGTAAGATTGCATCTAAATCAACTATTTATCGGCTCATCAAGAACTTCAAGGAGAGCAGTTCAATTGTTGTGATGAAGGCTTCAGGGCGCCCAAGAAAGTCCAGCAAGCGTCTGAAACCGTCTCCTAAAGTTGATTCAGCTGCGGGATCGGGGCAACACCAGTATAGAGCTTGCTCAGGAATGGCAGCAGGCAGATGTGAGTGCATCTGCATGCACAGTGAGGCAAAGACTTTGAGGAAGGACTGATGTCAAGAAGGGCAGCAAAGAAGCCACTTCTCAGGAAAAACATCACAGCCAGACTGATATTCTGTTAAAGGTACATGGATTGGACTGCTGAGGACTGGGGTAAAGAGTTATTTTCTCTGATGATTCCCTTTTCTGATTGTTTGGGGCATCCGGAAAAAAGCTTGTCCGGAGAAGACAAGGTGAGCACTACCATCAGTCCTGTGTCATGCCAACAGTAATCTTGAGACCATTCAAGTATAGTGTTGCTTCTCAGCCAAGGGAGTAGGCTCACTCACAATTTTGCCTAAGAACACAGCCATGAATAAAGAATGTTACCAACACATCCTCCGAGAGCAACTTCTCCCAACCATCCAGGAACAGTTTGGTGACGTACAATGCCTTTTCCAGCATGATGGAGCACCTTGCCATAAGGCAAATGTGATAACTAAGGGAACAAAACATGAATATTTTGGGTCCATGGCCAGGAAACTCCCCAGACCTTAATCCCATTGAGAACTTGTGGTCAATCCTCAAGAGGTGGGTGGACAACCAAAATCCCACAAATTCTGACAAACTCCAAGCATTGGTTATGCAGTAATGAGCTGCCATCAGTCAGAATGTGGCCCAGAAGTTAGTTAACAGCATGCCAGGGTGGATTGCTTAGGTCTTGAAAAAGAAGGGTCAACACTGCAAATATTGATTCTTAGCATGAACTATAACAAATAAAAAGCCTTTGACACTTATGAAATACTTGTAATTCTACTTCAGTATTCCATAGTAACATCTGACAAAAATATCTAAAGACACTGACGCAGCAACTGTGGAAATTAATATTTGTGCCATTCTCAACTTTTGGCCACGACTGTATAACCCTAAGAGTTGGGCACATGTAACGTATTTCTGCAGATTGTACACATTTTTGTTTGGCTTTTGAAATAATATTTTTTTACCACGTTAGATGCTGTGTTTTTAGTTGATGACCAATGTAAAAAGGTCAAATGCATTTGTGAATTCATTCGCTTTATTGTTTAATTATTATTTATTTTCTCTTCTCTATGGAGTTCTTTTAAGAGTAAAGTTGGCTAATGAAGGCCACAAATTGTTGCTTACTGGAACAAGAAAGTTGGGCAACTTTTCAACACCGTTAGCATTATTTTGGATTATTTTGCTCTTCACTTACAGTCACTTAGTAGCCTACACCCGACCGGTCACGTTGTACAGTGCCAACATTTGAAAGCCAGTCACTGTTCCCCTCCATGTAAACAAAACTTGTTCTTCCTTTCTTATTCTCTTATTATCTTCTCGCTAAATAAAAAGGTACTGTAGTTGTCCAGCGGCTTCCCACCTTTCCCTCAGATACTCAGCAAAAAAAGAAACGTCCCTTTTTCAGGACTCTATCTTTCAAAGATAATTCCTAATAATCCAAATAACTTCACAGATCTTCATTGTAAAGGGTTTAAACACTGTTCCCCATGAACCATAAACAAGTAATGAACATGCACCTGTGGAACGGTCGTTAAGACACGAACAGCTTACAGACGGTAGGCAATTAAGGTCACGTTTATGAAAAGTTAGGACACTAAAGAGGCATTTCTACTGACTCTGAAAAACACCAAAAGATAGATGCCCAGTGTCCCTGCTCATCTGCGTGAACGTGCCTTAGGCACGCTGCAAGGAGACAGGAGGACTGCAAATGTGACCAGGGCAATAAATTGCAATGTCCGTACTGTGAGACGCCTAAGACAGTGCTACAGGGAGACAGGATGGACAGCTGATCATCCTCGCAGTGGCAAACCATGTGTAACAGCACCTGCACAGGAACGGTACATCCGAACATCATACCTGCGGGACAGGTACAGGATGGCAACAACTGCCAGAGTAACACCATGAACGCACAATCCCTCCATCAGTGCTCAGACTTTCCGCAATAGGCTGAGAGAGGCTGGACCGAGGGCTTGTAGGTCTGTTGTAAGGAAGGTCATCACCAGACATCACTGACAACAACGTGACCTATGTGCACAACCCACTGTCGCTGGACCAGACAGGAAAGGCAAAAAGTACTCTTCACAGACGAGTCGCGGTTCTGTCTCACCAGGGGTAATGGTCGGATTCACGTTTATTGTCGAGGGAATGAGCATTACACTGCTTTACACCGAGGCCTGTACTCTGGAGTGTGATCGATTTGGAGGCCCCAGTTATGGTCTGGGGCGGTGTGTCACAGCATCATCGGACAGCTTGTTTTCATTGCAGGCAATCTCAATGCCGTGCGTTACAGGGAAGACATCCTCCTCCTTCATGTGGTACCCTTCATGCAGTCTCATACTGACATGACCCACCAGCCAAACTGCTCGTTCTCTGCGTGATTTCGTGCAAGACAGGAATGTAGTGTTCTGCCATGGCCGGATCTCAATCCCATTGAGCACGTCTGGGACCTGTTGGATCGGAGTGTGAGGGCTCAGGCCATTCCCCCCAGAAATGTTCAGGAACTTGCAGGTCCCTTGGTGGAAGAGTGGGGTAACATCTCACAGCTGGCAAATCTGGTGCAGTCCATGAGGAGGAGGTGCACTGCAGTACTTAATGCAGCTGGAGGCCACACTAGATACTGACTGTTCTTTTGATTTTGACCCCACTTCTGTTCAGGGGCACATTATTCAATTTCTGTTAGTCACATGTCTGTGGAACTTGTTCAGGTTTTTTCAGTTGTTGAATCTTATGTTCATACCAATATTTACATGTTAAGTTTGCTGAAAATAAACGCAGTTGACAGTGTTTCTTCTTTTGCTGAGTTTACATCCATGACTCTTCCTATAACATCTACATCCATCTAATCCTTGTTTAGTGTTACTGAATCAGGCTCTGTCTGTCTTGGAATGGAAACACCATTATATTAATCAAATAAGCTAAGTTTCTTAAAATCAATCCCATATACTATGTTCTTACAAAAAACTTTAAATTCTCTAGTACAGCCGATATTAAAAACCGTCAAATGCTTCTCAAAGATGCCCTATGGTTGTCAAACTAGCACTAACTAGCACTAATGGCAACAATGGCTGACACATAAATAACGTGCCATAGAATAAGGCAAGCTGTGCTGCAGTACGACGCAAGTTTTAAATGAAGAACCAGTGTACATCAAAATAACACGCAAATATAAAGCTGATGATATTTCATTTCGCCATAGTATGTAACTTTAGCTAGCTAGCAGTTTATTAGCCTACACACAGTGGTCTGCTATAGGTAGCTAGCTAATAATACTCTGTTTTTTTATATTTTCAAAACGTATTTACTTACTTGAATAGTTTTATGCCCACGCCCACAAAGCGGACAATCCTTTGGACCGAAGCATTGTCAAGCGGAGGGGTCGGTTCTGGTCAAAATGTATTGTGAGCAATTTTTTTGCGGAGTGGTGGAAAGGGTGTTGAGCATGGGAGCGGGCTTTTCTTGAGCGATGAGTGGGATTTCCGAAGGCTCAAATCCCACGCATAAACTATTTAGTCAACCTTCCTGTGAATTTACAGTAGTCGTTGCATGTGCAGTTCATATTGTGTGAATTTTCTGTATAGGAGTGTTTACATGTGCTGTGTAGTTAGTATATATACAGTGCATTAGAGAAGTATTCAGACCCTTCCCTTTTTCCACATTTGGTAACGCGCATCCTTTTTCCATTGATCATCCTTGAGATGTTTCTTGAACTTGATTGTAGTCCACCTGTGGTAACTTCAATTGATTGGACATGATTTGCAAAGGCACACACCTGTCTATTTGAGGTCCCACAGTTGACAGTGCATGTCATAGCAAAAACATTTACATTTACATTTAAGTCATTTAGCAGACGCTCTTATCCAGAGCGACTTACAAATTGGTGCATTCACCTTATGACATCCAGTGGAACAGTCACTTTACAATAGTGCCCTTGTTTGGGTGTAGGGCCTGATCAGAGCCTGGAGGTACTGAGGTGCCGTTCCCCTCACAGCTCCGTAGGCAAGCACCATGGTCTTGTAGCGGATGCGAGCTTCAAGTGGAAGCCAGTGGAGAGAGCGGAGGAGCGGGGTGACGTGAGAGAACTTGGGAAGGTTGAACACCAGACGGGCTGCGGCGTTCTGGATGAGTTGTAGGGGTTTAATGGCACAGGCAGGGAGCCCAGCCAACAGCGAGTTGCAGTAATCCAGACGGGAGATGACAAGTGCCTGGATTAGGACCTGCGCCGCTTCCTGTTTGAGGCAGGGTCGTACTCTGCGGATGTTGTAGAGCATGAACCTACAGGAACGGGCCACCGCCTTGATGTTAGTTAAGAACGACAGGGTGTTGTCCAGGATCACGCCAAGGTTCTTAGCGCTCTGGGAGGAGGACACAATGGAGTTGTCAACCGTGATGGCGAGATCATGGAACGGGCAGTCCTTCCCCGGGAGGAAGAGCAGCTCCGCCTTGCCGAGGTTCAGCTTGAGGTGGTGATCCGTCATCCACACTGATACAGAGATGCGATTCGCCACCTGGTCATCAGAAGGGGGAAAGGAGAAGATGAATTGTGTGTCGTCTGCATAGCAATGATAGGAGAGACCATGTGAGGTTATGACAGAGCCAAGTGACTTGGTGTATAGCGAGAATAGGAGAGGGCCTAGAACAGAGCCCTGGGGGACACCAGTGGTGAGAGCGCGTGGTTAGGAGACAGATGCTCGCCACGCCACCTGGTAGGAGCGACCTGTCAGGTAGGACGCAATCCAAGGGTGGGCCGCGCCGGAGATGCCCAACTCGGAGAGGGTGGAGAGGAGGATCTGATGGTTCACAGTATCGAAGGCAGCCGATAGGTCTAGAAGGATGAGAGCAGAGGAGAGAGAGTTAGCTTTAGCGGTGCGGAGCGCCTTCGTGATACAGAGAAGAGCAGTCTCAGTTGAATGACTAGTCTTGAAACCTGACTGATTTGGATCAAGAAGGTCATTCTGAGAGAGATAGCGGCAGAGATGGCCGAGGACGGCACGTTCAAGAGTTTTGGAGAGAAAAGAAAGAAGGGATACTGGTCTGTAGTTGTTGACATCGGAGGGATCGAGTGTAGGTTTTTTCAGAAGGGGTGCAACTCTCGCTCTCTTGAAGACGGAAGGGACGTAGCCAGCAGTCAGGGATGAGTTGATGAGCGAGGTGAGGTAAGGGAGAAGGTCTCCGGAAATGGTCTGGAGAAGAGAGGAGGGGATAGGGTCAAGCGGGCAGGTTGTTGGGCGGCCGGCCGTCACAAGACGCAAGATTTCATCTGGAGAGAGAGGGGAGAAAGAGGTCAGAGCACAGGGTAGGGCAGTGTGAGCAGAACCAGCGGTGTCGTTTGACTTAGCAAACGAGGATCGGATTTCGTCAACCTTCTTTTCAAAATGGTTGACGAAGTCATCTGCAGAGAGGGAGGAGGGGGGGAGGGGGAGGAGGATTCAGGAGGGAGGAGAAGGTGGCAAAGAGCTTCCTAGGGTTAGAGGCAGAAGCTTGGAATTTAGAGTGGTAGAAAGTGGCTATAGCAGCAGAGACAGAAGAGGAAAATGTAGAGAGGAGGGAGCGAAAGGATGCCAGGTCTGCAGGGAGGCGAGTTTTCCTCCATTTCCGCTCGGCTGCTCAGAGCCCTGTTCTGTGAGCTCGCAATGATTCGTCGAGCCACGGAGTGGGAGGGGAGGACCGAGCCGGCCTGGAGGATAGGTGGCATAGAGAGTCAAAGGATGCAGAAAGGGAGGAGAGGAGGGTTGAGGAGGCAGAATCAGGAGATAGGTTGGAGAAGGTTTGAGCAGAGGGAAGAGATGATAGGATGGAAGAGGAGAGAGTAGCGGGGGAGAGAGAGCGGAGGTTGGGACGGCGCGATACCATCCGAGTAGGGGCAGTGTGGGAAGTGTTGGATGAGAGCGAGAGGGAAAAGGATACAAGGTAGTGGTCGGAGACTTGGAGGGGAGTTGCAATGAGGTTAGTGGAAGAACAGCATCTAGTAAAGATGAGGTCGAGCGTATTGCCTGCCTTGTGAGTAGGGGGGGAAGGTGAGAGGGTGAGGTCAAAAGAGGATCGGAGTGGAAAGAAGGAGGCAGAGAGGAATGAGTCAAAGGTAGACGTGGGGAGGTTAAAGTCGCCCAGAACTGTGAGAGGTGAGCCGTCCTCAGGAAAGGAGCTTATCAAGGAATCAAGCTCATTGATGAACTCTCCGAGGGAACCTGGAGGGCGATAAATGATAAGGATGTTAAGCTTGAAAGGGCTGGTAACTGTGACAGCATGGAATTCAAAGGAGGCGATAGACAGATGGGTAAGGGGAGAAAGAGAGAATGACCACTTGGGAGAGATGAGGATCCCGGTGCCACCACCCCGCTGACCAGAAGCTCTCGGGGTGTGCGAGAACACGTGGGCGGACGAAGAGAGAGCAGTCAGAGTAGCAGTGTTATCTGTGGTGATCCATGTTTCCGTCAGTGCCAAGAAGTCGAGGGACTGGAGGGAGGCATAGGCTGAGATGAACTCTGCCTTGTTGGCCGCAGATCGGCAGTTCCAAAGGCTACCAGAGACCTGGAACTCCACGTGGGTCGTGCGAGCTGGGACCACCAGATTAGGGTGGCCGCGGCCACGCGGTGTGGAGCGTTTGTATGGTCTGTGCAGAGAGGTGAGAACAGGGATAGACAGACACATAGTTGACAGGCTACAGAAGAGGCTACGCTAATGCAAAGGAGATTAGAATGACAAGTGGACTACACGTCTCGAATGTTCAGAAAGTTAAGCTTACGTAGCAAGAATCTTATTGACTAAAATTATTAAAATTATACAGTACTGCTGAAGTAGGCTAGCTGGCAGTGGCTTCGTTGTTGACTTTGTAGGCTAGCTGGCAGTGGCTGCGTTGTTGACACTACACTAATCAAGTCGTTCCATTGCGTGTAATAGTTTCTACAGTGCTGCTATTCGGGGGCTAGCTGGCTAGCTAGCAGTGTTGATTACGTTACGTTGCGTTAAAAGAACGACAATAGCTGGCTAGCTAACCTAGAAAATCGCTCTAGACTACACAATTATCTTTGATACAAAGACGGCTATGTAGCTAGCTATGTAGCTAGCTACGATCAAACAAATCAAACCGTTGTACTGTAATGAAATGAAATGAAACATGTGATACTACCTGTGGAGCGAAGCGGAATGCGACCGGGTTGTTGAGTTCTATTCGGTAGACGTTGGCTAGCTGTTGGCTAGCTAGCAGTGTCTCCTACGTTAAGGACGACAAATAGCTGGCTAGCTAACCTCGGTAAATTAAGATAATCACTCTAAGACTACACACTCTAAACTACACAATTATCTTGGATACAAAGACAGCAAAGACAACTATGTAGCTAGCTAACACTACACTAATCAAGTCGTTCAGAGATCAAATTTCAATATTGCAACAATGCAAATGTAAGAGATAATGTCTAGATGCTTTTAAAAATGTATTTTATTTATTTAACCTTTATTTAACTAGGCAAGTCAGTTAAAGAACAAATTCTTATTTACAATGATCGCCTACCAAAAGGCAAAAGGCCTCCTGTGAGGACGGAGGCTGGGATTAAAAATACATATTTTTTAATAGAATATATATATATATATAGGACAAAACACACATCACGACAAGAGACAACACAACACTACATAAATACAGACCTAGACAGACATATACATATTAGCAGCATAAAACAGGGTACAAACATGATTGGGAACAGACAACAGCACAAAGGGCAGATGGTAGAGAAAACAATACATCACGCAAAACAGCCAAAACTGTCAGTAAGAGTGTCCATGATTGAGTCTTTGAATGAAGATATTGTGATAAAACTGTCCAGTTTGAGTGTTTGCTGCAGCTTGTTCCAGTCGCTAGCTGCAGTGAACTGAAAAGACGAGCGACCCAAGGATTTGTGTGCTTTGGGGACCTTTAACAGAATGTTACAGGCAGAACAGGTGTTGTATGTGGAGGATGAGGGCTGCAGTAGATATCTCAGATAGTGGGGAGTGAGGCCTAAGAGGGTAAACAAGCATCAACCAGTGGGTTCTGCGACAAGTATACAGAGATGACCAGTTTACAGAGGAGTATAGAGCATTGGTGGCAAATCTGATGGCCGAATGGTAAAGAACACCTAGCCGCTCAAGCACCCTTTCCTGCCGATCTATAAATTATGTCTCCGTAATCGAGTATGGGTAGGAAGGTCATCTGAATCAGTTTGGCAGCTGTGCTGAAAGAGGTTTGATTACAATTAAGGAATCCAAGTCTAGATTTAACTTTAACCTGCAGCTTTGAAATATGTTGAGAGAAGGACAGTGTACCGTCAAGCCATACTCCCAAGCTCTTGTATGACGTGACTACCTCAAGTTCTAAACCCTCAGAGGTAGTAATCACACCTGTTGGAAGAGGGGTATTATTCTTACTTAACCACATGATCTTTGTTTTGGAGGTGTTCAGAACAAGGTTAACCTTTTTGGGATTTTTGGCAGCATTTTCACTTTTGGATGAATAGCGTGCCCGGAGTGAACTGCCTCCTAATATGTCCCAGATGCTAATATATTCATATTATTAGTAGTATTGAATAGAAAACACTCTGACATTTCTAAAACTGTTTGAATGATGTCTGTGAGTATAACAGAACTCATATGGCAGGCGAAAACCTGAGAAAAATCCATCCAGGAAGTGGGGCATCTGAGGTTTGTAGTTTTTCAAAGCTTTGCCTACCGAGTACCATTTGACATATGGATGAGGTTGCACTTCCTAGGGCTTCCACTAGATGTCAACTGTCTTTTGAAAGTTGAATGAGGATTCTACTATAAAGGAGGGGCTCATGAGACCTGTTTGACTCAGTGGTCTGGCAGAGAGCCTCGGTCTCATGACGGGAACTCCTGACAGAGTTACCTCGCGTTCCAGTGCTTTTTCTGAAGACAGGAATTCTCCGGTTGGAACATTATTGATGTTTTATGGGAAAAACATCCTAACGATTGATTCCATACATCGTTTGACATGTTTCTAAAGGACTCGCGCCTCATGAAGATGGATTACTGGGCTGTACATGCTAACAACAAGTGGCTATTTGGACATAAATGATGGAACTTTATGGAACAAATCAGTCATTTTTTGTCGAACTGGGATTATTTATGGTGTTGTTAAATATTTATGGTGTCGTTTCTAACTTTGTTGATACAGAAATGGTGGCTATTCCTCTGGCTGTTTTGGGTTCTGAGCACCGTTCTCAGAATATGCTTTTTCCTGAATGTTTTTTAAAGATCTGACACAGCGGTTGCATTAAGGAGAAGGCTATCTTTAATTCTGTGAATAATACTAGTATCTTTTATCAATGTTTATTATGAGTATTTCTGCTAAAATAACACCCCAATGTAAACTGAGATTTTTGGATATAAATATGCACATTATCGAACAAACACACATGCATTGTGTGTGACATGATGTCCTATGAGTGTCAGCTGAAGTGTGATAATGTGATAATGTGTGAAAGTTACATCATGTGTGACAGTTACATATTTCCAAAAAATATGTTTGAATTTCTCGCGCTGCCTTTTCAGCGGAATGTTGTCGAGGGGTTCCGGTAGAAAGGTTAAGGGTAGAGAAAGCTTGATGGACACTAAGACAGCTTTGTTGTAGTTAATTTACCACAATATCCGGCGAGGGGCCAGCTGAGTACAATACTGTATAATCAGCATATAAATGGATGAGAGAGCTTCCTACTGCCTATGTTATTTATGTAAATTGAGAAGAGCGTGGGGCCTAGGATCGAGCCTTGGGGTACACCCTAGGTGACAGGCAGTGGCTGAGACAGCAGATGTTCTAACTTTATACACTGCGTTCTTTGAGAGAGGTGGTTAACCTTTTGTGACTAGGGGGCAGTATTTCCATTTTTGGATAAAAAAAACATTCCCGTTTTAAATGGGATATTTTGTCACGACAAGATGCTCGACTATGCATATAATTGACGGCTTTAGATAGAAAACACTCTGACTTTTCCAAAACTGCAAAGATATTGTCTGTGAGTGCAACAGAACCGATGTTACAGGCGAAACCCAGATAAAAATCCAATCAGGAAGTGCCTCATTTTTGAAAGCGCTTCATGCCAATGACTCCTTATATGGCTGTGAATGGGCTACGAATGAGCTTACGCTTTCTACGTATTCCCTAGGGCAGGGGTGTCAAAGTCAAATGGACGGAGGGCCAAATAAAAAATTTAGCTACAAGCCGAGGGCCGGACTGTTCGAATGTTCATTGAAAAATTTTTAAATGACGCATATAGTCTAGTGAACCTAATTGAACCTACTGAAAACCTAACAAATATATTCCAATATGATCAGATAAATAAAGCAATATTTTCTTATGGCTCTGTCAGTAATCTTTAATTTTCAACAGACACAAAAGACAAATTTCCTTTATATAAAAATCCCCATAACATGAACATTAAATGAAAGAAACCGGTATTCAAGGCACCATCAGTAGCCTATATTTTCTATTTTAGCAAAAGTGGGCTAAATTTACTTCAAAGAAAAAAACAATAATAGCAATTTTCTATCATCCACTCAACTGAAATATTTTTAAAATATAATTGGATTGAAATACAATAAAATAAAGTGCAAAAATCTATTAATCAAAAACAACACTTTGTTTAAGGAGAAGTAACATGCAGTGAAAACAAATATTAAACTTTAACTTTTAAACTTGAACTGAGTAAAAACTCTAAATATGTGATTGCACAGTAATGTTCACTTGTTTGAGGTTGAGGGTGATACTTGGTGGTGTCCCATCTTTTCCACAAGTTCATCAATGTTCGGGGTAAGGCTCTGAGCTGAGGAAATCCTCAGAATTGAGTGGAGGTGTTCAGCAGTAAGTCGACTTCTGTGTGATGTTTTGTTCAAGTTCATCAAAGAAAACAGTTGTTCACACAGGTATGTGCTGCCAAACATAGACAACGTTTGAGCAGCCTGGATGCGCAGCTGGGGCATTGTGTCGGGGAGGAAACGGGCGAACTCCGCAGCACCCACTGCCGCATATTTTGCCCTCAGTGCATCATTGCATTGGAGGTCAATCAACTCCATTTGGAGGTTTGGTGGTGAGCTTTCCACGTCAACAGCAAATGGGTTACCGAGCAGTTCCAACCTGCTTTTTTGTGCTTCAAAGTCAGCAAATCGGCGTCGAAAGTCAGCGGCAAGCATACCTATTTTATCAGCCAACTGTGCGCTCGGGAACGCACTGGTAGAGAGCTTCTCTTTCATGGTCTGGCAGCTGGGAAAGTGGCTCAAATTTTCTTTCCGCATCTGCGTCTCCCACAGAGTCAGTTTGGTTTTAAATGCCTTCACTGTACTGTACATATCAGAGATGACACGATCCCGACCCTGCAGCTGCAAGTTCATTGCATTCAGATGACTCGTAATGTCACACAGAAAAGCCATTTCACACAGAAACATTTCGTCTCGGAGTTGTGTTGTGTCTTTCCCTTTGCTGTCCAAGAACAGACAAATCTCCTCACGAAGCTCGAAACATCTTTGAAGCACCTTTCCCTGGCTTAGCCATCGCACCTCTGTGTGATAAGGCAAATCACCATGCTCCGTTTCTAACTCCGTCAGAAATGCCTTGAACTGGCGGTGATTCAAACCTTTGGCTCTGATAAAGTTAACTGTGCGCGTGATGATGCTCATTACATGCTCCATTTTCAAGGCTTTACCGCACAACGCTTCCTGGTGTATGATACAATGATAAGCTGTCAGCTCACCTGTCGCGTTTTCCTCTTGCATCTTTTCCCGTATCTTTTCCACCAGTCCGCTCCTGTGTCCACACATCGCAGGTGCTCCGTCGGTTGTCAAACCCACAAGTTTTTCCCAAGGCAGCTCCATCTCATTTACACATCTTGACACCTCTTCATACAAATCATGCCCCGTAGTTGTGCCATGCATAGGACGTAAAGCCAAAAACTCCTCTGTCACACTTAGGCTGGAGTCCACTCCGCGGATGAAAATTGACAACTGGGCAATGTCAGAAATGTCGGTGCTCTCATCCACAGCCAAGGAATATGCAATGAAATCTTTTCCCTTTTTCACAAGCTGCTCTTTTAGATTGATGGACAACTGGTCTACTCTCTCGGCAATGGTGTTTCTGCTCAGACTCACATTTAAAAAGAGTTGCCTTTTTTCTGGGCAAACTTCGTCACAAACTTTAATCATGCAGTTTTTGATGAAATCCCCCTCCGTAAATGGCCGGGCTGATTTAGCGATCTCTTCTGCCAAAATAAAACTGGCCTTGACAGCAGCCTGGCCTTGTGATTTGGCTTTTTGAACAGAGCCTGTCGAGATTTGAGGCCTCGTTTTAATTCCTCTGCCTTTTGTAGCCTTTGTTCCATGTCCATATTCTTGTTTTTGTCCGCGTGTTTCGTTTCATAATGTCGTCTCAGATTATACTCTTTCAGTACCGCCACACTTTCTCTACACAGAAGACACACAGGTTTTCCAGCTACCTCCGTGAACAAATACTCCGACTCCCACCTTGTTTGAAACCCCCGGTTCTCAGTGTCCACCTTCCGTTTTGCCATTTTTGATGGGTATCTGAAAGTTAATTTTACTGTGATGCTGACAACTGCTGTGCCAATAAATATTGAAATGAAGCAGCCTACTGCTCGGTGCGTCACCGTTGCATTGTGGGAAATGTAGTATTGGTGCGTGTAAAAGATCTGCGGGCTGCCGGCTTGCTGCGGTCTGCGGGCCGGTTCTAATAATAAATCAAGATCATCCCAGGGGCCGTAAAAAACCTTCTCGCGGGCCGGATGTGGCCCGCGGGCCTTGACTCTGACATATGTGCCCTAGGGTGTCTACAGCATTGTGACGTCTTTTTACGCATTTATGTTGAAGAATTGAGCAAGTGGTCACATGATGGCTCCTGCAGAAAATCTTGCGTAAAGTACTGAGGTAGCCATTATTCCAGAAACCATGGGAAACCAATTGTCCCGGCGGATATATTATCGAATAGATATGTGAAAAAAACCTTGAGGTATGATTCTAAACAACGTTTGCCATGTTTCTGTCGACATTATGGAGGTAATTTGGAAAAAAGTTTGCCGTTGTAGTGACCACATTTTCCGGTCGATTTCTCAGCCAAACGTGAAGAACAAACGGGAGCTATTTCGCCTACAAAAATAATATTTTGGGAAAAAAGGAACATTTGCTATCTAACTGGGAGTCTCCCGAGTCTCCCGAGTGAAAACATCCAAAGTTCTTAAAAGGTAAATGATTTAATTTGATTGCTTTTCTTATTTTCGTGAAAATGTTGCCTGCCGCTAGCAGAACCTAGCATAGCATTATGCCATGACGAACTTACACAAATGCTTGTCTAGCGTTGGCTGTAAAGCATATTTTGAAAATCTGAGATGACAGTGTGATTAACAAAAGGCTAAGCTGTGTCTCAATATATTTCATTTGTGATTTTCTAGGGAGATTTATGTCCGCTGCTTTACTCTAATTAGTTTGAGGCGATGATTACGCTCCTGGATCCGGGTTTGAGAGTCGCAAGAAGTTTTAACCTGTTAAGACTCTAGGGGCAGTATTTCATTTTTGGATAAAAAGACGTGCCCGTTTTAAGCGCAATATTTGTCACGAAAAGATGCTCGACTATGCTTGGAATTGATAGTTTTGGAAAGAAGACACTCTGACGTTTCCAGAACTGCAAAGATTTTCACTGTGAGTGCCATAGAACAAAATCTACAGGCAAAACCAAGATGTTTGAGTGACCAGGAAATCAACAGGATTTCTGGAGGCACGTTTTCCATGATCTCCTTATATGGCTGTGAATGCGACAGGAATGAACGGACACTTCCTATCGTTTCCCCCAGGTGTCTGCAGCATTGTGACGTATTTGTAGGCATATCATTGGAATATTGACCATAAGAGCCTACAATTACCAAGTGTCCCGCACGGTGTCTGCGTGGAAATTGGTGCGCAAAAGTCAGGTACCAGTATTTTTCCATCCGAATCAGAGAAGAATGCACGCTTCCAGGGAAGGCATTTCAATGAAGAGATATATGACAAAACACCTTGAGGATTGATTCAAACAACGTTTTCCATGTTTCAGTCGATATTATGGAGTTAATTCGGAAAAAAGTTTGACGTTTAGGTGACTGAATTTTCGGTTCGTTTCGGTAGCCAAATGCATAGTAACAAAACGGAACGTTGTGTCCTACACAAGCATCTTTCAGGAAAAACTGGACATCTGCTATGTAACTGAGAGTCTCCTCATTGAAACATCTGAAGTTCTTCAAAGGTAAATTATTTTATTTGATCCCTTTGCTGGTTTTTGTGAATGTTGCGTGCTAAATGCTAACGCTAAATGCTAAGCTAGCTATCACCACTCTTACACAAATTGTTGATTTTCTCTGGTTCTAAAGCATATTTTGAAAATCTGAGACGACAGGATTGTTAAGAAAAGGATAAGCTTGAGGACAGGCATATTTATTTCATTTCATTTGCAATTTTCAGAAATCGCTAATTTTGCGTTATGGTAATGAGCTTGAGGCTGTAGTCACGATCCCGGATCCGGGATGGGGCGGCCTAAGAGGTTTAACAAACCAGTCCAAAGACACCAATACTCCTTAGCCGGCCCACAAGAATGGAATGATCCAGCGTATCAAAAGTTTTGGCCATGTCAATAAAAATAGCAGCACAACATTGCTAAGAATCAAATGCAATGGTGACATAATAGTGACACATCCATAACTTGAGTGGAAACCAGATTGCATACCTGAGAGAATACTCTAGACGTCAAGAAAGCCAGTCACTTGTTTTTCCAAAACTTTTGATAAACAGGGCAAAATAGAAATAGGTCTATAACAGTTAGGATCAACTTGATCTCCCCATTTAAATAATGGATGAACCATGGCTTCTTTCCAAGACATGGGAACCTCCCCAGAGAGGAGAGACAGGGGCAGCAACCTTAACTTCTTGCGGCGACCCATCCCGGTTCCGGGATCGTGACTACGGCTCAAGCTCATTACCATAACGCAAAATGTAAAAAAATATTCTTAGAAATATTTAACCTCCACACATTAACAAGTCCAATAGCTCAAATGAAAGAAAAACACCTTGTTCATCTACCCAGCAAGTCAGATTTCTAAAAAGTTTTACGGAGAAAACATAGCACATATTTATATTAGACCACCACCGAAACAAAAGACGAGAGGCAGCCATTTTGTCCCAGAAAATATAAAATTATAAAAGCAGGATTAAAAAATGAATCATTCATTAACCTTTTGAAAATCTTCATCAGATGACAGTAATAGTACATGTTACACAATACATTTTTTTTCAATAATATGCCATTTATATCCATAAATCTCTGTTTACAATGACGACATTTTCAAAAAATGCTACTCAAATGTCCGGAGAAATGATGATTGCTCCGACAGATAACGTCAGATAACAAGCAATAAACATGACTAAATATACATGTTCTACACATATTTACAAAGATACACTTCTTCTTAATGCAACCGCTGTATTACATTTATTTTTAACGTTACAGACATCGTTCACTGGGCTATACTATGAGTCAGCGCTCAGATATTAGCACTATGTCTCCTCTACGTTTGGAGTCCACAGAAAACCCAAATAACCACATAAATATTCCCTTACCTTTGATGTTCTTCGATCAGAAGACGTAGAAGGAGTCATACTTACCCAATACATCGTTTGGTTTCACGTTGTGTGTCTCTGTATTAGCATATGCTAACAGCTTCAGCTGAAATGCACCCAAAATGACTTCTGGTCCCGCACCCTTGCGCATCAAAACTTCAAAATTACATATTATATGTCGACTAAACTGGTCAAACTATGTGCAGAATCGAGCTTTATGATGTTTTTAACATGTAAAACAATGATCAGCGCGAACAGACAAACCGCCTTCAATTGGTGTTTCTTGGAAAAGAATGTGCCCCATATCGGCCACGCGCAATAGAGTGCATGTATTTGAGAGTGACCCGAACATTTTTTAGCCCGCCAAACGACGAGGGCTCGCGAGATTCTCACAATGAACGCTCCATTTGAAAGCAGACATCGCGCTGAACAAATACATACTGTTCCCAGATCGGTAGCTGCCTGGGAAGGGTGGGGGCGATGACGTCAAAGTTGACCCAACTTTTCTCTTGACAAGAGAGAGTTTGGGGGAAAGGCTGCCCTGAGAGTTCTGCTTTACATACAGACATAATTTAAACGGTTTTAGAAACTTTAGAGTGATTTCTATTCAATAATTATTATTATATGCATATATTAGCAATTTTGGGAAAAAATATTTTCAGTTTACTATGGGCACGCACTTCCTCCAAAGGGGGCAGTATTCAGCCCTATCTCCAAGAGGTTAAACCTGTTGAGGTTCAGTGTTCCCATTTGAGAACTACCCCTCCCACGTTCAGCTGGAATGTGGCGCATGGAACGCAAAAAATATTCTTTAAAATATTTAACCTCCACACATTAACAAGTCCAATCGCTCAAATGAAAGATAAACACCTTGTTTATCTACCCAGCAAGTCAGATTTCTACAATGTTTTACGGTGAAAACATAGCACATATTTATGTCAAACCACCACCGAAGACACAGCTAATTTCCATAGGCAAGTTGAACAAAATATGCAATCAACAAACGCAGGATTAAAAGAAAAATAATTCACTAACATTTTGAAATCTTCATCAGATGACAGTAATATAACATGTTACACAGTACATTTATGTTTGTTTCAATAATATGCTATATATATCCATAAATCTCTGTTTACAATGACGCATTGTTCAAAAAATGCTACTGTCCTGAGAAATGACGATAGCTCCGGCAGATACCGTCAGCTAACAAGCAATACACATCATAAACTTTGACTAAATATGTATGTTCTACATATATATAGAAAGATACACTTCTTCTAAATGCAATCGCTGTGTTACATTTATTTTTAACGTTACGTTTACTAGGCTATAATATGAGTCGGCGCTCAGAAATTAGCATTATGGCTCCTCTATCTTGGAGTCCACAGAAACCCAAATTTACCATATAAATATTCCCTTACCTTTGATGTTCTTCCATCAGAAGACCTGGAAGGAATTATACTTACCAAAAACAGCGTTTAGTTTTGAAGTCTGTGTCTTTCGGTTATCAAACACGACATATTTCGGTTGAAATGCAGCCAAAATTCAAGTGGATGCGCACCAAAACGTCAAAATTACATATTATATGTTGACTAAACTTGTCAAACTATGTTCAGAATCAAGCTTTAGCATGTTATAAAGGTGCACAACAATCCTGAGCACGAACAGAAACACACGCATCGTTTAATCAATCTTGGAAGAGAGAGATCACCGGAGCAGAGCGCGTATGAGAGTAACCTGTTTTTTCGCGTCACCGGAAGGTTTCGGCCCGCCAAAAGTCTCGTGAGCACGCGATTCTCACAATGAGAAGCCCCATTGAAAGCAGACATCGCGCTGACGACATGGAAACTGTTCCCAGGTCTGTAGGTGCTTGGGCAAGGTGGGGGCGATGACGTCAAAGTTGGGCCAACTTTTATGATGACAAGAGAGAGTTTGGGAGAATGGCTGCCCTGAGAGTTCTGCTTTACATACAGACATAATTTAAACGGTTTTAGAAGCTTTAGAGTGTTTTCTATTCAATAATTATTATTATATGCATATATTAGCAATTTTGGACAAAAAATTATTATGTTTACTATGGGCACGCAATTCCTCCAAAGGGGGCTGTAGTCAGCCCTATCTTTAAAAAAGTTACTATAAAGATTTTGGGGGATTAAACTTCCTACAGGCTGCACACATTTGCTGATCAAGAAGGAGGCATCAACCAGTAATTTACATTTTCTGTTCAGTTAATGTCACGTCCTTAATCTGAGCTGTGGGACAACACATGGGAAAATCGATTTCTTATATCACCCATAAGGTGCATTATATGAGTTTGGAGACAAATCTCCACTTTCTACTTACAAAGTCAAATAGTTCTTCCCCATACTGTATCATTGCGCTCTAATTCATCCATTATCATCAAAATGGCGAAAAAGTATTATTTGAAAGTGGTCCCAGCATGGCTAAATCAATGAAAATGTACAGTGCCTTCAAAATCTATGAACACCCATGTACTTTCTTCTTCTTATTTTTTACATTTTGTTGTGTTACAAAGTAGGATTAAAATGGATACAGTATGCAGACATTCAGATTAAAGATGTAGTATGCAGACATTCTAATAATTCAGCTAATTTCAGTTCATGTGACAAAACAAGCAAGTCTATTTTTTAAACGTATTGAGATCCCCATTAGCCAATGTCAATGGTGACAGCTAATCTTACTTTAGCTGTCGCCATTGACATTGGTGTTGGTGGTCCAACAGAAAATACATTACAATCAAAATACTTTGCAAGTTATATACATTTAAAAATATTAACATGTTGTGTGTGTGTGCCTCTATAAGTTACACATGCATGCCAGTACATACACACAACAAGTAGGTCAAAGGGGGAGAGGTGTTGTGCCGTGACATTTATTTGTTTTTTGAAACCAGGCCTTTTCCATTTTTAGCTGTTTGAAGCTGGTGTAAAAGATACAGCCGAAAGTAAAAGACACAGCATAGAAATAGCGCACATAGAACAGATCTACTGCTTCCTAGACTTCCTTTCAATGAGAATGAGAGATCTATAACTGCCACATTTTTATGTGAATTTGGTCGGGTCACCCAAAAAGTTACATATTGCAGCTTTAATTGTCATTTTTTATCAACAATCTACACAACATTGTCACGTTCTGACCTTTATTTCCTGTGTTTTGTATTTAGTTAGTATGGTCAGGGCGTGAGTTGGGTGGGCAGTCTATGTTTGTTTTTCTAGGTTTTGGGAATTTCTATGTTTCGGTCTAGTATGGTTCTCAATCAGAGGCAGGTGTCATTAGTTGTCTCTGATTGAGAATCATACATAGGTAGCCTGGGTTTCACTGTGTGTTTGTGGGTGATTGTTTCTGTCTCTGTGTTTGCACCAGATAGGACTGTTTTAGGTTTTCTCACGTTTGTTGTTTTTGTTAGTTATCTCATGTGTAGTTTCTTTATAAATTAAAGAACATGAATAACCACCATGCTGCTTTTTGGTCCGCTTCTCTTTCACCAGAAAACCCTTACAAACATACTCTAATGTCAAAGTGGAAGGACATTTCAAAAAAATAAAACACGAATTTATTTTTATTAGATAAGTATTCAACCTTCGGAGTCAATATATCTTAGAATCACCATTGGCAGCGATTTTAAGCTGTGAGTCTTGGCCAGTAACCGAAAGGTTGTAGATCGAGTCCCAGAGCTGACAAGGTATAAATCTGTCGTACTGCCCCTGAATAAGGCAGTTAACCCACTGTTCCTAGGTTGTTATTGAAAGTATGAATTTGTTCTTAACTGACTTGCCTAGTTAAATAAAGGTACAATTTAAAAAACAAGTCTCAAAGTGCTTTTGCACACCTGTACATGTACAATATGTACATATCATAATTTTTAAAATGTCTGTCAAGTTGGTTGTTGATAATTCCTACACAGCCATTTTCAAGTCATGCCATAGATTTGAAGTCAAAACAGTAATTTGACCACCCAGGTCAACGTCGTCTTGGTAAGCAACTCCAGTTTGGCTTTGTGTTTAAGGTTATTGTCCTCATTATCAACCCACGTTGCTGACAGATCTTGTTTCTTTTTTTAAAAATGACTACTTCCTGTGTACTACTTCCTTTCTCATTGAATGATGAGATCATGATCAAACAGTAATAGCGCTCGCCAGCTTGTAGTCCTAATTCCCAGAAATATGTGAATTTGTCTCCCGGTGTCTATTGGAAAGCAAACTGAACCAGATTTTCCTCTAGGATTTTTGCTTGTGCTTAGCTATGTTGGTCATAAAATACTCCCTTGTCCTTGCCGATGACTACCATACCATAACATGATGCAGCCACCACCCTGCTTGAAAATATGAAGAGTGGTACCCAGGTACCCCACCTGACCCTGCTCTCCACCTGAAAGACTGCATTTATCAATACTCTGGAACGGCTCACAGACTGTCAGTGTGTCAAAGCTTGCTGAATTAGTTTTTTGTTGGATTTAAAATTAATTTCCTGGACACAATTTTTGCATTTTTTTACTTTAGTCACTTTTTGCAAACAAAAAAAGAAATTCCACAAATTAACTTTTAATAAGTTACACCTGTTAATTGAAATGCATTCCAGGTGGCTACCTCATGAAGGTTGAGGTATGTTGAGGGAATGCCAAGAGTGGCAAAGCTATCATCAAGGCAAAGGGTGGCTATTTTGATGAATCTCAAATATAAAATATATTTTGATTTGTTGAACACATTTTTGGTTACTACATGATTCCATATGTGTTATTTCATAGCGTTGATGTCTTCGCTATTATTCTACGATGTAGAAAATAGTAAACAGAAAGAACAACCTTTGAATAAGCAGATATGTCCAAACTTTTGACTGTTTTTATGTTGTTGCCTGTTTTGCATGTTATTTTGGCACTAATACGTGTCACATATTAGTCACATAACAGTTTGCAAACAATGTTGAATAAAAATCACACAATCATGGTCTCTTTTTTTGCTTTCTGGAGTAAGGTGTTTCATCCTAGCTCGGTGGTGGGTTAGCCTGCGGATAATATGTAACAAAGCGGTTGGTAATGTTCTCTAGTTGTGCCGTGATTGGCTCAGTGTTCTGTCACTCATGGGGACACTACGTCACCGCAAAATCTACAGGTAGAAGTCGAACATTCAAGCCCCTTGGGTGCTGCCATAGAGTTACATTAGAAGTGCCCATCCAAGAAGGCTCAAGGTTATTGGCCACAGATAAAATCTCTACTGTAGCTTTGATTGGACTGATCATGTCAACATCAGACTTTCAAAATCTTAGCTATTCATCATCATGAATCAAGTTGACAATCTACGGGCAAATCCTTTTCAATCCTTGTCATATGAAGATCATTTTTAAGATAAAGTATAGATACAACTATGCTGCTTATCGGCCATTAGACAGAAACAGTACACAACAAGTTGGAAATCGCAAATTCAACAATGAGTGTTTTGGAAGGAATCAGTTGCTATCTGCAAGCGTTGCAAAGCAATCATTTGCCTGCTATTCAGTGGATTGGGCGTGTGGTCCAAGTCTGTTTTTAAGGGTCTCTTTTCCAAGCTTAAAATGACAAACATTCAACATTATGGGCCATAAAAGGTTAAATGAATTGGCCATGTTGTCAATCCAGCATGACTTCTGGAAGCTTGGAACTGGGAAATCTCAGATTTCAGTGAGTTCAAGACAACTGGGAATTCTGGGAAAATACGTCATCCAACTCGGAATTCCAAGCTGGGAAGTCGGGCCTCTTTCTAAAGCTCTGACCTGAAGATCACTGACGTCATGATTCAACCTTGTTTTTTTCCGAGTTCCCAGTTATCTTGAAAGCACCATAAATCCAGAGAATGCCAGACTTTGATGACACAGTTTGATGACAAAATTTGCCCACGGAGACTGCCGCGCCACTTTCCTGTTCAGCACAACAAAGTGAGTCCAAAAATGTATTGTATGCTGCTGCATAAATGTTATATGCCAGGGAGATATGTATACTGTAGCTAAGAAAGAAATACTAAGTGTATGTTGTGTAGCAAGCTGTTAGTAGCCCATGTACCTCACCCTAATCATTTGGTCCCTTTCCCACTCATAATTTAGCCTACTACTTGGTGGTACACATGTAGCCAACAGTCTGTTTTCTAGAAATGTTATCATCGGATATTGTAAGAACTTTCATTTGCTGCTTTCATGCCCCCTTTATTTATCCTACAGTTCTGACTTGGTGTACAGGGAGAATACTGTAATATCAACCCATGTTCTGAATTCTGTCGCTGTACATTTCAGAAGTGCTGAACAAATAGTTATATGAAATAATTATGTCCTAGCTCGCTTATTAATGTCTTAATCGGAATTACGGATTGCCTTTTATCCACTCGTCGCCCACTTAATTCATAGTTTGTACACCTCAATTGTCAGTACAAACCACATTTGTTTAAGCAAGTCAACCATGTCAGCTATGTTTTTTTTGAAGGCAGTAAATGAGGCTGAATGAACTGTTTCGCTGCCAGACAAGGCTCTGATGATTGCCAGGTGTAGCAGTGGTAAGGATTCACTCCATGGTGCTGAAAAGAATGCTCTGCTGTTGGGACAACTTTATATAGGCCCTAACAGTTTGTGTGCACCGTTTGTCACGTTTTTTTGCCCAATCAAGTTTTTCATGCTAAAATCGGCACTTGTCCTTTACACATTACCCCCTTCTCAGTGCACTGGATGTCTTAGTCGCTACTTATTTACCACTGTGAAACATGTAACTCATAATTGTGCCTCTCTCGAGGGCGGACCGCATGCTCTTTGTTTCCTGGGAAACGGAGTGGCAGGCCGAGGTGGGGTGAAAATGGATGGCTTGCATGAGACTGACAAACATGCAATTTAAAATATGCCATCATAACCTCACAGCACGGGAGTGACTCTCTTGGATTATCCACAGAAAGCCTATTCTACTGCCAGAGAGGCATTATTTGATTTCCCTCTCGTCTTCTGGCCAGGTAGCAGCCCCACTGAAGCTAAAGTGTTGCGATTGGTTACTCACCGCTAGTCTCTAGAATCCTCCTGATTGGCCAGCTGAAGAGTGCACCAGGCAGGAACCAAACACACCGTGATATAGCTTGCTAGCTGCGTTGCTGTCTACTAGAAAATAAACTACTAGTAAACTCTAAAGGGACAGGCAGACTAATTTATTTGTATCCACGCTAACAGACACAATGTGTGGTGTCTACAGAGAGCAATGCATTTTTATTGCTTTTTCCCCCTTAGCAATAAACACACAGATCAACAACTCCATTGGATCAGCTGGTTTATGCATCCTAAAATGCATTTTGAAACCAAACGTCTTATCGTTCTGAACAAAAATTCTACCTTGAATTTGCTGAACATGGTAACAGAATGTACCAAATAACAGTTTGCAAACAATGTATTGTACTACAGGTGCAATGCTCCACAGAGGAACTCTGGAGATCTCTGAGGTTCTTGGTCACCTCCATGACCAAGGCCCTTCTCCCCTGATTACTCAGTTTGGCCGGGTGGCCAGCTCTTGGAACAGTCTTGTTGGTTCCAAACTTATTCCATTTAAGAATAAGGGACTCCACTGTGAAATGCAAACTTTGCAAGGTGGAATTGAGCCACATTGGCACTACAGGTGCAATGCTTAAACATATTGCAAATGTACAAAAGTCAACTAGCAAGTCAGTGTCCATCAGTCAATTAGATGTCATTCTGACACCAAACTGATACCATATGACACCAAACCCACTTTTTCCAACTCATTCAGAAGCCAATTATCACATATTTCAGAGCACCTTCAGCACCTTCAGTTGAACCTTTTGTGACTAGGGGGCAGTATTTTCATTTTTGGAAAAACAATGTGCCCGTAGTAAACGGGATATTTTGTCAGGACAAGATGCTAGAATATGCATATAATTGACAGCTTAGGATAGAAAACACTCTCAAGTTTCAAAAACTGTAAAAATATTGTCTGTAAGTATAACAGAACTGATGTTGCAGGCGAAAGCCTGAGATAAATCCAATCCGGAAGTGCCTCATGTTTTGAAAGCGCTGCGTTCCAATGCGTCCCTATTGAGCAGTGAATGGGCTATCAACCAGATTACTTTTTCTCCGTATTCCCCAAGGGGTCTACAGCATTGTGACGTAGTTTTACGCATTTATGTTGAAGAATACCCGTAAGCGGCTACATTGCGCAAGTGGTCACCTGATGCTCCCAGAGAGATTCTTGCGTAAAATACAGAGGTAGCCATTATTCCAATCGGTCCTACTGAAAAACTAATTGTCCCGGTGGATATATTATCGAATAGATATTTGAAAAACACCTTGAGGATTGATTATAAACAACGTTTGCCATGTTTCTGTCAATATTATGGAGCTAATTTGGAATATTTTTCGGTGTTTTCGTCACTGCAATTTCTGGGCGATTTCTTAGCCAAACGTGAAGAACAAATGGAGCTATTTCGCCTACAAAAAATAATATTTTGGGAAAAAAGGAACATTGGCTATCTAAAAGGGCGTCTCGTTAGTGAAAACATCCGAAGCTCATCAAAGGTAAACGATTTAATTTGATTGCTTTTCTGATTTCCGTGACCAAGTTACCTGCTGCTAGCTGAACAAAATGCTATGCTAGGCTATCGATAAATATACACAAATTCTTGTCTAGCTTTGGTTGTAAAGTATATTTTGAAAATCAGAGATGACAGGGTGATTAACAAAAGGCTACTCTTCTGTGTCTCAATATATTTCACTTGTGATTTTCATGAATAGGAATATTTTCTGGTAATATTTATGTCCGTTGTGTTATGCTAATTAGTGTCAGTCGGTGATTTACGCTCCCGGATCCGGGATGGGTAGTATCAAGAGGATTCCTATTTGACTCCCTTTCCAACATTTCTTCATCGCCCACCCCTTCTAATGCGACTAGCCCCGATGCTTCTCCCTCTTTTTGCCCTGCCCCGCTACAAGTTTCTCCCTGCGGGAAGTCACTGAGTCTGAGGTTCTAAAAGAGCTCCTGAAATTTGAACCCCAAAAAACATCTGGGTCAGATAGTTTAGACCTTTTCTTCTTTTAAAAGTTGTGACGATCCGGGATCGTGACTACAGCCTCAAGCTCATTACCATAACGCAACGTTACCGATTTCTAAAAATCGCAAATGAAATTAAATAAATATGCCTGCTCTCAAGCTTATCCTTTTCTTAACAATCCTGACGTCTCAGATTTTCAAAATATGCTTTAGAACCAGAGAAAATCAAGAATTTGTGTAAGAGTGGTGATAGCTATCTTAGCATTTAGCGTTAGCATTTAGCACGCAACATATTCACAAACACCAGCAAAGGAATCAAATAAAATAATTTACCTTTGAAGAACTTCAGATGTTTCAATGAGGAGACTCAGTTACATAGCAGATGTCCAGTTTTTCCTGAAAGATTCTTGTGTAGGACACATCGTTCCGTTTTGTTACTATGCATTTGGCTACCGAAACTAACCGAAAATTCAGTCACCTACACGTCAAACTTTTTTCCGAATTAACTCCATAATATCGACTGAAACATGGAAAACGTTGTTTGAATCAATCCTCAAGGTGTTTTGTCATATATCTCTTCATTGAAATGCCAGTCCTAGAAGCCTGCATTCTTCTCTGATTCGGATGGAAAAATACTGGTAGGTGACTTTTGCGCACCAATTTCCACACAGACACCGTGCGGGACCCCTGGTAAATGTAGTCTCTTATGGTCAATCTTCCAATGATATGCCTACAAATACGTCACAATGCTGCAGACACCTTGGGGAAACGCTAGAAAGTGTCCGTTCATTCCTGTCCCATTCACAGCCATATAAGGCGATCATGGAAAACGTACCCTCAAAAATCCTGTTCATTTCCTGGTCGCTCAAACATCTTGGTTTTGCCTGTAGCTTTAGTTCTATGGCACTCACAGTGAAAATCTTTGCAGTTCTGGAAACGTCAGAGTGTCTTCTTTCCAAAACTATCAATTCCAAGCATAGTCGAGCATCTTTTCGTGACAAAATATTGCGCTTAAAACGGGCACGTCTTTTTATCCAAAAATGAAATAATGCCCCTAGAGGACTAACAGGTTAATGTTCCAACTGGACAATTCCTTTGTCTGTACAAATGAAGTGGAACGTGACTACCTTTCACGTGAGTGCACCAGACCAAGGCTGTGGCACTCTGCCAGACCACTCACTCAAAGAGCCCTTATGATGCTCAAAGTCCTATCACTTGTTGTCTGCTGTATTCTTGCCAACGAGAGGACCTTTCCCTGTTTGTGACCTATTGTATCACATATCTGCATACTGTATAGTACCAGTGATGTGAAAGACAGTGGTGGTGCTACAAAGTACTGAAATTATTTCAGGCAAACGAAAACTACTGAAACTACTGAACTACTGAAACTCGAAGATCAACAGTAACAATGTTTTTGACCCATTGTATCACATGTCAGCATACGTTACAGGAGCAGTGGTAAGATAGAATGTTATTGTGCCAAATGAACCAATTAAATTGCTGTAAGGACAGGTTTAAAGACCCCAGAGACTGTCAATTTGGTCTTAAAAAACGACTGCATGTAGTGAAATACTTTGCTGAAGCAAGTATATTCTGTTTTATGAGGTCTGCCTACAGACAGAATACTGTGTCAAACCAACTTTGATTTGCATTCTGTACATCATCGATACATCCCCCTGCATGAAACCCATTTGGAGAGACTTGTCACAAAAAATGAGATATATGGAAAATCTATAAAACAACTAGCAGCACCACCTTATGAATCTAAAAGCCAATGACGATGCATAAATCTTCCAATCATACCTAAATATGGGCCAAATGGAAGGCAGATGAGTCATTGCGCAAGATACATTTACATGTCACTGATATAAAATTATGTAACAAAACAATAATAGCTCTCGGGGGCAGAACCAGTGAGTGGACGCGGAGCCACGTTGGCGTCTGTCTTTTCCCTCTGTGGGTTAGTAGAGTTAGTAAATCATTTATTATTGCACTAACCTGGAGCTGGGAGAATCATACAAGGCTTGATTCATGGAGGGACTGCAGAGGGAAACGAATACTCTAAAAAGCAGAGAAACGTGTCTTTTGTTTAGAGAAAGCTTGGGTGGGAATTTTACTGTTGTGCATTCTAGATTTTGAGGCAAAAGATCCGGGTGCCGCACCAAGCTTGATGACAGAGCGGCCTCTTTCTAGGAGTGGGACTCTAACCCAGAAGCTTATAAGAAATCCCGCTATGCCCTTTGATGAATCATCAAAAAAGCAAATCGTCAATACAGGAATAAGATCGAATCGTACAACACCGGATCTGACGCTCATCTGATGTGGCAGGGCTAGAAAACTATTACAGACTACGAAGGGAAGCACAACCGAGAGCTGCCCAGTAACACAAGCCTACCAGACGAGCTAAATAACATATATGCTCACTTCGAGGCAAGTAACAATGAAACATGCAATGAGAGCATCGGCTGATACGGATGACTGTGTGATCACGCTCTCCTCAGCGGATATGATTAAGACTTTTAAGCATGTCAACATTCACGAGGCAGCTGGGCCAGACGGGTTACCAGGACGTGTACTCCGAGCATGCACTGACCAGGTGGCAAGTGTCTTCACTGACATTTTCAACCTCTCCCTGTCTGAGTCTGTAATACCAACATGTTTCAAGCAGAACACCATAGTCACAGTTTTCCTGTACTCCCTGTTCAGTGTTGACCATAGTTTGCTTTTTATGTTTCTATGTTTTGTTTGGTCAGGGTGTGATCTGAGTGGGCATTCTACGTTGTGTGTCTAGTTTTTCTGTTTCAATGTTTGGCCTGATATGGTTCTCAATCAGAGGCGGGTGTTAGTCATTGTCTCTGATTGGGAACCATATTTAGGTAGCCTGTTTGGTGTTGGGGTTTTGTGGGTGATTGTTCCTGTCTCTGTGTTTGCACCAGATAGGGCTGTTTTGGTTTTTCACGTTTCTTGTTTTGTTCATCTATTCATGTATAGTTCCTTTATTAAAGAACCATGACTAATAACCACTCTGCGTTTTGGTCCGCCTCTCCTTCGACTCAAGAAAAACGTTACACAAGAACACTAAAGTAACCTGCCTAAATGACTACCGACCCGTAGCACTCATGTCTGTAGCCATGAAATGCTTTGAAAGGCTGTGTCATGTTTTGTCATTGATTATCATGCCTTGTCCCTGTTCTTCTCCTTCTATTCGTTTCCCTCTGCTGGTCTTATTAGGTTCTTTCCCTCTTTCTATCCCTCTCTCTCCCCCTCCCTCTCTCACTCTCCCGCTCTCTCTTCTCTCTATCGTTCAGTTCCTGCTCCCAGCTGTTCCTATTCCCCTAATCAATCATTTAGTCTTCCCACACCTGTTCCCGATCCTTTTCCCTGATTAGAGTCCCTATTTCTCTCCTTGTTATTCGTTTCTGCCCTGTCGGTTCCTTGTCTAGAATTCACCGTGCTGTGTTTGTGTATCGCCCTGTCGTGTCGTGTTTTCCTCAGATGCTGCGTGGTGAGCAGGTGTCTGAGTCTGTTTGGTTCAAGTGCCTTCCCGAGGCAACCTGCTGTTCACCTGCTGTTCAAGATCGAGTCTCCAGTTTGTCCTCGTCATTTCGAGTGAAAGTTGTGTTTTTTTGATTGTATTTACTTTACTGGATTAAAGACTCTTTCGCCAAGTCGCTTTTGGGTCCTCTTTCACCTGCATGACAGAAGGAACCGACCAAGGAATGGACCCAGCGACTTCAGACGCTCGTTACACTGCCGTCGAGATCCAAGGAGCCATGCTCGGCAGACACGAGCAGGAATTGTCTGCTGCTCGCCATGCCGTGGAGAACCTGGCCGCTCAGGTTTCCGACCTCTCTGGACAGTTCCAGAGTCTTCGTCTCGTGCCACCTGTTACTTCCTGGCCTGCCGAGCCTCCAGAACCTAGGGTTAATAACCCACCTTGCTACTCCGGGCAGCCCACTGAGTGCCGCTCCTTTCTCACGCAGTGTGAGATTGTGTTCTCTCTCCAACCCAACACATACTCTAGAGAGAGAGCTCGGGTTGCTTACGTCATTTCACTCCTTACTGGCCGGGCTCGAGAATGGGGCACAGCTATCTGGGAGGCAAGGGCTGATTGCTCTAACAAGTACCAGAACTTTAAAGAGGAGATGATTCGGGTTTTTGACCGTTCAGTTTTTGGTAGGGAGGCTTCTAGGGCCCTGGCTTCCCTATGCCAAGGTGAACGGTCCATAACGGATTATTCTATTGAGTTTCGCACTCTTGCTGCCTCTAGTGAGTGGAACGAGCCGGCGCTGCTCGCTCGTTTTCTGGAGGGACTCCACGCAGTGGTTAAGGATGAGATTCTCTCCCGGGAGGTTCCTTCAGATGTGGACTCTTTGATTGCTCTCGCCATCCGCATAGAACGACGGGTAGATCTTCGTCACCGGGCTCGTGGAAGAGAGCTCGCATCAACGGTGTTTCCCTGCTCCGCATCGCAACCATCTCCCTCCTCTGGCTCAGAGACTGAGCCCATGCAGCTGGGAGGGATTCGCATCTCGACTAAGGAGAGGGAACGGAGGATCACCAACCGCCTGTGCCTCTATTGCGGAGTTGCTGGACATTTTGTTAATTCATGTCCAGTAAAGCCAGAGCTCATCTGTAAGCGGAGGGCTACAGGTGAGCGCAACTACTCAAGTCTCTCCATCAAAATCCTGTACTACTTTGTCGGTCCATCTATGCTGGACCGGTTCGGGTGCTACATGTAGTGCCTTGATAGACTCTGGGGCTGAGGGTTGTGTCATGGACGAAGCATGGGTTCGGAAACATGACATTCCTTTCAGAGAGTTAGAGAAGCCTACGCCCATGTTCGCCTTAGATGGTAGTCATCTTCCCAGTATCAGATTTGAGACACTACCTTTAACCCTCACAGTATCTGGTAACCACAGTGAGACTATTTCTTTTTTGATTTTTCGTTCACCGTTTACACCTGTTGTTTTGGGTCATCCCTGGCTAGTATGTCATAATCCTTCTATTAATTGGTCTAGTAATTCTATCCTATCCTGGAACGTTTCTTGTCATGTGAAGTGTTTAATGTCTGCCATCCCTCCCGTTTCTTCTGTCCCTACTTCTCAGGAGGAACCTGGCGATTTGACAGGAGTGCCGGAGGAATATCATGATCTGCGCACGGTCTTCAGTCGGTCCCGAGCCAACTCCCTTCCTCCTCACCGGTCGTATGATTGTAGTATTGATCTCCTTCCGGGGACCACTCCTCCTCGGGGTAGACTATACTCTCTGTCGGCTCCCGAACGTAAGGCTCTCGAGGATTATTTGTCTGTGTCTCTTGACGCCGGTACCATAGTGCCTTCTTCCTCTCCGGCCGGGGCGGGGTTCTTTTTGTTAAGAAGAAGGACGGTACTCTGCGCCCCTGCGTGGATTATCGAGGGCTGAATGACATAACGGTTAAGAATCGTTATCCGCTTCCCCTTATGTCATCAGCCTTCGAGATTCTGCAGGGAGCCAGGTGCTTTACTAAGTTGGACCTTCGTAACGCTTACCATCTCGTGCGCATCAGAGAGGGGGACGAGTGGAAAACGGCGTTTAACACTCCGTTAGGGCATTTTGAGTACCGGGTTCTGCCGTTCGGTCTCGCCAATGCGCCAGCTGTTTTTCAGGCATTAGTTAATGATGTTCTGAGAGACATGCTGAACATCTTTGTTTTTGTCTATCTTGACGATATCCTGATTTTTTCTCCGTCACTCGAGATTCATGTTCAGCACGTTCGACGTGTTCTACAGCGCCTTTTAGAGAATTGTCTCTACGTAAAGGCTGAGAAGTGCTCTTTTCATGTCTCCTCCGTTACTTTTCTCGGTTCCGTTATTTCCGCTGAAGGCATTCAGATGGATTCCGCTAAGGTCCAAGCTGTCAGTGATTGGCCCGTTCCAAGGTCACGTGTCGAGTTGCAGCGCTTTTTAGGTTTCGCTAATTTCTATCGGCGTTTCATTCGTAATTTCGGTCAAGTTGCTGCCCCTCTCACAGCTCTTACTTCTGTCAAGACGTGTTTTAAGTGGTCCGGTTCCGCCCAGGGAGCTTTTGATCTTCTAAAAGAACGTTTTACGTCCGCTCCTATCCTCGTTACTCCTGACGTCACTAGACAATTCATTGTCGAGGTTGACGCTTCAGAGGTAGGCGTGGGAGCCATTCTATCCCAGCGCTTCCAGTCTGACGATAAGGTTCATCCTTGCGCTTATTTTTCTCATCGCCTGTCGCCATCTGAGCGCAACTATGATGTGGGTAACCGTGAACTGCTCGCCATCCGCTTAGCCCTAGGCGAATGGCGACAGTGGTTGGAGGGGGCGACCGTTCCTTTTGTCGTTTGGACAGACCATAAGAACCTTGAGTACATCCGTTCTGCCAAACGACTTAATGCCCGTCAAGCTCGTTGGGCGTTGTTTTTCGCTCGTTTCGAGTTTGTGATTTCTTACCGTCCGGGTAGCAAGAACACCAAGCCTGATGCCTTATCCCGTCTGTTTAGTTCTTCTGTGGCTTCTACTGATCCCGAGGGGATTCTTCCTTATGGGCGTGTTGTCGGGTTAACAGTCTGGGGAATTGAAAGACAGGTTAAGCAAGCACTCACGCACACTGCGTCGCCGCGCGCTTGTCCTAGTAACCTCCTTTTCGTTCCTGTTTCCACTCGTCTGGCTGTTCTTCAGTGGGCTCACTCTGCCAAGTTAGCTGGTCATCCCGGTGTTCGAGGCACTCTTGCGTCTATTCGCCAGCGCTTTTGGTGGCCGACTCAGGAGCGTGACACGCGCCGTTTCGTGGCTGCTTGTTCGGACTGCGCGCAGACTAAGTCGGGTAACTCTCCTCCTGCCGGTCGTCTCAGACCGCTCCCCATTCCTTCTCGACCATGGTCTCACATCGCCCTAGACTTCATTACCGGTCTGCCTTTGTCTGCGGGGAAGACTGTGATTCTTACGGTTGTCGATAGGTTCTCTAAGGCGGCACATTTCATTCCCCTCGCTAAACTTCCTTCCGCTAAGGAGACGGCACAAATCATTATCGAGAATGTATTCAGAATTCATGGCCTCCCGTTAGACGCCGTTTCAGACAGAGGCCCGCAATTCACGTCACAGTTTTGGAGGGAGTTCTGTCGTTTGATTGGTGCGTCCGTCAGTCTCTCTTCCGGGTTTCATCCCCAGTCTAACGGTCAAGCAGAGAGGGCCAATCAGACGATTGGTCGCATACTACGCAGCCTTTCTTTCAGAAACCCTGCGTCTTGGGCAGAACAGCTCCCCTGGGCAGAATACGCTCACAATTCGCTTCCTTCGTCTGCTACCGGGTTATCTCCGTTTCAGAGTAGTCTGGGTTACCAGCCTCCTCTGTTCTCATCCCAGCTTGCCGAGTCCAGCGTTCCCTCCGCTCAAGCGTTTGTCCAACGTTGTGAGCGCACCTGGAGGAGGGTGAGGTCTGCACTTTGCCGTTACAGGGCACAGACTGTGAGAGCCGCCAATAAACGCAGGATTAAGAGTCCAAGGTATTGTTGCGGCCAGAGAGTGTGGCTTTCCACTCGCAACCTTCCTCTTACGACAGCTTCTCGTAAGTTGACTCCGCGGTTCATTGGTCCGTTCCGTGTCTCCCAGGTCGTCAATCCTGTCGCTGTGCGACTGCTTCTTCCGCGACATCTTCGTCGCGTCCATCCTGTCTTCCATGTCTCCTGTGTCAAGCCCTTTCTTCGCACTCCCGTTCGTCTTCCCTCCCCCCTCCCGTCCTTGTCGAGAGCGCACCTATTTACAAGGTACATAAGATCATGGACATGCGTTCTCGGGGACGGGGTCACCAATACTTAGTGGATTGGGAGGGTTACGGTCCTGAGGAGAGGAGTTGGGTTCCGTCTCGGGACGTGCTGGACCGTTCACTCATTGATGATTTCCTCCGTTGCCGCCAGGATTCCTCCTCGAGTGCGCCAGGAGGCGCTCGGTGAGTGGGGGGTACTGTCATGTTTTGTCATTGATTATCATGCCTTGTCCCTGTTCTTCTCCTTCTATTCGTTTCCCTCTGCTGGTCTTATTAGGTTCTTTCCCTCTTTCTATCCCTCTCTCTCCCCTCCCTCTCTCACTCTCCCGCTCTCTCTTCTCTCTATCGTTCCGTTCCTGCTCCCAGCTGTTCCTATTCCCCTAATCAATCATTTAGTCTTCCCACACCTGTTCCCGATCCTTTTCCCTGATTAAGAGTCCCTATTTCTCTCCTTGTTATTCGTTTCTGCCCTGTCGGTTCCTTGTCTAGAATTCACCGTGCTGTGTTTGTGTATCGCCCTGTCGTGTCGTGTTTTCCTCAGATGCTGCGTGGTGAGCAGGTGTCTGAGTCTGTTTGGTTCAAGTGCCTTCCCGAGGCAACCTGCTGTTCACCTGCTGTTCAAGATCGAGTCTCCAGTTTGTCCTCGTCATTTCGAGTGAAAGTTGTGTTTTTTTGATTGTATTTACTTTACTGGATTAAAGACTCTGTTTTCGCCAAGTCGCTTTTGGGTCCTCTTTCACCTGCATGACAGGCTGGTTATGGCTCACATCAACACCATTATGCCATAAACCCTAGATCCACTCCGATTTGCATACCGCACCAACAGATCCACAGATGATGCAATCTCCATTGCCCTTTCCCACCTGGACAAAAGGAACACCTATGTGAGACTGCTATTCATTGACTACAGCTCAGCGTTCAACACCATAGTTCCCTCAAAGCTCATAACCAATCTAAGGACCCTGGGACTAAACACCTCCCTCTGCAACTGAATCCTAGACTTCTTGACGAGCCACCCCCAGGTGGTAAGGGTAGGTAACAACACATCCGCCACTCTGATCCTCAACATGGGGGCCCCTCGGGTGCATGCTCAGTCCCCTCATGTACTCCCTGGTCACTCATGACTGCACAACTCCAACACCATCATTAAGTTTGCTGATGACAGTGATGAGACAGCCTATAGGGAGGAGGTCAGAAACCTAGCCATGTGGTGCAAGGAAAACAACCTCTCCCTCAACGTGATCAAGACAAAGAAATGATTGTGAACTACAGGAAAAGGAGGACCGAGCACACCCCAATTTTCATTGACAGGGCTGTATTGGACCAGGTTGAGAGCTTTAAGTTCCTTGGCGACTACATCACCAACAAACTAACATGGTCCAAGCACATCAAGACAGTCGTGAAGAGGGCATAACAAAACCTATTCCCCCTCAGGAGATTGAAAAGATTTGACATGGGTACTCAGATCCTTGCATCACCGCCTGGTATGGCATCTGCTCGGCCTCTGACCACAAGGCACTACAGAGAGGAATGCGTACGGCCCAGTACATCACCAGGGTCAAGCTTCCTGCCATCCAGGACCTCTATACAAGGCGGTGTCAGAGGAAGGCCCTAAAAATTGTTAAAGACTCCAGCCACCCTAGTCATAGACTGTTCTCTCTGATACCGCATGGTAAGCGGTACCGGAGCACCAAGTCTAGGTCCAAGAGGTTTCTAAACAGCTTCTAGCCCCAAGTTATAAGACTCCTGAAAAGCTAATCAAATTGCTACCCAGACTATTTGCATCCCCCCATGCTGCTGCTACTCTCTGTTATTATCTATGCATAGCCATTTTAATAACCCTACCTGCATGTACATAATTACCTCAATTACCTTGACTCCGGTGCCCCCGCACATTGACTTTGAACCGCTACCCCCTGAATATAGCCCCACTATTGATATTTACTGCTGCTCCTTGATTATTTGTTTTTCTTATCTTTTACTTTTTTTAAAGTATTTTCTTAGAACTGCATTGTTGGTTAAGGGCTTGTAAGTTAAGTATTTCACTGTAAGGTATACACCTGTTGTATTGTGACCATGTGACAAATACAATTTTATTTGATATAGTGGGTAGGGGGGGGAAGTCTTTGGCTGTTCGGGCTAAATTTGATCAGTGGTGTCTGTCGCTCCTACTCCCCAGTTACTCCCTACCTCCCCCATTGTGCTGTACTCTCTCCTCTCGCTCTCAAATTGGTTTAAGTTAATAATAAGAGATACCCGTTCTTTCACCTTGTGTATTCCCTACTCTTCCTTTCCTGCATTTCAGTTTATGGAAATACACCCCAACGGCACTCAGGGATACTACCTTTGCAAACTCTTCTGATAACATTCAATGGTAAAGTTTTGAAAGTAAACAGTAGAGTGCTGAGAAACTTCACAGAGTAAATTAAAGGGAGAGAGTCCAGTGAACTCCAGGCAAGTTTAGGGAGGCAAAGGAGAGAAAGAAAAAAACTGACAGCCTCAGTCATAGCAATGATGAGAAAGTCGGATACAAACAGAAGTCTCTGCCTTGCTCCGACTTGTTCCTTAACCTGAACGCACACAGACATGGTTCTCAAGAGTACAGAGAAAAACTGAGGAAGAATACTAATCCTGTCATTTTCATATTAATGGCACAGAATAATCATTGGACATCTGTTGTTTCCTCTGAAGACAAAACAAGATCGCATTCAAATGTCAGCAAATATTGAAAACATTTAAGCCCACATAGGACACTAGGAGCTGAATAAGGGAATTGGAAAAGTTTGCTGTGGTGTTGCAACTCTTTCACTGGCCAGTTGGCAGGCCGGTGCTTTGTTTGCAGAGAACTGACCGCATTGTGTCTTCAGTAGCCACTTTGACAAAATGGCACTCCTACAGTGAACTGCAGCATAACATAATTTCTCACTCATTTGCATTGCTGAGATATGGGACTGAACTGTCACACAGGGAGTACTCCGACGTACTTCCTCATCTAAATATGTCCCTCCAATTTGTTCCATCTCTAGGCGGTGGTGGGGTGGAGAGCTACAGTGGTGGCAAAATAAAGGCATTCATCCGTTTTACTCTCTGGCTCCTATAGTGCTGCTTCTCTCCAATGAATGTTACAGCATGTGGCTTTGTCTCTAAAAATGTCCCTATCGAATTCATATTTAATGACTATATTAATTTACATTTGCATATGTATTATATGTGAGGTTATAGCAGAATAGTCTGAAAGTCAATGCAGCTACCCACCAACCTGCAAATAACTTATAGAAAAGCACTTCAAGGCTTGTTCTAATGAGTTTCTAAATATATGTGACCCATTTCAGGTAGCTAGGCATTTGTCGCAAGTCATGACTTCCCAGGACAGCTGTTTGAACCAAAAATGTTTTTCTTCCAAAATAGTTATTTTGCCAGAAATGCCTTCTTGAACAGATCATGTGAACTTTCATGTGCCTTAATAAGAAGCTTATATACCAAGTTCTTGGGGTAGCAGCGTAGCCTAGTGGTTAGAGCATTGGGCTAGCAACTGAAAGGTTGGAAAGTTCAAATCCCCGAGCTGACAAGGTTGTTCTGCTCCTGAGCAAGGCAGTTAAACCACTTTTCCTAGGCAGCAACATTTTTAAATAAAATCTGTAAATACTGACACCGGGCTGGATATGAGGAGGATTGGTCTGCCATAGAAGCTCGTCAATCTGTGTTGGACATCCTGTCGGACGTGGCTTTTGAAAAAATGTATTGTTTCGTGTTGCTCTCCACTTTCTTGAGGATCAAATTTTGAAATCAGTGGAATTAGAGTATGATAGCTAAAGAGATGGAGAAAACACCTGTCTCCAGATTACATCTTGAATGTAAGGGAAATTGTGGAATGGCATTCCTGACAGGGAGACATGTCCATGTATAATGATGTATTTTTTCAGGTATTACACGTTTTTATATTTTGACAGTAAGTGGTTTCATTTCAAGCTAAAGTGTACTGTTAGCTAGCTAACGTTGGCTGGCTGGCTCCCGAGCTGACGGTATTATTCGTTTCCGGGAACGTTTGCTCTTCTAGTAAGAGCCTAATGTTATCTAGCTAACATTGAACATGATTGCTTAGCTCCCAGCACTGTGGCATTGTTGGCACTGTTCATTGTTGTTTAACTAGCTACCGGGTGTACAACACCCATTGAAAATGGCCGGTGTCAGTAAGCGTCTGCAAAAAAAGCGTAATGAAATTGTTGCCAGCAGAGCTGGTTAGGCTGTTTTCATGTTATCCAGAGGTAAACAAATCATCAGCCCGAGTATCAAGTGTGCGCTTCGAGAGTGAAACAAGATGGGTGGGGCTAAAGCTTAAGAGGGCATGAACAATGCTGAATGGGTATAGACAAAGGAGAGCTCTTCACTAGTTAGCAAAACATTCAAAGGCGATGTTTATCAAAAGTGAGTTTACAAGTTGATCAACTTTCAAAGCAGAATTGCTTTCCCATTGTTCCACAAATACAGTGTATGATATACCATTTTGTAGCTCCGAGTCTCTACTTTCATCTAATGTAAAAAAAAAACACACAATTTCAAATTTTTCTACATAAGACCGAATCCAGGTTGTGAGGCACAAATATACTCTCAACAATGAAACTAACGAATATCACTTACTGTACTGTTTGTTGAGGTTGCACTGTATACTCACACTAAACTGACTTTTTCTCACTTAGAAAAGCACAAAAGACATTCTGAAATTTTTGCACCCCTTGAAAGTTCAGCCACACGACTAAAGCCTATAGATTCCTTCTCCAACTGCATTCATTTTTTCGTTACTTGTTTTACTCTGGTTGGTGTTGTCACTTTAATGTTTTGTTCTGGTGGTATTGTGTTTCTGACTTTGTCTGTTGAATCATAACAGTTATTGGGCACTAGAGGGAAGGCGGTTTGAACAGATGCTGCAGATGAAAAGAGGCACACCCAAAATCCATCCAACACATGAGGAAAATTAAAGCCATTCTCTGATACTCTCTACCATCCATCATCGGTGGAGAATGAACCCCAAAGAGCGAGGTTGATTGTAAACATATCCTAATGATCTCCGTTGTGAAAGACAGTGAAGATTATTGCATCTCTGAATAGATCACATTTTAATTAAGGCAGATAGCATGCTGAGATTACAGCAGCTGCCAAGTAATTTTTTATAGATAGACTTGCATGGCTGGTGTAGTCCTCCTAGCACAGCCATTGCTCCCAGCCCTGTCAGGGTACACCACCCTGTACCAGGGACTCATTGTGCTCCCCTTTGTGCATTCTCCCTGAGGGGAAAGATGTGTCCTGCCTCCTGCCCCCGGGCTGTGTGTGGCACCACGGGTTCCACTGAAGCAGATGTGCCTTTGATGCACAATGGGACACATGCTTTGGTTGACAATGTTTTATTAAACAAGGCTAAAAACAGAAAGAAAATATTATAAAATAACAAACTGGCTTTATTTACCGCAGTGTGGAAAGAGTGATAGCCCCTCTACACTGCCTTTGGAAAGTATTCAGACCCCCTTCACTTGTTTTCACATTTTGTTACATTACAGCTTTATTCTAAAATTGATTTAAAAAATCAATCATCCATCTACACACAATACGCCATAATGACAAAGGGAATTGTAAAAAAAAAAAAAAACTTGTTAGGGCTGTTAACCTTTTGTGTGTAGGGGCAGTATTTTCGTTTTTGGCTAAAAAAACATACCCATTTGAAACTGACTATTTCTCAGCCCCAGAAACTAGAATATGCATATAATTGTCAGATTATGATAGAAAACACTCAGTTTCCAAAACTGCAAAATATTGTCTGTGAGTATAACAGAACTGATATTGCAGGCGAAAGCCTGAGGAAAATCCAGTTTGTGCCTCTTATTTTGAAACCTCTCTGTTCTTTTGCATGCATATCCTCCATTTAAAGGGATATCAACCAGATTCCTTTTCTATGGCTTCCCTAAGGTGTCAACAGTCTTTACAGAACTCAGAACTACAGAACTCAAATGGCAGGCAAAAACCTGAGGAAAAATCCAACCAGGAAGTGGGAAATCTGAGGTTGGTCATTTTCCAACTCATTCCCTATTGAAGATACAGTGGGATTTTGGTCATTTTGCACTCCCTAAGACTTCCACTAGATGTAAACAGTCTTTAGAACCTTGTTTGATGCTCGTTTACGTGAGAGCGATCTCTGTTCCATTGCATTTCTACCGACAAAGGAATTCTCCAGTTGGAACATTATTGAAGATTTATGTTAAAAACATCCCAAAGATAGAATCTATGCTTCGTTTGACATGTTTTTTCGGACTGTAACGGAACTTTTTAACTTTCCTTCTGCTCCTAGTGAACGTTATTCCTAGTGAACGTTATTAATGTTATTTCTGATTCTCTGTTGACTGCACAATATGACTGTTTGGCTGTTTTGGTCTCTGAGCGCCATACTCAGATTATTGCATGGTTTGCTTTTTTAGTAAAGCTTTTTTGAAATCTGACACAGATGTTGCATTAATTAAGGAGAAGTGTATCTAAAGTTCCATGTATAATACTTGTATTTACATCAACATATATGATGTATTTCTGTAAATTGATGTGGCTCTCTGCAAAATCATCGGATATTTTTGGAACTACTCAACATAACTCGCCAATGTATACTGAGATTTTTTAAATATAAATATGAACTTTATCGAACAAAACATACATGTATTGTGTAACATGAAGTCCTATGAGTGTCATCTGATGAAGATCATCAAAGGTTAGTGATTAATTATATCTCTATTGCTGATTTTTGTGGCTCTTTTGCTGGAAAAATGGCTGTTTTTCTGTGACTTGGCTCTGACCTAACATAATCATTTGTGGTGCTTTCGCCGTAAAGCCTATTTGAAATTGGACCCCGTGGTGCAATTAACAATAATTGTATCTTTAAAATGGTGTGAAATACTTGTATGTTTGAGGAATTTTAATTATGGGATTTCTGTTGTTTTGAATTTGGCGCCCTGCACTTTCACTGGCTGTTGTCAATTCGATCCCGTTAGCGGGATCTCAGCCATAAGAAGTTTGAAGCTTATGCCTTGTATAATGTATATAATACACTTGTATTTAGAATTCCATTCTTGATTGCATATTACTGTAACACAATTATAGCCTCTTGCATATTGCTAAATCATATCATGGAGTCAGATAATTAATTTAATAAACTTTGTTAACATACAAATGGCATTGTCTTATCATAGGTCACATGTGAGGTGTATATATTTGACTAGTTTCAGGAAACTAGGCATATGTTGCACATCACTACTTCACGGTAGAGGCATTCGAACGTAAAACAAATGTTTTGATCAAACTTAGTTTTTTGGCAGAAAGGCCTTCTGGAACATGTGAACATTCATGTGCCTTAATAACAAACTTGTATGCCACCTGTAAATATAAAAACAATTGTTCAATTACATGCCTAGTTGGTTTAGCCATGGAAAAAGAGGGGAACCTTCACCCTAGCCATGATTGGCTGAGATAATGTATAGGCTGGACATTCCGAGAGATGAATTTGGATTCGTCTGCCATGTAGCGCGCTTCTGTCTATAACATGAGCTGCTCAGTATGTGTAGATAATCCTTTCTAACATGTTTTTTTTTATATTTCATGAAGAACTGAAAAGTGTTGCTAATGCTCTCCACTTTCTGTGGAGAGGACCGAATTTGGAAATCAGTGGAATATCCGGTGGAAGCAGAGTATGATAGCTAAGGAGATGGAGAACATTCTGGCATTTGATAGCACATATATGCGGAGGGAGTCAAAAAGAGAACACACTGTTGTATAGGCTGTTGTATAGAACACCTGTCTCCAGATTACATCTTCAAACTAAGGGAAACCATGGCATCCGTGACAGAAAGGGAGAAGCGTTCATCCATGTATATGGGTAAAAGAGTCTAGCTAGCTACATTTTCACGTATTATATGTTTCTGATTTTGTCAGAAAGTTGCTTTCATTGCAAGGCAAAGTGTAAAGTTAGCCTGCTAGCTAATGTTAAATGCATGATCTGTGTAGAACTATTATTAGTATGTCATTGCCATTCATATTGCTATTTATAGCCTAATGTTAGATAGCTAGCTAATATTGAACCTATTTTGTTGAATCTAGGGGGCACTATTTTCATTTTTGGAAAAATAACGTTCCCAAAGTAAACAGGCTATTTTGTCAGGACAAGATGCTAAAATATGCATATAATTGACAGCTTAGAATGGTAAACACTCTAAAGTTTCCTAAACTGTAAAGATATTGGCTGTGAGTATAACAGAACTGATATTGCAAGTGAAAGCCTGAGAAAAATCCAATCAGCAAGGCACTCTTATTTTGAAAGCTCTGCGTTCCTATGCATCCCTATTGAGCAGTGAATGAGATATCCACCAGATTCCTTTTTCTATGGCTTCCCTAATGTGTCTAGTGTCACAATACATCGTTTCAGGCTTTTATTTTGGAAAATGAGCCTGAACGTCAACATTGCGTCAGTGGTCAGCTGGAGTCTCTCATAGTGTTTTGTGCATAAGAGACAAATGCGGTCATTGTTCCTCTCTTTCCTACTAAAGAAGCCACCTGTCCCGGTTGATATATTATCGAATAGATATTTGAAAAACACCTTGAGGATTGATTATAAACAACGTTTGCCATGTCATGACCGCAATTTCCGGTCGAATTCTCAGCCAAATGTGAAGAACTAACGGAGGTATTTCGGCTAAAAAATTATATTTTTGGAAAAAAGGAACATTTGCTATTTAACTGGGAGTCTTGTGAGTTAAAACATCCGAAGCTCATCAAAGGTAAACAATTTAATTTGATTGCTTTTCTGATTTTCGTGACCAGTTTGCTTGCTGCTAGCTAGGCATAATGCTATGCTAGGCTATCGATAAACTTACACAAATGCTTGTCTTGCTTTGGCTGCAATGCATATTTTCAAAATCTGAGATGACAGGGTGATTAGCAAAAGGCTAAGCTTTGTTTCACTATATTTCACTTGTGATTTTCTGAATATTTTCTAGTAATATTTATGGCTGTTGCGTTATGCTAATTAGTGTCAGTTGATGACAACGCTCCCGGATCCGGGATGGGTAGTTACAAGAGGTTTTAACTAACTGCAGATTCATGTAGGGTAGTAACGTTATAAGGTGGGATTACGGTTAGCTTTACATTAACTTAAACGTAAATAATGATCTTGTGCATTTATTTTCCTGTAATATTGAATACAAATTATTTAAAGTTAAGACGTTGTCAGCTATATGATATGGTCATTGTTATAACTACGCCGATAGATGTTGTCTAAACCAGAATTTTGTCTTGAAATCTTTGGGTGTTTAGTACACTAGCATACTCACTCTGTTTAGCACATGGCCTAATGTGAATCCTTAAAGAGATGGTTGGGGCTTTGGCTTAAGAGTGTGTGAATGCTTCTGGATAGGTGTAAACAAAGAACTCTCCAGTAGATATAGCAAAACATTCAAGTTCCATTTTCTCAAAAGGGGTTATACAAGTTTATCAACTTCCATAGCACAATTCCTATTTCCTATTGTTCCTCAACTGTAGTGTATGATATACAATTTTCTAGCCTTGAGTCTATACTTTTATCTATTGTAAAAATACACAATTTCAATTGTTGCTACATGATACCATATCGAGCAGGTCGGTATGCTATGATAAATATTACCACACTCCATATGCATTTGGTTCAAGCACAAGCCATAAAACAGTTAATCAAATGACTACCCGGACTATTTGCGGACTACCCGGACCAAATGGCTACCGGACTACCTCTTAATTTTATTCAAATATATTTAAAACTCTTGCACAGGCTCGATGTACACTCACTGGACACTAACCACACACTAACACATACTACACTGACACAGACACATACACACACACACATAGAGTCCTGTATAATTAACCTTGTGGGGATACACAATTCAGTCCCATTCTAAATCCTATTTTCCCTAACTCTAATCTTAACCCAATTAACCCCAACCTTAACCCTAGCTCCTAAACCTAACCTTTTGATGGTTTACTACTTTTGTGGGGCCCAGTGGTACAGTTAACAAGTCCAATACAGCAAATGAAATATAAACTTCTTGTTAATCTACACATCGTGTCCGATTTAAAAAAGGCTTTACAGCGAATACACAAATGATTATGTTGGGTCAGTCCCAGGTCAAAAGAACACAGCCATTTTTCCAGCCAAAGCTGGGAGTCACAAAAAGCAGAAATACAGATGAAATGAATCACCAACCTTTGATGATCTTCATCAGATGTCACTCATACGATATCATGTTACACAATACATGTATGTTTTACATTGGTGTGTTACGTGCAGTAATGTTTTGATTCCAAAACATCCGGTGATTTTTCAGAAATACTCATAATAAACATTGATAAAAGATAAGTGCTATTCACAGAATTAAAGATAGACTTCTCCTTAGAGATAGGGGGCAGCATTTCTACTTTTTGATAAAGAGCGTGCATAATTTAATCTTCCTGCTACTCATGCCAGGAATATATTATATGCATATGATTAGTATGTGTGGATAGACAACACTCTGAAGTTTCTAAAACTGGTTCAATCATGTCTGTGACTATAACAGAACTTATGTAGCAGGCCCAGGGAAAAACTGTTCAGAACTGTTCAGAAAAAAAAACTAAATAATCCCTCTGACAGTTCCCTGAATTGTCTTTGTCAAGGCTTTAACATAAAAACATATTACAGCTCAAAAACCCACTCAATTGCTTGGAGCCTCCTGATGTTGAAAAGGTTTCCATCCAGCCTGAAGTCCACCACAACCTCACTGCTGTCCTCAAGCACCTTGTCATGAAGCTGGGCACTGATTCCTGCCTAGGGCTGTGGCGGTCACCAAATTTTGTCAGCAGGTGATTGTCAAGCAAATAACTGCTGGTCTCACGGTCACCTAGCCACTGTGCTTCTACATTTTAGGCTGGGTTTCTGTATAGCACTTTGTGACATTGGCTGATGTAAAAAGGGCTTCATAAATACATTTAATTGATGGACTATTTACCGTTAATTAACAAACACATTTAACACATTCTGCTGGCTTCCACACATAGCTGTAAGTCTTGTCAACTGCAGAAGGAGAGGAGGACCAATGCGCAGCGTGGTAAGTCTTCATATTTTAAATATTTTAATGAACACTGAAAACAAAACAATAAACAAACAACAAACATTCCTGTAAGGTGCAACACAACACTAAACAGAAAATAACCGACCACAAAACACAATGGAAAACAGGCTACCTAAATATGGTTCTCAATCAGGGACAACGATTGACAGCTGCCACTGATTGAGAACCATACCAGGCCAAACACAGAAATAGAAAATCATAGACAAACTGACATAGACAACCCACCCAACTCACGCCCTGACCATACTAAAACAAAAGACAAAACAAAGGAACTAAGGTCAGAATGTGACAATAGCCTAGAAGCCACTGATGAAGACCATTGGAGGATCTACATTTTAAAAACTCTAAATCCATGTAATATAGATAGCCTACATCTTCACAATAAATCAATTATTTATTTTCGACAGGTCTAAAGAAGCATGATATGAAGAAAATATAATCTATTCAGAATAACAGAATAGCATACTCTGTTATCCTTACGTTAGGTGCTGATCTGACTATGCCATATGGCTGTAAGCTACACTCTTTAGCAGACAAGATTTGCTTAGAATTCCGTGGCATTATTTTACAGTATGAAGAATACAATTGAACAAAGCTGAAAAAATTGAATGGACATTTTCTCTTAATGATTTGAGGGAGTGAGCACGTGGTTATTCTGTGTTGAGTGGTTAAAAAAGTAACAGGTATGCTTAATTTTGAGTTATTTATGTAACTTTAGTTGTGATACAAACATTGGGCTATAAGTTTTGATTTTTAATACATTCTAAGGCTGGGTGATGTAACTCTGATGATTTGATAAAAGTTGCATTAACATGTGCAGGCTGTACACACTTCATCAGTCTTTCATTCACAATTTGACAAGCACTTGATAATGCCTAATATTTTCCGGCGGCATCTCAATTGTGTAGCCGAAATGCCCCCTAAAAAAATAATTGCCTTTTTGGGCCAGTGGTGTTGTGTCCTTGAGCTGAATATAATACTTTTTATTCGCTTCTCCCTGCATGCCTTGTGCTCCGAAGCACCTCTCTCTCACATGGCTCTCCGTCATGTGATTGGGTCTTTTTCCCAGGCTATAAGTGAAGAAAGACACATCGGGCATGCAATTGCGTGCGTCCTTATCCATTTCCGAGGTGCATATTGAAGATATTGGAAGAACTGTCCACATTTTCTTTTCACCAGCCAACAAGATGAGTAGGCCTAATGAACAGCAAAAGCACTAGCCCATGTCCATCTAATATCCCCCATAGTACAAAAGTAGACCTATTCTGTGCGAGAAATAAATATTCCAAACATAGTCTGTGAAAGTTGTGGGATGCGATAGATCCGAAGTTAATACAAGTTAATAAAAACTTTTTTACGCAATGATGCTGATGCAAAAGATCAGAAGGTTTAGTTTAAAACGTTAATAAACTGTTAGGCTATTTCTTCACATTATAAGCACAGCAATGCGCTCATGGCAGTAGGCTATAAGAACGAATGTTTAGTGGGAAAACACCATTATCAAAGTGACCGCAAATGCGATAATGCATGGAATGCTTTTATTATAAGGGTGCATTTTTTTCACGTGCTGTGTTTGTATACCAGTTAGGCTCTACAGTACATCCATTGTAAAGTGGATTAATGTGCTTAATTTTAAGAAGTTATTTGGCCACTTTAGTTGTGATACAAACCTTATCAAAAAACATATCTCTGATCAATTTGATGTTATTTTAATGGACAAAAAAAATGCTTTTCCTTCAAAAACAAGGACATTTCTAAGTGACCCCAAACTTTTGAACGGTAGAGTAAATATAGTAGGCCTAGCCTATAGAAAGCTGATGGGATCCTCCTCTTTTTAATAGAAGCCATAACTCTGTTTTCTCACACAATTGCATAACCCATGGAAATGTTGCACAACATGAGCTCATGGGCTCTCATGAAGTGTTTGATTAGATTTTCAATCACATTTGCATTAATGTCAGAGTGATTAGAGGGACAATAGAGTGCTGAGTACCAGGCAGTTGGCACGTTTGGTAGGCTACTAATGACCATCATCAGCATCAGAGCTTGGAGAAGCCTAATTACCATTTCTAAATGGTCATGTGGAATTTGACTGCCTTCATGACTCATGACCTGGGCGATGTGGCGGCAATTCGGCCACCGTAATAGCCCTACTCCTGCCCACTTATGGCAACCGAGCCATCATCCCACCATGGAACTGGCAAAGGATGTTGACAAATTTGTCTGGAGAGCCACATTTGAGTAGAATGCCCCATATAACAGTGGTTCTTCTTTTAAAATTTGAGTTTATGTCTCAACCGTTTGTGGTAAATGGCTGACACTTAAATAACGGACCCTGCAAGCTGTGCTGCATTACGCCACACCTTTTAATGGAAGAACCATTGTAGATCCTTGCTCAAAGTGTCGAAGACCTTGGACGGGTCAACAAAGGTCATGGAAGGTCCTGATGTTGTTCACACCACTTCTCCTGGAGTTGCAGTGCTGTGAATATCATGTTGACTGTACTCCGGTTCTTTCTGAAGCCACAATGTGGATGCTGTCAGCGCCAGGAGTCTTGTTGTTCTTGAGGGAACGAATAGCTAATAACACCTCTTGAAAGGTTGGGGAATGGTGGTCTGTCGGAGAGCGCTGATGGAGTAGTGCTTCAAAGTGGTCAGCCCACCTCATGAGGATCTGATTTTGGTCCTTCAAGAGAGTCAGACCATCTGCTGTTTTCAGGGGGGTGATAGAGCAACTTCTAGGGCTATAAATAGTTTTAGCTGAGTTGAAGAAATTGTGCTTTTGTTGTTTTTGTTGCTATAAATTTGCATTTCCTGTGACTTATTCGTCCACCATTAATTCTGCAGAGCATGCAAGGTTGCATGCACTTCCTTGCGTCATGCATGCCATTGCTGGTGGAGGGTAGCAGATGTGAGGCTGTTGAGAGTAGCTCTTTGTACATTGCATATTGTCCAGTAAGTTTGTGATGGTGTCTGAGTTCTCATCAAAGCAGTCATGATGTTTCTTACCTCGGTCGCCAATGGAGTGGGCCGCTGCCTGATAGATGCACTGAGTTGATAGATGCCCTCTTCATGGACTACTCTGCGCACAGAGAGGCTCAGTCTTCCTCAGCCTTTCAGCGAGAGAGCGATGGAACTCGTCCCTTGCTGCAGCTTTCTCATGCAGGATACAGTGCACACTCATATTGGACTTCTGCAGGCATTTGGGGATACATATTCTCACCTGGAGTTTATGTGGTGCCCCTCATGGCACGTATCAAGAAGGACATCATTAGTGTCAGATTGTATCACTATCAAGTAGTCGATCAGGTGCCAGTGTTTGGAGTGTGGGTGCATCTATGATATTTTATATTTTTTCTTCTGCTGCAACAAGGTGTTAGTGATGATGAGATCATGCTCGGCACATAGAGGTAGCAGTCTCATGCCGTTCTGAATGACCTGGCCAACACCATGCCTACCCAGCACTCCGCTCCATATCCTGTTGTTCTGTCCCACCCTAGCGTTGAAGTCAACCAGCAGAAAGATCTTGTCATTCCTGGGGACGCGGTGAAGGGCCACATCTAGTAACTGGTAGAAGCAGTCCTTTGCCTCATTTTCAGATGTTAATGTTGGTGCGTATGCACCAAGACATAAGAGAAATGAGTCTTTCACTCATTTTGGTGAGGCTGGGTAAAAGACTGTTCTTAAGAGAGGCTAATTACTTAAAACTCTTTAAAGGCCACAACATGATATCCAACATTCCTTCAGAGACATCTCCTGTTTGACAGGCTCTATAAAAGACTGACCCAAAACTGACCTCAAAGAGAGAGAGACAGCTGCATATGTGCGCTCACATTTTTCAACATGTTTTTTACAAAAGGAAATATTTGGAGTTAGATAAACGTGGATTTTTCAGCAGGTACATGTGCAGGATGCTACCCTCCACAGCATGGCCTTTGCTCCAGATCAAAACTCCAAACCTACAACCTAATTTTGATCAAAATGAACATTTTTGGGATAGGGGGCAAGATTTTCACTTTCTGATGAATAGGTGTCCAGAGTGAACTGCCTCCTACTCTGTCCCACATGCTAATATATGCACATTATAATTTGTATAGGATAGAAAACACTCTTTTCACTCTGACGTTTCTAGAACTGTTTAAATGATGTCTGTGAGTATAACAGAACTCATATGACAGGCGAAAACCTGAGAAAAATCCAACCAGGAAGTGGGAAATCTGAGGTTTGTAGATTTTTCAAAGCTTGGCCTATCGAATACAGTGTTTATGGAGTCAAGTTGTACTTCCTACAGCTTCCACTAGATGTCAACTGTCTTTAGAAACTTGAATGAGGATTCTACTATAAAGGAGGGGCTCATGAGACCTGTTTGAGTCAGTGGTCTGGCAGAGTGTCTCAGGCCTGTGACGTTAACTCCCGACAGAGTTAACTCTCGTTCCAGTGCTTTTCTTCAGACATATGAATTCTCCGGTTGGAACATTATTGATGTTTTATGTTAAAAACATCCTAAAGATTGATTCCATACATCGTTTGACTTGTTTCTATGACCTGTATCGGAAATGTTCAAGTTTTGGTCTGGACGAAGTGCTCGCGCCTCTTGAAGATAGATTACTGGGCTGAACACGCTAACAACAAGTGGCTATTTGGACATAAATTATGGACTTTATGGAACAAATCAGTCATTTATTATCGAACTGGGATTCCTGGGAGTGCCTTCTGATGAAGATCATCAAAGGTAAGTGAATATTTATAATGTTATTTCTACCTTCTTTTGACTCCAAAATGGCAGATATTTCTCTGGCTGGATTGGGCTCTGAGCGCCGTTCTCAGATTATGCTTTTTCTGGAAAGTTTTTTTGAAATCTGACACAGCGGTTGCATTAAGGAAAAGTCTATATTTAATTCTGTGAATAACACTTGTATCTTTTATCAATGTTTATTTTGAGTATTTCTGCAAAATCACCGGATGTTATGGAATCAAAACATTACTGCGCGTAATGTGCCAATGTAAACTGAGGTTTTGGATATAAATATGCACAATATCGAACAAAGCATACATGTATTGTGTAACAGGATGTCCTATGAGTGTCATCTGATGAAGATCATCAAAGGTTAGTGATTCATTTTATCTATATTTCTGCTTTTTGTGACTCCTATCTTTGGCTGGAAAAATGGCTGTTTTTCTGTCTTGGCTACGACCTAACATAATCATATGTTGTGCTTTTGTTGTAAAGCATTTTTGAAATTGGACACGATGGGTAGATAAACATCTTGTTAACCTTTCATTTGCTGTATTGGACTTGTTAATGTGTGAAAGTTACATATTTCCAAAAAATATATTTTGCTAGCGGAACGCCTGCGCTAGAATGTTTAACCGGAGAGATTACTGCTTCCAATGTTTTCTTTTTCCAAGTTATACGGAGGGTGCTCTAGCAAACAAACAGCAGAGACCTGAGGACAGCATCCAACCTGGAACTGAGTAAGTCGTGTTTGATCTGATGCTATATTGAAAGGTAAGAAGAAAAATAAAAATGAATAATAAAGTTCATTATAATGATATAAAATTGAAGTCGGAAGTTTACATATAGTTTGGTTGGAATGATTAAAACTCGTTTTTCAGCCACTCCACAAATGTCTTGTTAACAATCTAGAGTTTTAGCAAGTCGGTCAGGACATCCACTTTGTACATGACACAAGTAATTTTTCAAACAATTGTTTATAGACCTGATTATTTAACTATAATTCATTATATCACATTTCCAGTGGGTCATAAGTTTACATACACTAAGTTGACTGTCCCTTAAAACAGCTTGGAAAATTCCAGAAAATTATGTCATGGCTTTAGAAGCTTCTGATAGGCTACTTGACATAATTTGGGTCAATTGGAGGTGTACATGTGGATGTATTTCAAGGCCAACTCAGACGCGTTCAGTCTCTTAGAGATTAATTTACTTTGCTGCAAAAAGTGCAAATCAATCCCCGAACAGCAGCAAAGTACCTTGTGAAGATGCTAGAGGAAACATTTACAAACGTAATTATATCCACATTAAAACGAGTCCTATATCAACATAACCTGAAAGGCCACTCGGAAGGAAGAAGCCACTGCTCCATAAAAAGCCAGATTACGGATTGCAACTGCACATGGGGACAAAGATCATACTTTTTGGAGAAATGTCCTCTGGTCTGATGAAACAAAAATACAATTGTTTGTCCATAATAACCATCGTTATGTTAGGAGGAAAAAGGGGGAGGCTTGCAAGCTGTGAACTGTGAAGCACGGGGGTGACAGCATCATGTTGTGGAGGTGCTTTGCTGCTGGAGGGACTGGTGCACTTCACAAAATATATGGCATCATGAGGCAGGAGAAATATGTGAATATTTTGAAGAAACATCTCAAGACATCAGTTGTTATTAAATCTTGGTCGCAAATGGGTCTTCCAAATGGACAATGACCGTAGCATACTTCCAAAGTTGTGTCAAAATGGCTTAAGGACAACAAAGTCAAGGTTTGGAGTGGCCATCACAAAGCCCTGACCTCAATCCTACAGAAAATGTGTGGGCAGAATTTAAAAAGCGTGTGGAGCAAGGAGGCCTGCAAACCTGACTCAGCTACTCCAGCTCTGTCAGGAGGTATGGGCCAAAATTCACCCAACTTATTGCGGGAAGCTTGTGGAAGGCTACCCAAAACGTTTGACCCAAGTTCAACAATTTAAAGGCAATGCAACCAAATACGTGAGTGTGGGTAAACTTCTAATCCACTGGGAATGTGAGGAAATAAATAAAAGCTGAAATAAAAAATTCTCTCTACTAATTATTCTGATATTTCACATTCTTAAAATAAAGTGGTGATCCTAATTGACCTAAGACAGGGAATTTTTATGTGTTCATGATTAAATGTCAGGAATTGTGAAAAACTGAGGTTAAATGTATTTGGCTAAGGTGTACATAAACTTCCGACTTCAACTGTATTTTTTTGCTCAATTTAGGTTCCCAGGCTTGCAAGGACAGACCAGATAGAAATTCAACTTGCACTAAGGTGTGAAGCTTTGGGCACAACAAGTGGCAGGAGTCTTTGAAGCATCCTATGAAGCCCCCACCTGCTGTTCAAAGAGCAAGAAATCTGCCTCCAGAAATAAAAGCTTCTACCAAGTGGGTGTGACACCTACTCCCTTGCCTGCTGCACTGCTGCTTGGATTCTACTTGGTGAATTGTTCACTGTCTGCCCTGGTCAGAGTGCAATTGAGTGAATGAGACATGGAGTGGAAAGGGATTTTGGGGAGAAGAACGCTGTGATGCTTGGCTTGGTTTCTTTTTTGTTGTGCCTCGCAAATGCACATGTACAGATGGAACACCAGAGTCAAAGGAAATTACCGTTCCCTTGAAGACAACATTTGACTTGCCCGTTCGGGCAGCCACAAATCACATTCCACCCCCCAAAAATGTGATCTCTGGTTAAAGAATGAGCTTTGACATCCGTTTGAGTACTCAAGTACTCTATTACTCATACCCATCTCTAATCTGCACTACGACACTGGATATTGCTCATCCACCTGCCGCTAACTCTAGCAGCCTTGTAACTGTGCATGCATGTCATACATAGTTAGTCGAATGCTGAACTCTTTATTGAGACAATGTTGAAACATAAATCCATGGGATAGTCAGTGCCACATTTTCATTTTTGCCAAAATGAAAGAAACGTCATCTTGCATATTCAGCAGGCTTTAAGAAGTGGCATCTACATTTGATTTTTTTTATCGTTAATGTCTTTGGTGTGCTTGTCAATGCACAGGCACCTTTTTTCCCCACTCCCGTATATATATATGTTTTATTAAGTAATACAAAAGTGTTACATTGCCTGACGTTTAAAATGCATTCTGTCATTACCTGATTCAATATTTTATTAAACTAATGTAAAATATCACTTTTTAGCAACAACATGTTTAATCAATCGTCTTCCTCAAGTGAAGGGAATGATGACGCGAGAGGGAGGGAATCTGATTTAATTGGTCCTCAACCCTCGGATCCATCATTTCATTCAGGGTTAGTGGAGTTAGCCGTGATTTAGCCTGCCCAGGAGCAGGGCTCGTTTCATGATAGAATTTAGGCTTAGTGTTTTAACGATGCATCTTTCCTACAACGGCCGATGATGTAACATGCGTTTCCCAATCACCACGCAGAAAGAATGTTCATTAAGTGTGTCATTGGAGAAGGTATTGATACTGATAAGGTCGAAAGAAAGGCAGAGCTGCTCTTTCATTGAAATCTTACCTGAATTAACATTAGAATTGTTTCACAATACCGACAACAGACAATCTCAGAGAGAGATATTATCACCCAATTAATGGCCGCAAATATTGATGCGGATTATTCTAATGCTTACCCTATAATAATGCACTCAATCACATATTCATTTGGCACATCATTGCGCACATATTACACGTGAAATATATTGATGCAAAAATGATAGACAGTGTAGCCAGTGTAGCCTATAAATTACTGAACATAAAATTCATTTCAATGTGAAATAATATAAATATATAGGATATGTAGCCTATCGGCCGGCTGTAGGTGCAAAGATATTGGCAACTTTGTTTGTTGTAGTTGTCACACCCAATCCAGCTCCCCTCTCCAGTGCTCGACGCTGGTCTACTAACCACTGGTCCTGCACCATCATTATGCGCTCCTGGATCTCTTCATCACCTTGATTACTCTCCCTTTCTTTAGCCCTCAGTAACCTCAGTCATCAGGCAGTATTGGTTATGTCTCGTTCAGTGCACTTCATCTGATTTTGTTTATTATTTTGTGATATCCAATTGTAAGTTACAGTCTTGTCCCATCGCTGCAAGTCTCATTCAGACTGGGGAGAGGTGAAGATTGAGAAACATGTGTCATCTGAAACACGACCCTGCCAAGCCTCACTGTTTCTTGACACACTGTTCGCTTAACCCAGAAGCCTGCCGCAACAATGTGTCAGAGGAAACACCATACAACTGGCGACTGAATTCACCGTGCATGCGCCCATCTTACCACAAGGAGTCGCTAGAGTATGATGGGACAAGGTCTTCCTGGCCGGCCAAACCCCCACTAACCCAGATGTCGCTGGGCCAATTGAGTGCCGCCTCATCGGTCGATTGCGGGTCTGTAGTGATGCCTCAAGCACTGCCAAGCAGTGCCTTAGACCGCTGCACCACTCGGGAGGCCACTGTTTTGTTTATTCTGACTTTTATTATTATTAAACTTACCTTCTGGAGTGCTGCACCAGATGACTTGCCCTCCACAATCACCCAAACTCAACCCAATTGGGATTGTTTGGGATACAATGGACTGTAGAGTGAAGGAAAAGCAGCCAAAATGTGCAAAAAAAGGAAAAGTATTCCAGGTGAAGCTGGTTGAAAGAATTTCAAGAGTGTGCAAAGCTGTCATCAATGCCAAGGGTGGCTACTTTGAAGAATTTAAAATATAAAACATATTTTGATTTGTTTAACATTTCTAGCGCAGGGGTTCCACTAGCGGAACACCTCAACAACATTCAGCTGAAAAGGTAGTGCGCAAAATGCTAAAATATTTTTGGGAAATATGTAACTTTCACACATTAACAAGTCCAATACAGGAAATGAAAGATAAACATCTTGTTAATCTACCCATTGTGTCCGATTTAAAAAATGCTTTACAGCTAAAGCACAACATATGATTAGGTTAGATCACCGCCAAATCGAAAAAACACACAGCCATTTATCCAGACAAAGATAGGAGTCACAAAAAGCAGAAATATAGATAGAAGTAATCACTAACCTTTGATGATCTTCATTAGATGACACTCATAGGACATCATGTTACATCATGTTTTGTTCGATAATGTGCATATTTATATCCAAAAATGTACAAAGTTTACATTGGCGCATTACATGCAGTAATGTTTTGATTCCAAAACATCCAGTGATTTTCCAGAAACACTCATTATAAACATTGATAAAAGATACAAGTGTTATTCACAGAATTAAAGATAGACTTCTCCTTTATGCAACCGCTGTGTCAGATTTAAAAAAAACTTTCCGGAAAAAGCATAATCTAGGAACGGTGCTCTGAACCCAAACAGACAGAGGAATAGCCACCATTTTGGAATCAACAAAGTTAGAAACAACACTGTAAATATTCACTTACCGTTGATGATCTTCACCAGAAGGCACTCCCAGGAATCCCAGTTCGACAATAAATAACTGATTTTTTCCCATAGTTTTCCAAGTTCCTTCATTTATGTCCAAATAGCCAATTGTTGTTAGCGTGTTCAGCCCAGTAATCCATCTTCATGAGGCGCGAGCATTTCATCTAGACAAAAACTCGAAAAGTTCCATTACAGGTCGCAGAAACATGTCAAACGATGTTTGGAATCAATCGTTAGGATGTTTTTAACATAAAACATAACATAAAACATCAATAATGTTCCGACCGGATTATTCCTATCTTCAGATGAAGCACTCTGTCAGTAACGTCATGAGACTGAGGCACTATGCCAGACCACTGACTCAAACAGGTCTCATGAGCCCTTTCTTTATAGTAGAATCATTCAAGTTTCAAAAGACATTTGACATCTAGTGGAAGCCATAGGAAGTGCAACCTCATCCATATCTCAATGTGTACTCGGTAGGCAAAGCTTTGAAAAACTACAAACCTTAGATGTCCCACTTCCTGGTTGGATTTTTCTCAGGTTGTCGCCTGCCATATGAGTTCTGTTATACTCACAGACATCATTCAGAGTGTTTTCTATCCAATACTAATAATAATATGCATATATTGGCATCTGGGACAGAGTAGGAGGCAGTTCACTCTGGGCACGCTATTCATCCAAAAGTGAAAATGCTGCCCCCATCCCAAAATTGTTAACAGCTTTTTGGTTACTACTTGATTCCATATGTGTTATTTCATAGTTTTGATATCTTCACTATTATTCTACAATGTAGAAAATAGTAAAATAAATAAAAACAGCCGTGGGAAGAGTGAGCTGTTCCCTCATTTGTGTCTGGAAGTAGCTCGCAAGCTAGCCAATGTCAGCCAGTTAGCTTGGGTGATTCACTGCCATTTTCTCAGAAGTGAGTTTACACGTTTCTAAACTTTCAAAGAAAAATTACTTTCCAATTGTTCCTCAACTGTACTATATGATATACCATTTTTTAGCTCTGTCTCTAGTTTTATCCAATGTAAAAAACATAATTTCAAATTTTGCTTCATAATACCGATTTGAGCTGGTCAGTCACATATATATTCTTATTTTTTGTCAAAAGCAAAAGCTTTTTGACCATGTAAAATGTAACATGCCTTCATTACAAACTTGTATGGGGATCTGTAAATAAAAATATGAATGATCTGTCAGGATTTGGCCAGGGTTGTTCCGGTTTTTGGTCACTAGATGCCCCCATTGTGCCTTTTGACCTTTTGTTTTCCCTTGTTCCCCATTATTATTTGCACCTGTGCCTCGTTTCCCCTGATTGTATTTAAACCCTTTGTTTTCCTCAGTTCTTTGCTCTGTGTTTGTTTGTTAGCACCCAGCCCTAGTACTCTGTGAACACTAGTTGATCCCGGTGGACTCTTGTGGAATTCTGTTTTTTTTTGTTCTTGTTTGTTTGTTTTGGAGTATCTTTTGAGGCTTTTTGTGCTTTACCTTCCACCTTGTGGATTTACCTTTTTTGTCTTGGAGGATTACCTTTGTTCTTGTAGGATTCCTTTTGAGGTTGTGGAGTTACATGTTTTCCTGAAGAACTTCACTTTTTACTTCATTAAATACACCGTATCAATGGTGCTGTCCCACCACCAGGAGACTGTCCAACGCCACGAAGCTGCCCTGGTTCAGCAAGAGGCCTTAATGGCTAGACATTCTCATCTTCTGTCGGAGAGGCTGACTTCCATAAAGCAGATATCTGATCGACTTACCCCGGCAACAGTTCCCGTCCCAGTACCTCAGATTCACGTACCCATGGCAGTTAACCCTCTGGCTGAACCTCGTCTACCACCTCTCCAACGGTTCTCAGGTGATCCAAGTGCTTGTAAAGGGTTTCTCACCCAATGTTCTCTCTCCTTTGAGCTGCAACCCTTGTCGTTCCCCACCGACCGGTCTAAGATCGCATATATCATCACCCTGCTGTCCGAAAAAGCCCTGGCCTGGGCTACTGCTGTGTGGGATGCCCATAGTTCCTGCTGTGCCAGCTACTCTGCCTTTGCTGAGGAATTCAAACGAGTGTTTCAAGGCCCAAGCAGTGGTCCTGACTCAGCCAAACAGCTCCTGACTCTTCACCAAGGTCGGCGCAGCGTGACGGGCTATGCCATCCAGTTCCGCACGGTGGCAGCAGCGAGTGGCTGGAACAACGAGGCGCTCACGGTGTGCTTTCTGAAAGGCCTTTCCGACACTATCCAAGATGAACTGGCCACTCGGGAACCACCGGACAATCTAGAGTCCCTGATCAAGTTGGCCTCACGCATTGACCAGCGTCTGAGAGAGAGAACTCAACCGTAGACCTCTAGCCCCTATCAGTCCCAGCTCCGAGTCCCCACCTTTATCCTCGCTGGCTCCACCGGAACCCATGCAGATTGGACGCATCTCCCAGGCTGAGAGAGACCGCCGGATGAGGGAGCGACGCTGTCTATATTGCGGCAAACCGGGCCATTTCCGTTCCACGTGTCCCGGGCTCCAGGGAAACTGTAACGGGAAACATAACCTCCTCCCATCCGTCCAACTCCCGTCTGCTCATTCCAGTCACACTTTCCTGGGACAACCACAAGCTTCACCTTCAAGCCTTGGTAGACTCTGGAGCCGCAGGTAACTTCATGGATGGTGTCTGGGTGAAGGAGAATGGCGTTCCCTCTGAACCTCTAAGTGACCCCATGAGGGTTACTACATTGGATGGAAGCCCTTTGGGATCTGGACTTGTCACTCATGTCACTACCTCCTTGCGACTTTCAGTTTCACAACACCAGGAATTGATTAACTTTCATTTGATCTCCTGTTCCGAGTTCCCTCTCGTCCTTGGATACCCCTGGCTTCACAGCCATAACCCTCACATCAACTGGTCTGTGGGCACTATCAAGCAGTGGGTTCCTACGTGCCAAGCTACTTGTATTTTCCCGAATTCCCCGAGTTCTACTCCCGAGTCTTTAGAATCCATCGACCTGACCCGAGTTCCCGAGTGTTACCATGACCTCAAACTGGTATTTAGCAAACAGAGGGCCACCATGCTACCACCCCATAGACCTTATGATTGCCCCATCGAACTGTTTCCGGGCACTTGCCCTCCCAGGGGTCGGATCTTTTCCCTATCTCCACCCGAACGAGCTGCTATGGATACCTACATCAATGACGCTCTGGAAGCAGGCCTCATGCGTCCATCCACCTCCCCGGCGGGAGCAGGGTTTGTCTTTGTGGCCAAGAAAGACTGTGGATTACGTCCTTGCATCGACTACCGGGGACTCAATGCCATAACCGTCCGTAACCGTTACCCGCTACCCCTTATGGCCACAGCCTTCGAGCTGCTCCAGGAAGCAGTTGTTTTCACTAAACTTGAACTGCGGAACGCATACCATCTTGTGCGGATCAGACCTGGTGACGAGTGGAAGACCGCTTTCAACATGCCTACTGGTCACTATGAATACTTGGTGAGATGCCCTTCGGCCTGACCAACGCCCCCAGCGGTGTTCCAAGAGCTCATAAACGATGTGCTTAGGGATATGCTTAACATATTTGTGTTCGTTTACTTTGATGACATCCTCATCTTTTTGAGCTCTCTTCAAGAACACACTAAGCATGTCAGACAAGTACTCAAACGCCTCCTAGACAGCCATCTGTACGTTAAGCCGGAAAAATGTGAATTCCATTCATCCCGAGTACAATTCCTGGGATTTGTAGTGGAACCCGGTCGAGTCCAAATGAACCCCAGGAAGGTAGGGGCGGTAGCGGATTGGCCCACCCCCAAATCCGTTAAGGAAGTTCAGCGTTTCTTGGGCTTCACTAACTTTTACCGCAAGTTCATCAAGAACTTCAGCTTGGTGGCAGCCCCTCTCTCAGCTTTAACCAAGGGTGGCAATGCAAGGTTTTTGTGGGGAAGAGAAGCTGAGACGGCCTTCCAAGGACTCAAGCAGCGCGTCCTCTCTGCTCCCATCCTGACACTACGCCTCAGAGGGTTGGTGTTGGAGCTGTCCTGTCTCAGAGGGGTGAAGACAAGAAGCTTCATCCGTGCACTTTCTTCTCACACCGGCTTACCCCGGCTGAGAGGAACTACGATGTGGGGGATCGTGAACTCCTAGAGGTTAAGATGGCATTGAAGGAATGGAGACACTGGCTCGAGGGGGCTTCTCACCCGTTTCAAGTGCTTACGGACCACAAAAATCTGGAGTATATCCAGCAGGCGAAGCGGTTGAACTCTAGACAAGCTAGATGGTCTCTTTTCTTCAATCGATTCCAGTTTATCCTCACCTATCGGCCCGGGTCGAAGAATCTCAAACCGGATGCCCTGTCCCGAGTCTACGCTCCTGCCATTCGAGATGACACGGACATGCCTGTCCTTCCTGCTGCTAAGATCGTGGCTCCGATCTCGTGGCAAGTTGAGGATACCGTGAGACGAGCTCAAGCTATTGAACCGGACCCGAAAGGAGGTCCTGCCCATCGGTTGTTTGTCCCCAAGGCAGTGAGGACTCAGGTCCTTCTGTGGGGGCACTCCTCTCGCCTTACCTGTCACCCCGGCGTAGGTCGCACCTTGGAGTTCATCCAGCGTAAGTTCTGGTGGCCTACCATAAGAGAAGACGTTGCCACTTTCGTCAATGCCTGCCCCGTGTGCTGCCAGGGCAAATCTTCTCACCTCCCCCCGCAAGGACTCCTTCACCCTTTACCTGTTCCCCACAGACCCTGGTCCCATATCTCGTTGGACTTCATTACTGGCCTTCCTCCATCCCATGGCAATACTACTATCCTAGTCATTATAGACAGGTTTTCAAAGGCGGCCAGGTTCGTCCCTCTGACTAAGTTACCTTCTGCCAAGGAAACGGCTGAGTTGGTAATTAATCATATGTTCCGAGTCTTCGGCATTCCTCAAGATATGGTTTCTGACAGAGGTCCCCAGTTCGCCTCTAGGTTTTGGAAGGCCTTCTGCCAACTCATGGGGGCTTCTGCCAGTCTATCTTCAGGGTACCATCCGGAGTCCAACGGCCAAACTGAGAGGATGAATCAAGAGCTGGAAACCACCCTCCGATGTATGACTCGTAACAACCCGTCCACATGGTCGTCCTTCATTGTTTGGGCCGAATACGCGCACAACACCTTGCGCTCCTCCTCCACTGGTATGTCCCCGCACGAGTGTCAGTTTGGCTATGCCCCTCCATTGTTCCCGGACCAGGAGGCAGAAGTCAGAGTGCCTTCAGCCTTGAAGTTCGTCAGACGCTGACGGCTTATGTGGAGGAAGACCCGTCTTAATCTTATGCGTTCCTCACAGAGGTACCAACAACAAGCCAACAGACGTCGCCGTACCGGGCCTACCCTGCGCCCCGGCCAGAGAGTCTGGCTCTCCACTAGAGACTTACCACTACGGGTGGAGTCTCGCAAGCTGTCCCAAAAATACATCGGTCCCTTTAAGGTTGCCAGGAGAGTTAACCCAGTTTCTTATCGCCTACACTTACCCAGATCCCTTAAGATTAATCCCACGTTTCACATTTCCTTATTAAAATCTGTTGTTTCTTCTCCCCTTGTCCCGGCAGACAGACCTCCCCCTCCGCCTCGTGTCATTGGAGGCCAGCCGGCTTATACCGCCCATCGGATACTGGATTCCCGCCGGGTGCAGCGGTCCTGGCAGTATCTGGTGGACTGGGAAGGCTACGGTCCCGAGGAGCGCTCCTGGGTTCCTGCCAAAGACATACTGGACCCTGACCTCATTCGTCAGTTCAGGGCCCTCCACCCTGAGAGAGCTGGTAGGAACGTCAGGAGCCGTTCCTAGGGGGGGGGGGGGATTCTGTCAGGATTTGGCCAGGGTTGTTCCGGTTTTTGCTCACTAGATGCCCCCATTGTGCCTTTTGACCTTTTGTTTTCCCTTGATCCCCATTATTATTTGCACCTGTGCCTCGTTTCCCCTGATTGTATTTAAACCCTTGTTGATCCCGGTGGACTCTCTTGTGGAATTCTGTTTTTTTTGTTCTTGTTTGTTTGTTTTTGAGTATCTTTTGAGGCTTTTTGTGCTTTACCTTCCACCTTGTGGATTTACCTTTTTTGTCTTGGAGGATTACCTTTGTTCTTGTAGGATTCCTTTTGAGGTTGTGGAGTTACATGTTTTCCTGAAGAACTTCACTTTTTACTTCATTAAATACACCGTCTCAAGTACTGCTGTGTCTGCCTCATCTTCTGGGTTCTGCCGACTATTTGTGGTTCAGTTGGTTAAGTGACTGTTTCTCACTCCGGAGACCCGGGTTCGTAACCGGGTCCTGACATGATCAGCCTAGTTGACTGAAGGAGCAAGCATTGAGCTATACAGTGAGAAAGACATAATCCTTCCCTTCTTGTCATGATTGCCTGAAATAAGGAGAGATGAATCCTGATTGGTTTGTCATGTCACAGGCTTCTGTCTATAACAGAATGGGCTCTTACCTGATCCGTCTATACATATACATTACCTTCTGAAATTCTTAAAACCCCTTTACGTTTTCCATATTTTGTTACGTTACAGCCATATTCTAAAATTGTTTGAAATATATACATCTACACACAATACCCCATAATCACGTGGCACAAATTATATATTTTTTAAATATTTTTGCTAATTTATTAAAAATGTATCTGAAATATTACATTTACATAAGTATTCAGACCCTTTACCTCAGTACATTGTTAAAGCAACTTTGGCAGTGATTACAGCAGATTGAACTATTTGGCCTGAATTCCAAGGATCATGTATGGAGGTACCTGGCACCATCCCTATGTTGACGTATGGTGCTGGCAGCATCATGTTGTGGGGATGTTATTCAGCGGCAGGGACTGGGAGACTAGTCGAGATTGAGGCAAAGATGAACGGAGCAAAGTACAGAGAGATCCTCGATGAAAACCTGCTCCAGAGTGCTCAGGACCTCAGACTGGGGTGAAGTTTCACCCTCCAACAGAACAACGACCTTAAGCACACAGCCAAGACAATGCAGGAATGGCTTTGGGACAAGTCTCTGATAGTCCTTGAGTGTCCCAGCCAGAGCCCCGACTTGAACCCGATCTAACATCTCTGGAGGGACCTACAAAGACCTGTGCAGTAAAGCCCCCCCTCCAACCTGACAGAGCCTGAGAGGATTTGCAGAGAAGAATGAGAGAAACTCTCCAAATACAGGTGTGCCAAGCTGGTAGCGTCATACCCAAGAAGATTCAAGGCTTTAAATGCTGCCAAAGGTGCTTCAAGAAAGTACTGAGCAGAGCGTCTGAATACTTATGTAAATGTGATATTTCAGTCCCTCTCCAGGACTCAGGTCACTGCTTCATGCTGTCAAATCCAGGCCTAATATCTGCTTCTATTCTCCTACCGTCCACTCTCTCTGTCCATCAACTCATCTTGAATGTCACTCAAATGAAGCCCTGAGAATTAAATAGGACTCGGATCTACTTATGAGAACCGATTACTTTTTATACAGAAACATTTGTTCAGTGTAGGATCACCTATCTAGTAATTTCCCCATTGTTAATTACCAACCTCAATCTTCCTTGTTAGGCAATTAAATAAGTCATTAGCAAGATATTTTCCAGCTTGAAGAAACACTTTCAAGAAAAAAACGTAATCAGTGTCTCCTCAGATGTGTGGAAACAAACAGGCAACTAGGGCGTAGTAATTATTTTAAAGTGCAAGCGATAGGTACATATTGGTCAGGTCATATCTCTATCCTTATTTTATCTGCATTTCTATTCACGCATTAAGTCAATTCATTATTTATTTATTTTGTTTTTTTCTGTGTGTTTGTAGAATTCTGTCGATCTTTTTTATACAGATTCTCAGCCAGTATGTTCTAACTGCCAAGTCAGTTCTTTAGGTGATGTCTCTGTGAGAATTCTTCCAACATTTTGCATCACATACAGACATGGTTCTGCACAGGTTTCCAGGGAACAGGACAATGCAATTTGTGATTAAGCTGAACACCTGGTCATTCACTGGACTGTAAATATGCACCAGTGTCATGTAGTCTCTCTCTAATAAACCACAAAATGTGTTGCTCGACAAACATACACGTAAGCCTAACAGGACATTGGATAACAACATGGCTGATGCATTTTAGGGCTGGTTGCTCTGACATCCTCTACATTTCTTCATAAAGATACATTTTGTTTGAAAGCAGGAGTTTTTGTATGAATATATTGCAAATGTGCAGCACATTATTCATAACCCACAAACCTAAAAACTGGAACATGCCTCTGTACTGTTCATTTTCATAGCCAGCTCATGGTAACTGTAATATTTTAAGAAAACCAGTTACATCTGTACAACAGAGGAACAAAAGCAACCCGGAAATCGATGGGAGGCCTCTCTGCCTCCCTCCTCTATGTTTGAAATCTGCTGTGAGTCAGAGTTGAGTGAAGCGGATTGCTAAGGGGCCTTGGTGAATCCAAAATCTGTTATAAATAACCCAGTGCAAGGGAAGGACAAGGGATCACACAAATCATTAACATAAAAAAGGCTGCCATGGCAGAGGGTCAAGCTAATTGAACACATGAATGGATGAGTGTGAATAGTAAGGCAAGAAATTGGTGTTGCTCTGTATACTGCAACTTCTGTAAACTTTTGAGATATTTTGTAGTGACGTTGCACAATTTGGAAGCTGTTTTTTTCTGGATCAAACGTGCCACATAAATGGATATTTTGGATATATATGGACGGAATTAATCGAACAAAAGGACCAATTGTGATGTTTATGGGACATATTCGAGTGCAAACAAAGGAGCTTGTCAAAGGTAAGGCATGTTTTATATTTTAATTCTGTGTTTTGTGTAGCACCTGCAGGGTTGAAATATGCTACTCTCTTTGTTTACTGTTGTGCTATCATCAGATAATAGCTTCTTATGCTTTCGCCGAAAAGCCTTTTTAAAATCGGACATGTTGGCTGGATTCACAACGAGGGTAGCTTTAATTTAGTATCTTACATGTGTGATTTAATGAAAGTTTGATTTTTATATAATTTTATTTGAATTTGCTGCGCTGCATTTTCCCTGGCTTTTGGCAAAGTGGGACGCAAGCGTCCCCTATACCATAAGATATGAACCTGTAAAAATTTCAAAAAGCATAATTCCACTTTGACTTCATGGGGTATTGTGTATAGGCCAGTGATGAAAAATCTCAATAACCAATTTTAAACTCAGTCTGTGACACATCATAATTTGGAAAAAGTCAAGGGGTGAAAGCACATGGACGCATACACACCTCAGAAGAGTTTCACCCATTAAAGACTAAAGATGACAATATTGTGTGCAACTTATCAGAAAAGCAGGAACAGTTGCTTTAAATATGACAGCAGAAGTTAGACATTATTTTTTCCCCCAGTCCTTAGATGACAGTAATTACCTTCTATCTCATTCTTAATCCAGCTGTATCTGCAGCTCAGAGACCCCAGTACGAAGGCTCATTAACATAACAAAAAAACAGAGAGTGGTTGGTTACAGAGTCCGTGTCCTAATACACATACTTCTGTCTTAATTAGTAGGCCATTTGAGTATGCAAAATATATTGTGTCTGTTTTTCGGTATTGGATGCGTCTCAATCCACCGCATCCGCCTATGTAACACTTCTGCATCTGCTGTGAAAGGTGACAGAGCTAGAGCAGTGTTTTTAAGACCATGAGACATTCCAAAAAATGGTGTTCTCACAATATCATCTGTAGCGTCCGAATGGATAGGCATACAACTATTATGACCCCTCTATGGAAAGATGAGACTCTCACAAACATGTACATGTTGGTTTTGTTCTAGGACGCCCACAGGCTTCACAAAGCTCATCTGAAGGTCCCCCGGTACCAGTCGAAGAAATTACTGGAAGTATGTATGGAGACTGTTTAGTGACAAAATAAGGGGTTAAATACATATTTAAAAAAATACATGTTTCCTGATCTATCTTATGTCTCTCAGATATAGGATAGACACTTCAGAACAAAGTTCCCGTAGATTGTCACAACTTCCGCCGAAGTCTGCCCCTCTCCTTGTTCGGACGGCGTTCGGCGGTCGACATCACCGGCTTTCTAGCCATCCCCGCTCCATTTTTCATTTATCCATTTGTTTTGTCTTGTTCCCTGCACACCTGGTTTTCATTCCCCAATCACACTACATGTATTTATTCCTCTGTTCCCCCTCATGTCTTTGTTTTATGTTACGTGTCTGTTGACGCGCTTTACTGGTATACGTTTATTCTGTGTTTTATTTAACGAGGTACGTTATTGTGTTTATACAATATTATTGTGACTGTGTGCGTTTGCACTTTTGCAGTGGCTGAAGGTTTCGCCGCTGTGGCGTCTGTCTGTTGGTTTCTCCTGCCTAAATAAAGGGTGTGCCTGTTCACAACTCTCTGCTCTGCTGCTCCATTCCCAGTACGCAGGCCATTGACTTAGTCCCCACCCCCCAAAAAAATCTCTGCTGTGCCATGTAGTGAATTTGCTATTCAATGCGTTGTTATAGGCTAACAGCAGTAAGGTCAAAAATACTTTTTATAAAATAATTAAAAAATATATATTTTCCTGGCTTAGACAGGATTTACACTTATGGGTTAATAGAATATGGCTTTTGAAAATCTAGTAAACCTTAATAAATGCCTGGATGTCATACTCATTTTGACTTTGATACAGCTAATCAATTATATACGGGGATGCGTTACCAAAATCAACGAATAGCGGGAAACAATGCAATTGCACATGACGCATTCTCAGTATGTAAAAATAGAACGTGTTATAGATAGTATGTGACATTTTGAAAATGGAGTTTGCTTCAAATGCCAGGATTTTAGTCTGAATATATTTTTCTTGCCAACTAAAACCCTCATAAACTTTTACAGATGCACAATTGAGAGCATCCTGTGGGGCTGTATCACTGTCTGGTACGGCAACTGCACCGCCCGCAACCAGAGGGCTGTCCAGAGGGTGGTGCAGTCTGCCCAACGCATCACCAGGCGCAAACTATCTGCCCTCCAGGACACCTACAGCATCAGATGTCACAGAAAGGCCAAAAAGTTCATCAAGGATGACAACCAACTGAGCCACTGCCTGTTCACCCCGTTTTGATCCACAAGGCGAGGTCAGTACAGGTGCATCAAAGCTTGGACCGAGAGACTTAACAACAACTTCAATCTCAAGGCCATCAAACTGTTAAATAGCCGCCCTATATTCATAGACTTGAAGTCGCTGGCCACTTTAATAATGGAAGACTAGTCACTTTAATGATGGTTACATATTTTGCATTACTCATCTCATATGCATATACTGTATTTTATTCCATTCTAGCCTACTGTATTTTAGTCTATACCTCGCCGACATTGCTTGTCCAAATATTTATATATTTTTAATTACTTTTAACTGATTTGCCTGGTTAAATAAAGGTAAAAAAATGTTTTTAAAAAAGGCAAGGGTAGTGTGAATACTGAATACAGTGTGAGTTATTTTGTGTTTTTTTACCCCAGAGTTCACTTTAAAAAGAAATGAGATCGGTTATTTTAAAGAGGACTATACAGTGGGGCAAAAAAGTATTTAGTCAGCCACCAATTGTGCAAGTTCTCCCACTTAAAAAGATGAGAGAGCCCTGTAATTTTCATCATAGGTACACTTAAACTATGACAGACAAAATCATAAGAAAGAAAATCCAGAAAATCACATTGTAGGATTTTTAAGGAATTTATTTGCAAATTATGGTGGGAAAAAAGTATTTGGTCACCTACAAACAAGCAAGATTTCTGGCTCTCACAGACCTGTAACTTCTTCTTTAAGAGGCTCCTCTGTCCTCCAGTCGTTACCTGTATTAATGACACCTGTTTGAACTTGTTATCAGTATAAAAGACACCTGTCCACAACCTCAAACAGTCACACTCAAAACTCCACTATGGCCAAGACCAAAGAGCTGTCAAAGGACACCAGAAACAAAATTGTAGACCTGCACCAGGCTGGGAAGACTGAATCTGCAGTAAGTAAGCAGCTTAGTTTGAAGAAATCAACTGTGGGAGCAATTATTAGGAAATGGAAGACATACAAGACCACTGATAATCTCCCTCGATCTGGGGCTCCACGCAAGATCTCATCCCGTGGGGTCAAAATGATCACAAGAACGGTGAGCAAAAATCCCAGAACCACACGGGGGGACATAGTGAATGACCTGCAGAGAGCTGGGATCAAAGTAACAAAGCCTACCATACCTTAAGGGAAGATTTCGGCAGTACCTGTATGGTTAGTGAGAAAGTCCATATTGCAAATGTACGGTCCCTTACTAGACGTCCGAAATCGTTTGTAAAATTTGCGGACGGCGTCGGGCCGAGCGGCAGGGCCGGACCTACCAGGAAGTCATCAAATGAACTTTGTCGGACATTCGGTTTCCGTTTTACAAAAATAATAAGATTTAGGTCATTTTTCCTATGTCCCGGAAATTCCCACAAGAGGGCATAAGCAATCATATTGCTATTGGACAAAACATCACGATTCACGACGGGGCCTTATCTCGAAAACTGAAAATATTTAGAAGCCGAAACTCGGTGAGCGTAGGGGCGGCATAATGGGCAGTTGGCCCCGAACAAGATGGCGTCTAGGCCTAAACGGTTTTTGAGTTATGGCCATTTATCTGGGATTAAAGGTCCAAAATGAAAATAGAGAAATTATTTTTCCACTTCACGTCAAAGTCAAGGAGACTCCGGTGTCAATAAAAAAAGAACCAGCCATTTATCTATCGTCATTTAAGAGAAATCGTACAACGACACCTTGGTGATGTTCACGGATAGGTGTTTTTTTTTTCAACGGTTACATATCCAGTTGCAGGGTGTTCTTACGAATCTTTTTTAAGTGTGCTGCGGAGCTCTGCGAGATTTCTGTGATTTTCTATGATTTTCTGAAATAACACACACTCACTAAACCCTCCGTAAATAACTCAGTTCTTAACGTAAAGACTTAAAACTCAGGATTCTGTAAAGGCATACCCCAATCATAATATGAGTTTATTTATAGCTTCCTGTGCCAACCGGAAGTGCCTTAAATGGTATCACAGTGGCAGTTTCCATGGGTTAAAAAGGTCAGATCTTTTCAAAACTTCATATGTGTGACTAGGTAACCATCATGAACTGTAAATCAGTCATTTCTCCCAACAGATGTCAAAGAAAATCTCTCACACGCACACACAGCAAGGATGGAGTGAAAAGTGTGGTTCTCAAAGACACAGAGAGCAGGCAATGGCATAAACATAATAATCTCTAGGCTGTGTCGAGTTCAACGAGATATCCCGCTTGACCGTAGCTCGCTCGGTCTAAGCGCAGCGACCATTAGAAAATTAGGCCCAAAATGAAGCCTGCCCCACAACGTCATTTGCTTTTGGATGACAGTGAGAGAACCGTTAGGGTGAGAAGCACAATTCGACCTCAGGTACGTTCCTAAGGTCCTTCCGATCCGTGCAAGCCTAACGTTGACCGTGTGGCATTAACCCTTAATAGTTAAAAGAAGGTGTTTACTTCAAAGAGTTTGCATTGACTTCTCTCCCCATAGGAATACATTGCCTTTACCCCTAAATTCAACCTGAAGTCTATATGGTGTGGCAAAGAAGGGGGTCGAGTGATAAGTGGCAGATATGTGAGAGCAGAGCTAGTAAACGGGCTCTGCCCGATCACTAAAATGGCCACCCCTGTCAGAACTACAGATCACAAAATGGCCGACCGCCAAAACTACAAGTCCCAGAAGCAAGGGGAACCCTCAGAAGGTGGAGCCGACTCACAGATAAAGGGTCAAGAGAAACCAGGAAGAGGAAGAGAGAGGGCTGGAAGGAGCTATGAACAATAGAGAAAGAGACTATAGAGATTGGCTGGATTTACCGTGTATGAGCTGGATTGTTTGGACTTACCTGTTGGCGTTTGGACCTGGACCTACCGAGAACCCGATTCGTGTACCGAACCCTGCTATCCTTGACCTCGCCTAAGGCCTGGGTGGACCAGGACGGAGAAACAAACACACAGGTACTGTCCTGTTCGAAAGAACTCTCATTCTTGGGTGATTTGGTGACAGTTTACCACTTAGTTTGTGACAAACGCTCCTAACCTTGAAGAGGTTTGCCACACGTGGTGGAGGATGCAGGTATGGACTAACATACCACTGGTTAGATAGAAGGAAAAAATAAATAAATGTTCAGTTAGCACTCCAAGGGGAGTCAGGTTTTTTTTTGTTTTGGCTTTGTTTGGTTAGGACAGTTTTTCAGGAAAATGAGTATGGAGGGAGCCATACAGGCCCTGTTACAAGCGGCGGCAGCCCAACAAGAGGCAACTAGAGCTCAACAAATAGTTCATCAGGATGCAATGCGAATGTATCAGGACACGTTACAGATCCAGCATTGCACCAACCAGCTGCTCATAGAAGAGCAAGAGAGAAACACCCGGGAGTTAAGAGAAGGCCTAAAGGGGCTAGCGGACCAAATTGGGGCTCAATTACCAGCTGCAAATACCCAGAGGAGGGCCAATCATTTTCTTCAAAAAAATGACAGCGCAGGATGATGTGGAAGCATATCTTACCACCTTCGAAAGGACGGCAGAGAGGGAGAAGTGGCCGAAAGAAGAATGGGCAGGGCTTCTGGCACCATACCTGGCAGGGGACGCTCAAAAAGCGTATTTCGACCTGGAGTTGAAAGAAGCACAGGATTACGATAAACTAAAGGGGAGATCCTGACTAGACTGGGAGTGACAGATACCGTGAGGGCACACCGCTTCCACCAGTGGTCCTACCGACCGGGACAACCCCCACGAACACAGATGTTCGACTTGATTCACCTGGCACGGAAATGGTTGCGACCAGAGACCCGGTCATCCGCCGAGATTGTCGAGACCATCGTACTCAACCAGTTTCAGCGAGGTCTACCCCAAGAAGTGAGACGATGGGTTGGCCAGAACGAGGTATTTTCCGCCGACCATCTCGTGGGCCTGGTTGAACGGTATTGTACGGCAAGAACAGCTGAGCATGCACAGGAGGAAAGATTCCCGTTCCCCAGGCATGGGCGAACCAGCGGACAGGGTAAGGCTGTCCCAACATATAGAGGGGGAAGAGAGCAGCGTGTGGCCATGAGGAAAGAATCAGATTCAGGCCAAGACACTAAGGGAAAAACGGAAACCGGGACTGGGTGTCGAGGGGGTCTCCCCGAACCCCTATTATCTGTTACAATTGTAATCAACCAGGACATATTGCAGCCTATTGCCCTATTAAAGAAGAGCCAATGCAATGTAACCTCGGTGAAAATGAAGATGATATACGGTATGCATGTCCTGTTGTAACCACTGTACTTGAAAGATCAAGAAACAAACATATGTGCAGGGTGAAGATTGAAGGGAAAGAGGTTGAAGCACTGCTGGATTCCGGCAGTATGCTAACCCTGGTCGTTGCAGGCCTAGTGCCGAATCATAAACTGGATACAAGACAGGATATCAGTGTTACATGCATTCATGGGGATACCCGTCTGTACCCCACGGCCTTAGTGAGCATACAAACAGAGGACGGTCTGCTGGATTATGAGGTCGGCGTGGTCCCAAAGATGCCATATGATGTAATATTGGGTAGAGACTTTCCTAACTTTGCGAAGTTAGGCCACAAGAATGGCATATTTGAGAATCCAACAACCCTGACCAAGCAGGAAGAAGCATGGGGCCTTCAACCAAAGCCAAGAAAAGAGGTCTCCCAGGGGACAACATCACAGGTGCTAGTAGGGGAGGAAGACGATGAAGTGACAAACCTCGCTGATGACGAACAGCCCGGTACTAGTGGGGCTGGGGTTGATCTGACTCCAGAGGACGACGATATAGAACCAGCAGACCTGGCAGAGTCCTTGACTAATTTTGGGACGGCCCAAAACCAGGATCCAACCCTGCAACAAGCCAGAGCAGATGTGCAGGTCGTAGATGGTACTCCCATAAATGGTGGGATGATGCCTAATAGTTTTCCCCACTTCATCATGAAAAAGGGTTTGGTGTACAGAGTCTCGAAAATAGGGGTTGATGTGGTGGAACAGTTGTTGGTTCCCACTCGGTACCAGAGGACAGTACTGGATCTAGCTCATGGGCACATTCTGGGTGGACACCTTGGTATCGATAAAACCCGAGACCGGATTGTAAGGAGGTTTTACTGGCCAGGAATTCAAGCTGAAGTGGCTCGGCATTGTGGAGAGTGCCCGGAGTGCCAGTTAACAGCTCCCCGACCAGCTTTTAGAAGCCCGTTAGTGCCACTCCCCATAATCGAAACGCCATTTGAGAGGATAGCGATGGATTTAGTGGGCCCACTACCCAAATCCGCCAGAGGGCACCAATACATTCTGGTCATTCTAGATTATGCCACTCGCTACCCAGAAGCCATTCCCCTTCGGACGATGACTTCCAAAAATATCGCAAAGGAATTAGTGCTCTTGTTCACCAGGGTAGGGGTTCCAAAGGAGATCCTTACCGACCAGGGGACCCCTTTATGTCCCGCCTTATGGCGGACCTTGTAAACTGTGGCAGGTGAAACAGTTGAGGACATCGGTTTACCATCCTCAGACGGACGGGCTGGTTGAGAGATTCAACCGAACCCTGAAGTCAATGCTCAGGAAGGTAATCGATAAGGATGGGAAAAACTGGGATTGCATGTTGCCGTATCTGATGTTTGCCATTAGAGAGGTTCCTCAAGCCTCGCTGGGGTTTTCTCCCTTTGAGCTGGTATATGGGAGGCATCCCCGGGGAATCTTAGACATCGCCCGGGAAACCTGGGAGCACCAATCCACCCCGTATACTAGTGTCATAGAGCACGTCACGGCAATGCAAGACAGGATAGCCACAGTCATGCCCATCGTCAGAGAGCACATGAGACAAACACAAGAACACCAGCGGCACACTTATAACCGGCAGGCTACCCTGAGGGAATTTCAACCGGGAGATAAGGTGTTAGTGCTGATCCCCACAGTTGAGTGTAAACTACTAGCCACATGGAAAGGGCCATATGAAGTACTGGAGAGAATAGGAGAAGTCAATTATCGGATCCGACAGCCAGGTTGACGGCCCCAGGAACAGATTTATCACATAAACCTGTTAAAAGCATGGAGAGAGAGAGAAACATTAATGGTCACATACCCCACACACATTCAGGAGACAGCCGAAGTAAATATTTCACCCACTCTGTCCCCAGCGCAAGTACAGGAAGTAAAGACCCTGATCCAGAAAAACAGAGATGTGTTTTCAGAGGTACCTGGCCGAACTGAGGTTACGGCTCATGATATCGTTTCCCTACCAGGGAGAAAAGTGAGTATGAGGCCATATCGGGTACCCGAGGCTCGACGGGCCGCGATTAGAGCAGAGACTGAGAAAATGTTGACAGCTGGAGTGGTTGAAGAGTCACATAGTGAGTGGTCTAGCCCAATTGTGATGGTCTCCAAGCCCGATGGGTCGTTGCGGTTCTGTAACGACTTTCGGAAGGTAAATGAAATCTCGAAGTTTGATGCCTACCCCATGCCCCGAGTAGATGAACTACTGGAGAAAATTGGTCATGCTCGGTACATTACGACCCTTGATCTGACAAAAGGGTACTGGCAAATTCCTCTGACCCCCAGGGCCAAAGAAAAGACAGCCTTTGCAACACCTGACGGTTTGTTTCAATACACTGTCATGCCATTCGGCTTACACGGGGCCCCAGCAACCTTTCAACGGCTCATGGACAAAGTCCTAAAACCGCACAAGGCATACGCCGCAGCTTATTTAGATGACGTGGGGATCTACAGCCCAGATTGGGAATCCCACTTACCCCGGGTACAGGCAGTGTTAGATGCCCTTAGAAAGGCAGGGCTCACGGCAAACCCTGCCAAGTGTTATGTGGGGTTAGAGGAAACAGAGTATCTGGGATACACTGTGGGAAGAGGGTTAATCAAACCCCAACATAAGAAGGTGAAGGCAATTAGAGAATGGCCGAAACCAGTAAATAAGAAGCAGGTCCGAGCCTTCCTAGGGCTGACCGGTTACTACCGGAAGTTCATCCCAAGTTATGCCACAGTGGCCGCCCCACTTACCGACATGACTAGAGCCAGAGGGCCAAACATGGTCAAATGGGATGAAAGGGCCACCAAAGCATTTAGGACATTACAGGAGGCTCTCTGTTGTAACCCAGTGCTGGTGGTACCAGACTTTGAGAGAGAGTTTGTGGTTCAGACGGATGCCTCAGAGGTCGGCTTGGGAGCAGTGCTATCCCAAGAGGTAGAAGGGGTGGAACACCCCATCCTGTTTTTAAGCAGGAAGCTGGAACCACGGGAAACCAACTACTCAGTCGTTGAGAAAGAGGCGCTGGCAGTAAAGTGGGCTCTAGAAAGCCTGAAGTACTACCTGCTGGGGCACCACTTCACCCTCATCAGTGACCATGCCCCACTCACCTGGATGCATAGGGCTAAAGAGAAGAACGCTCGGGTGATGCGGTGGTTTTTGAGTCTCCAACCGTTTCATTTTGACTTGAAACACAGAGCAGGGAAGGAAATGGGAAACGTGGATGGGTTATCCCGCATGCACGCATATTTTGCTGCGGTAGCCCGACCTAGGGGTCGGATCTAGGGGAGAGATATGTGGCAAAGAAGGGGGTCGAGTGATAAGTGGCAGATATGTGAGAGCAGAGCTAGTAAACGGGCTCTGCCCGATCACTAAAATGGCCACCCCTGTCAGAACTACAGATCACAAAATGGCCGACCGCCAAAACTACAAGTCCCAGAAGCAAGGGGAACCCTCAGAAGGTGGAGCCGACTCACAGATAAAGGGTCAAGAGAAACCAGGAAGAGGAAGAGAGAGGGCTGGAAGGAGCTATGAACAATGGAGAAAGAGACTATAGAGATTGGCTGGATTTACCGTGTATAAGCTGGATTGTTTGGACTTACCTGTTGGCGTTTGGACCTGGACCTACCGAGAACCCGATTCGTGTACCGAACCCTGCTATCCTTGACCTCGCCTAAGGCCTGGGTGGACCAGGACGGAGAAACAAACACACAGGTACTGTCCTGTTCGAAAGAACTCTCATTCTTGGGTGATTTGGTGACAGTTTACCACTTAGTTTGTGACAAACGCTCCTAACCTTGAAGAGGTTTGCCACAATGGGTTATGAATGCCGTATGAACCTGTCTTTGGTAACAGTCCATCAGGCCAGTATGAGGTCTACCTGTGTTGATTCTAAGCTTCCTGGACCGACCGGAAGTGGTTAAAATCACCCTAAAAGTGTTTTTCCATTACCTGCCTGCAGTTTGATAGACATAGTGCATTCAACCCTGTGTAAATCAGTCAATTCTTAACGTAAGGACTTAAAACTCAGGATTCTGTAAAAGCATAGCCCAGTGAGGATATGTGTTGACTTATAGCTTCCTGTACCAACCGGAAGTGCCTTAATTGGTGTCTCAGGGGCTGTTTCGAGGGGTTAAAAAAGTCAGATCTGTCCAAAACTTCATATGTGTGATTAGGCAACCCCCATGAACTGTAAATCAGTCATTTTTCCCATAAAATTTCAAAGGAAAACTAAATCACACAGACACACAACTTGGAAGGAGGGACGTATTGGGGTTTGTAGAGACAGACAGTGCCTCCAATAGTTAGCTTTGTTCGAGCTAAAAAAGAACCGTCAGACCTAGAGTTCTGAAACTTTAGAAACCTGTTCTAGACCTCGGGTCGATAGTGCGTGGTGAGTTAGGTGGCTCTAGAAGGTTCTCGGACCGAGAAATAGCCTCGTACATTTGCAATGACTTCAATTCATTTTGACCATTACGAAAATGGCGACATTTAGAAAAGTCTCAGAGACACAAGACTAGGTGCATTGAAACCGGCTCGGCCCATAGAGACGGACCCCAACGTTTCGGTACGATAGCTCATTCAAGGACCCCATAGCAAGGCATGGAAAAAAAGTGGATTTTCAGCACCAATTAGGGTTTTACTCGGGCACCGAAGGACCTATCGAGCCGAAACTCGGGATTCGGGGTCGCCTCACATAGGCGTTCACATAATGTCCGACCTGGACCCGCAGCTAGAACGTAACTATGTGTTTTACGTTTTTATTATGTTTTAAACTAAAGGCGCTGTGAATTATGGGCCTGCTCTGACATATATGATAGTTGGCTTCTAAATGAGTTGGAAAAAGTGGGTTTGGTGTCAATTGATATCAGTTTGGTGTCAAAATGACATCTAATTGACTGATGGACACTGACTTGCTAGTTGACTTTTGTACATTTGCAATATGTTTAAACGGAGAGGGACCATCACCAAAATGGCATTCTGAAATCAACACAAAAAATGGCATCACCATAGTCTCCAGACTGTGCCGAGTTCAACGAGATGCCCCGCTTGACCGTAGCTCGCTCTGAGTGCAGTGACCTTGAAAAAAAGCAGAACCAAAATGAAGCCTGGCCCTCAATGTCATTTGCTTTTGGGTGACAGTGAGAGAACCGTTAGGGTGAGAAGCACAATTCGACCTCAGGTACGTTCCTAAGGTCCTCCCGATCCGTGCAAGCCTAACCTTGACCCTGTGGCATTAACCCTTAACAGTTAAAAGAAGGTGTTTACATCAAAGAGTTTGCATTGACTTCTCTCCCCATAGGAATACATTGCCTGCACCTCTAAATTCAACCTGAAGCCTATGTGGGTTATGAATGCCTTATGAACCTGTCTTCTATGACAGTCCATCAGCTCACTATGAGGTCTACCTGTGCCGATTCTAAGCTTCCTGAAGCAACCGGAAGTGGTTAAATTGACCCAAAAGGTGTTTTGATGTACATAACCTTCAAAGGTGAAAATGACTACATTCAACCCTGTGTAGATCGTAGATCAGTCAATTCTTAACTTAAAGACTTAAAACTCAGGATTCTGTAAGTTTCTATGTCAATCAAGACATGGGTTTACTTATAGCTTCCTGTGCCAACCGGAAGTGCCTTTAATGATGTCACAGTGGCAGTTTCCAAGGGTTAAAAAGGTCAGATCTTTTCAAAACTTCATATGTGTGACTAGGTAACCCTCATGAACTGTAAATCAGTCATTTCTCCCAACAGATGTCAAAGAAAAGCTCTCACACGCACACACAGCAAGGCTGGAGTGAAAAAGTGCGGTTCTCAAAGACACAGAGAGCAGGCAATGGCATAAACATAATCTCTAGGCCGTGCCGAGTTCAATGAGATATCCCGCTTGACCGTAGCTTGCTCGGTCTGAGCGCAGCGACCATTAGAAAAGTAGGCCCAAAATGAAGCCTGCCCCACAACGTCATTTGCTTTTGGGTGACAGTGAAAGAACCGTTAGGGTGAGAAGCACAATTCGACCTCAGGTACGTTCCTAAGGTCCTCCTGATCCGTGCAAGCCTAACCTTGACCGTGTGGCATTAACCCTTAATAGTTAAAATAAGGTGTTTACTTCAAAGAGTTTGCATTGACTTCTCTCCCCATAGGAATACATTGCCTGCACCCCTAAATTCAACCTGAAGTCTATATGGGTTATGAATGCCGTATGAACCTGTCTTTGATGACAGTCCATCAGGACAGTATGAGGTCTACCTGTGTTGATTCTAAGCTTCCTGGACCAACCGGAAGTGGTTAAAATCACCCTAAAAGTGTTTTTCCATTACCTGCCTGCAGTTTGATAGACATAGTGCATTCAACCCTGTGTAAATCAGTCAATTCTTAACGTAAGGACTTAAAACTCAGGATTCTGTAAAAGCATACCCAAGTGAGGATATGTCTTGACTTATAGCTTCCTGTGCCAACCGGAAGTGCCTTAATTGGTGTCTCAGGGGCTGTTTCGAGGGGTTAAAAAAGTCAGATCTGTCCAAAACTTCATATGTGTGATTAGGCAACCCCCATGAACTGTAAATCAGTCATTTTTCCCATAAAATTTCAAAGGAAAACTAAATCACAGACACACAACTTGGAAGGAGGGACGTATTGGGGTTTGTAGAGACAGACAGTGCCTCCAATAGATAGCTTTGTTCGAGCTAAAAAAGAACCGTCAGACCTAGAGTTCCGAAACTTTAGAATCCTGTTCTAGACCTCAGGTCGATAGTGCGTGGTGAGTTACTTGGCTCTAGACGGTTCTCGGACCGAGAAACAGCTTCGTACATTTTCAATTCATTTTGACCATTACGAAAATGGCGACATTTAGAAATGTCTCAGAGACACAAGACTAGGTGCATTGCGACCGTCTCGGCCCATATAGACAGACCCCAACGTTTCTGTCCGATAGCTCATTCAAGGACCCCGTAGCAAGTCATGGAAAAAAGTGGATTTTCAGCACCAATTAGGGTTTTGCTCGGACACCAAATGACCGATCGAGCCGAAACTTAGGATTCGGGGTCGCCTCAGCTAGGCCTACACGTAACATAAGAAATGGACCCGCAGCTAGAACGTAACTACATGTTTTATGTTTTTTTAATGGTTTGAACCAAAGGCGTTGTGAATTTTGGGCCAGCTCTGAAGTGTGTGATAGTTGGCTACTAAACAGGTTGGAAAAAGTGGGTTTAGTGTCAATTTGTATCAGTTTGGTGTCAGAATGACATCTAATTGACTGGTGGACACTGACTTGCTAGTTGACTTTTGTACATTAGCAATATGTTTAAAGGGTGAGGTACCATCACCAAAAGTGACATTCTGAAATCAACCCTAACGAGCCATTGAGATGAACCAGAATCACTGCCCAGCCATCCCGAGTTCATCGGGCCAGTCAATTTCACATTCCTGCAGGATTTTTATAGCATGACAAATTCGTGATGGTACCTGCCCATTGAACCATATTGCAAATGCACAGTGACTTTGCAAAAGTGAGAAAACATAAACAAATGGACATGATGAAATCAACACAACGAGTGATGGAAATGTACAACTATCACTGCCCGGCCATCCTGTGTTCCCATAGCGAGCATTAATATCAGAATGACCGGTAAATGCATTTACAAGCATATTTTTTGGGGGGTTACCAGGTGCCTATTTTCAATCACCAGTTGCACAACATGCGTATCCATCAGAATATTTTAAACAGTCCATAAAGCACTCAGGACGGACTCCATAGATAGAGGGCCGTAGTAGGGTACTCCCATAGCGGGCATGGACAATAGGCGTCCCGGTAAATGCATTTACAACCATATTTTTATTTTTGGGTTACCAGTTGCACAACAATGCACGTGCATTTGCAATATGATTCTATAGTGAAAAAACATCACCTAATGGACATGATGAAATCAACACAACGAGTGATGGAAAGGAACAACTATCACTGCCAGGCCATCCTGTGTTCATCAGGCCAGTCAATTTCACATTCCTGTAGGATTTTTATAGCATGACAAATTCGTGATGGTACCTGCCCATTGAACCATATTGCAAATGCACAGTGACTTTGCAAAAGTGAGAAAACATAAACAAATGGACATGATGAAATCAACACAACGAGTGATGGAAAGGTACAACTCTCACTGCTCGGCCATCCTGTGTTCATCAGACCAGTCAATTTTGCATTTTTGAGCATGTCAAATTTCATATGGTAAATGCACATTGAAACATATTGCAAATGCACGTGCACTTACAATATGATTCTATAGTGAAAAAACATCACCTAATGTTCATGATGAAATCAACACAACGAGTGATGGAAATGTACAACTATCACTGCTCGGCCATCCTGTGTTCATCAGACCAGTCAATTTTGCATTTTTGAGCAAGGTCAAATTTCATATGGTAAATGCACATTGAAACATATTGCAAATGCACGTGCACTTGCAATATGATTTATATAGTGAAAAAACATCACAAAATGGACATGATGAAGTCAACACAACGAGTGATGGAAATGTACAACTATCACTGCTCGGCCATTCTGTGTTCATCAGACCAGTCAATTTTGCATTTTTGAGCATGTCAAATTTCATATGGTAAATGCACATTGAAACATATTGCAAATGCACGTGCACTTGCAATATGATTATATAGTGAAAAAACATCACAAAATGGACATGATGAAGTCAACACAACGAGTGATGGAAAGGAACAACTATCACTGCCCGGCCATCCCGAGTTCATCAGGCCAGTCAATTTTGCATTTCTGCAGGATTTTTGAGCATGTCAAATTTCTTATGTCATTTGGCCCACAAAACAATTCCTTATGCACAATTAAAAAAAATATATAAAACAATATGATAATAAAATTGGACAAAAGTATATTCATACAGTTCTTACACATGTGTAATTGACAAAAAAATTGAAAGAATTTCAAAAAACGGTCCAGAAAGCACTTTTTTAAGGGTGTGTGAAGTTTTTTACAAAATTTTGACGTTTTTGACTTTTGACTTTTGACTTCCTATGAAATCATATTGAAATTGGACAAAACATATTCCTTATGCGCATGTAAAAAAAAAAAAAATATGATAATAAAATTGGACAAAAGTATATTCATACAGTTCTTACACATGTGTAATTGACAAAAAATCGAAAGAATTTCGAAAAACGGTCCAGAAAGCACTTTTTTATGGGTGTGTGAAGTTTTTTACAAAATTTTGACATTTTTGACTTTTGACTTTTGACTTCCTATGAAATCATATTGGAATTGGACAAAACATATTCCTTATGCGCATGTAAAAAAAAAAAATATGATAATAAAATTGGACAAAAGTATATTCATACAGTTCTTACACATGTGTAATTGACAAAAAAATTGAAAGAATTTCGAAAAACGGTCCAGAAAGCACTTTTTTAAGGGGTGATAAGTTTTTGACAAAAATTTCATTTTTTCAAAATTTTACTTTTGGACATTGACTTGGGTTACATTTCCAATATGAAAAACCCCGGTGGAGCGCATTCGCCCCCTGTTGAATTTTTTAAGTGTTACAACTGGCAATTGCCATATGGCATTTGCAATACACTTTGCATGAATCAACGCCGAATTGGGTGGTATTGGCCAATGTGTATATGGTTTGTCCGATGCCAATGACTTGCCATTCATTTTTGTCCAATACAGGGGGGACTTCCCTTACTTCAGTAACACACTACGCCGCCAAAATTACAGACCTCTCTCATCTTTTTAAGTGGGAGAACTTGCACAATTGATGGCTGACTAAATACTTTTTTGCCCCACTGTATGTCACAAGTCACGACTTCACAGGAGAGCCGTTTGATAGTTTTTTTTGTCAGAAATGCCTTCTCGAACATGGGAACTTTCATGTGCCTTACTACCAAACATGTATGCCATCTGTACATATAAATAACATTGTTAAATTACGAGCCTTGTTGGTTAAGTCACAGAAAAAGTAAGCAACCTTCCCACTAGCCATGATTGGCTGAGATAATAAGTGGGCTGGACATGTCAAGAGAGGAGATCTTCTGCACTATAGAAGTCTTATGTCTATTTAAGATGGCCAGTCTGTGTTGGTAATCCTGTCGAACGCAGCTTTTTTAAATGTATTGTGTAGTGAAGCTGCATAGCTAAGTGTTGCTCTCCACTCTCTGGAGGATCACATTTTGAAATCAGTGAAATTAGAGTATGATAGCTAAAGAGATAGAGAAAACACGTGTCACTGGATTATATCTTCATACTAAGGGCAACTGTGGCATGGCATCCATGACAGGGAGACACGTCCATCATGCATGATGTTGTATACAGGTAAGATAGTCTAGCATTAGCTAGCTACATTTACAGATTTTACACATTTCTAATTTTGACAGAAAGTGGTTTCATTTCAAGCTAAAGTGTAATGTTAGCTAGCTAGCTAATGTTAGCTGGCTGGCTCCTTAGCTGATGGTATTATTCATATCCCAGAGCTGTTTTCTTAGCTATCTAGCACTTTGGCTCTAACTAGCAAACTTTGAACCTGTTAGGTTAGCGCCCAGCATATTCATGCAGTGTTGTAATGACATGATTTGTCAATATCTTGATTGTTGTTTAACTAGCTAATGTTATGTGGCATGTGTGATTTTACACGTTGTTTACCAAGCTAGGTTCATTGTTTGCCTAGCTAGCTAGCTTTAATAATATAAATAATATAATAATATAATAATATATTTATATATATACTGTTAGCTGTCATCCATGACAGGGAGACACGTCCATCATGCATGATGATGTTTTCAGGTAAGATAGTCTAGCATTAACTAGCTACATTTAAAGATATTACACGTTTCTAATTTTGACAGAAAGTGGTACTGTTAGCTAGCTGGCTGACGTTAGCTGTCTGGCTCCCTAGCTGATGTTGTTATTCATATCCCACAGCTGTTTTCTTCGCTAGTTAGAACCTAATATTAGCTGGTTAACATTGAACCTGTAACAACATGATTTAGCATTTTGTTCATTGTTGTTTAACTAGCTAACGTGTGTGATCTTACACGTTGTTTTCCAAGCTAGGTTCATTGTTTACCAAGCTAGCTACATGTCTTAACCTTTTCAGACGTGAGTTCCAAATATCTCTCATGGTCGCCCCAGCATGAGTTGTTTTATGCACGTGATGTCAGAATGCACTTACTGTTCCAAAAGATCATTATTACGCAACAGGACAGTTAACACGCGCTGCCCGCTAATTATCTATACGCTATGTTTCAACTTGTCAATTTCAAATAATTTCCCAAAAAGTTGTATTTTCTAATAACAGTTTGAATTGAGGTGTGTTATGCCTCCTTATTAATTCACATAGAAGTAGCTGAATTTATTTTTGAGGCTTTACTAAGCTGGATAAACTTGTCTCTTCAAGGAGAGCCCACCACACTTCACTCATGTTTGCACAGATCAAGTATGCCTATTCCTCCTCAGACTTGCAAGAATTGGAACAATTTCTTGCTGGCGCTCGCTTTGCCTTTGTTGTTGTTTTCCTTACAAATAATAACTTTGGACATGTGTGCTTTGTTGCTTTGTTTGCAAGTTCCTTATTTTCGGTATATTGTGTTGTCGTTTCTACTGTAGGTGCATACGGTATGTATGTATGTATGTATGTATGTATGTATGTATGTATGTATGTATGTATGTATGTATGTATGTATGTATGTATGTATGTATGTATGTATGTATGTATGTATGTATGTATGTATGTATGTATGTATGTATGTATGTATGTATGTATGTATAGAGCATGATGTAGTTTAATTCACATGTTTTTAAGTACTTGTGACAAATAATGCATTCTGATTATTGCATCTATTGTAATGGACACCTACAGTATGATGTGTGTAAAGTACTTTTTTGAAGGTTGTACTGATGATAATGAGCTAAGCTATTTGCCAGCTATGTGTGGCGCCATGTTTGCTGAAACTATACAATGCATTCTGGGTGTCACGTAATCTGTCAGACCAAAGAGGTTATAATGAGGCGAAGGAATGGTTCACTCATCTTTTGGGTGAACTTCCAGAAGGGAATGAAGGGAAGTGGATGATTGTAGACAACACACCCCCTTCAACATGCATACTATACACAGACCAAAATCATCTGGTCTCCTCTTATTATCTTTGGTCGATGCAAAAACTAAACATTCCGGCTCGCACAAACTACCCATTGTCGGATTACTTTCAATTTCTAGAAGGTGTATTACTCAATTATTTTGATCAACATTGAGCTCACCCGTGATATGATTAATTATAAATAGTAATTGCTATTAGCTAATTCATATTGTAGTTTCTGTCAGCCGAGAGTTATACAAAATATGACTGCTTGTGTTACTTCAATCTTTCCTCAGTTAGCGCTCGGACAAATGTAGCCTACATTTTCTGGTTTGGATGATTGCGTTGTGCTGTAGCAACTTGTCTGAACATTACATTAAAAAATAAACTGGTCACACTCTGGACATAAAACTGTGTTTGTGCAAAATGTTTCTGTGAAAAAAGATGCGGCCAGCTCAAATGCTGATTCTTGTGTCAATCGAAAATGGATGTTCTAAATAAGCTTTCTAATCACACCGGTTTGATCGCATGCAACAGGGACCACTATAGAACAATCACACCCGTTTGTTGGTACTTGTGAAAAGGCTAAGCTAAAGTGTACATCATGCTTTGAAAATTGCCAGTGTCAGTAAACCTCTGGAAAGAAGTGGTTATGAAATTGTTGCCAGCAGAGCTGGTTAGGCTGTTTCATGTTATCCATAGGTAAACAAATCATTGGCCAGAGCCTCAAGTGTCCGCTCTGAATGATCCGATTGCGAAACAAGAGGGGTGGGTCTAAAGCTTAAAAGGGTGTGAACAATGCTGAATGGGTGTAGACAAAGCAGAGCTCTTCACTAGATACAAAAGCAACAAAAAAGGCCATTATCTCAAAAGTGAGTTTACAAGTTTATCAAGCAAAATTACTTTCCCGTTGTTCCTCAACAATGCAGTTTAAAACCTCTTGCGACGATCCGGGAGCGTAATCATAGCCTCAAATGCATTAGCATAACGCAGCGGACATAAACTTTTCCTATTCATGAAAATGCAAATGAAATGAAATAAATATATTCAAACACAAGCTTAGCCTTTTGTTAACAACAAATCTCAGATTTTCAAAATATGCGTTACAGCCAACGCTAGACAAGCATTTGTGTAAGTTTATCATGGCATAATGCTATGCTAGGCTCTGCTGGCAGCAGGCAACATTTTCACGAAAATAAGAAGAGCAACCAAATTAAATAATTTACCTTTGAAGAACTTCAGATGCTTTCACTCAGGAGACTCCCAGTTAGATAGCAAATGTTCCTTTTTTCCCAAAATATTATTTTTGTACGCGAAATAGCTCCCGTTTGTTCATCATGCTTGGCTGAGAACCAATGTGTGGGATTATAGGCAAAGACACGAGCAAACCCATACTGGAAAACAGAAGCCATATGTTTGTGCAGAATGTGGGTTAGCTTTCGCTCAAAGAAAGCGCTTGACTGAACACCAATGCACTCACTCCTTGAATTAAATTCCTTGAATTAAAACGGTGCTGCAGGAATAATGACAAGCAAACCTGGGGAGCTTTGGGTTCACATTGTCCTAAAAAAGGGAACCGGACTAAAGAATTCAGGGGAACCAAACTCAGACCACCTCTCCAGATGGTCTCAGTTTGGTTTGCTTCAGGGGCTCTTTTGAGGGGTCTGAGTAAATTTGGAGTGTTCACACTGCACGAAAACATTATGCGAACTGCACTGAGTTCACAAAAATTGTCTGAAAGGGACTAAGTGTGAGAACAATGCTATATCGCCCTTAAAGCATTGAAATGAGATGGCATGGATGACATGCTCATTGTCACATGACACAGCACTTTTTAAATGTTACCTTCCCCCTTCTGTTTGATGACATGAGAAAAACAGCTCTTTCGAAGTCCAACCTCATTATTACGAGCCGCCTGCCAAGCTCTGCATTATGGCCATTAATTATTTTTCAGTTAATTTTGCGAGCAGCCCCAATTACTGGTCATTTCTACTTCCTGCTCAGCTAGTTGGTAAGACTGTATATGAGATTCCTGGGTGGCTCTTTGATCAGACTAAACAGAGCAGGGTTACGCTTGTCCTGCTGCCTGACATTAATGCTAATCACGCTTTAAATTTGGGTCCAGGAGATCCAAAACATACTGTAGTATAACAAGCATTACATGAACCAAAGAAGCTTCCTAAGCAGCCGTCACTATATAGAATCAAAGAACTAGGGTAGTTTTATTCAGCTCAAATGGCGGAGAAAAATATGTACTTGCAATATGCATTGCAAATATAATTTTTTACAGTTACAGTACGCAATGTATAGGCAGCATTAAATATTTGGGGATAATGGAAACATTTCATTTGGCAGATTATAGCGTGAGTTTGCGGACATGTACCTTGTTTTTGCTTCTGCATTTACCTCAGTCCAAGTGTGGAGGAAGATTACTGTAGAACACATGGAATAAATTGAAAACAGAAAATTACTTGGCGAAGGCAATTATTGTATGCTAAACTCAGTGCATCTATTATAATGGGAACAGCAAGCACCCTGTTTATATTTATCTTTTAAATTTTGCCTGTAAACTAATTCCATCTGTGACCTATGTTGAATGCTTCCTTGAAGAAAATGTTTTATTACAGCACTATCATGGGGAGAGGGTGACATTTCTCATTTCTCATCCATTCGTTTCAAAGCTCACCTTCCCCTGAATGAGGGGACTAATAATGCATGTTCTTCTTTTACATAATTTCAAGGCAGTAGCATCATTACAGGGGGATTGTGTGTGATAGCCAATAGATACTTTTTAAACTCTGATTAGAAAGATGTCTGAGGATTCTTCTGACCACTGAGAGAGTCCATTATGTCTTCGTGACATTTGGAAAGACCTGCGTAAAATGCTCACATCGGTACCATCTCTGTTCATTGGGATAAGGCTATGGAGGTGGGAATCTCACCATTATAGATTACCTTAAATCCCTAGATAGTATCACACCTGTTTTCCAGGTACCATGGACAGCTCCCATGCAGTTTTCAAGGTACATGTTAATAAAGAAATTAATCCTTTATGTTGGCTAGTGGACTTTGTGATAGGAAATAAAAAATATAATAAAGTTTGTAGGTCCACCATAAGCATTATTCCTAGTAGTTCCGTCCAAGTATAACTTTTCTCAGGGAGAGGTTATTTCAATCTGGAATATCTATAAAAACGTATGTCACTGTGGGCATAAACCAGTGGGATGCTGGAATGTATTTCTGCATCAATTAAGAGCAGAAACAATAAATAAAACAATCTTAAAATTATATTCTGCAGTGGGATGGGTTAGTGATTACAGCTTCAGAGTGTGAGGCTCCATGATGGAGAAACGTGTGGCTTTTTGTCCCCCTTCACATTGCCGCACACACATCACACACCATCTGTACAGTGGTTGCTCCACAAAAAGTTTTGTGATTATGCTGAGGTACTTGGAGGTAATTTGTGGTTTTATATGGTTCACTACTTCATTGCTCCAGACCAGCACAAGGGGGAGTTAGACCACTGATTATACTTTTGGGTTCCAGGGCACTACTGTGTTTCTAACTGACAATGAAGGGGAGACATAAACCTAAATTGTGCACAGCGTCAGTATTACTTACTAAAACTATTGTTACACCAAGGTTAATATTAGGATTATTTTGCTCTTACTACAGTACTGTAGCCCATTCCTGATCAGTCACAGCGGAGCAACGGTCACAGTGGAGCAACAGTCTAAGACACTGCATAACAGTGCAAGCTGTGTTGTTACATATGCTGTTTCAATGCCTGTCCCGCCCTTAACTGGGCGACCCATAAGATGACTGTAGGTTTTTACTTTCTCTCCCTGTAAAAACAGAAATAAATAATTCTAAATAACAGACTGCCTTTATTTACAAATCAGTAACAATGTCTCACCCCATGTTCAAGAATGGACTTTTTGTCACTCTTTACGTTATTTGAAAAGAAAATAATTTCCAAAATATTGTTATTTTTTAAACAAAGCGATTATTATTTTTATTAATAATTTAGAATGATATAAAAGCCCCTTGGATATTCTCACAGATATATTATTAACCATGTTATTAGCAGGACAAAATATATTGGTCATGGCTCTTGAGTGGCGCACAATTAGATTGCCTTGCAGTTCTACAGCTGTATCCATTGAAACAGAGGTGGGCACACAAGATTCAAAGCACGAGGGCAGGGGGCACGGGATGGGCCTCAGAGTCGTGCACAGAAGACCGACCTAGCCCATGGGAAGGGAGGAGGAGGGGGGGTGGACCCCGCCCGACTGGGTAGCACAGAGCAACACATTAAGGGGCATTGCACTAATAATGGCGTCACTCAAAAGTTATACTTAAATCCAAACTGGATTCAACAAAAACTTTTATGAAAAACTTGTATTTCAATTCCCAAATTCTAATAGTAATTGGAAAGGTAGATACAAATTATTTGTGAAATTGTGGTTACGATAAATAATGTTAACAAGATGGTGTGTTTTTGTTTACAGTAGTGATGGACAACTGGTGGCATTTTGAAAACAGGTTTTCAAACACTTGTAGCCAGATTAACAGAACAGTAGACTCTTTATTGCCCAGCTACTGTAGGTGTGAACATCCCCCCACCTGCAATGTATTAGATGCTTAAATTCAATTTCAGTTCAATCCACCAGAAAAGACTAAACAAATAATACACCAAAAAGTATTATTATTATTATGTATCACATCTGACTGTGATTGGTAGTCCCATCGGGTGGCGCACAAATGGTCCAGCGTTTCTCTCCCTGTAAAAACATAAATAAATATTTTGGTCTTCACAGAAATTATTTTGGCCTTTATTGAAATTACAATTGCTCAGTTTAATTTTTTTAAAAATGAAATCGCCTACAAAATATTGCTATATATTCTGAAGTTGATGCCACAGTCATATAGCCAGGCACCTACAGTACATAAAGCTGAGTGACTCACTCATTCATGGCTTTGGATCAAAATAAATAAGTACCAACATTCATTCTGATAGTCTTTAATGAATAAATGTTTTTATTATCCTGACCTGGACACCATGTACAGTATTATAATAGCCAATTATGGGCTATTGTTACGGTTTTCTAATGGTGAAGGAGAGTCGGACCAAACTGCAGCGTGTCGATTTCGATCCATGTTTATTTAAACAAACGTAAAACACGACTAAACACGAACACTACAACACTACAAAACAATAAACGAAACGACAAGGATATCAAGACACTCAGGACAATCACCCACAATACAACCAAAGAATATGGCTGCCTAAATATGGTTCCCAATCAGAGACAACGATAACCACCTGTCTCTGATTGAGAACCACTTCAGACAGCCATAGACTTTCCTAGAACACCCCACTAAGCTACAACCCCACTAAGCTACACACCACATACAAAAACCCATGTCACACCCTGGCCTGACCCAATACATGAAGAAAAACGCAAAATACTTCGACCAGGGCGAGACAGCTATTAGCAGGACAATATACCTTTATGAACACCTCTCTGTATGTTGATACTTTGTGGATGGGGGCTCCTGCAGTGCAAAATGCATTGCTACAGATGCAGCTTTGATACCCGTGCCAGCCGCCACCATGAGACGGCTTTTGGTTTTCATTTAGAATCCTCCAGTCCTCTATATGTAATTATTGGCTGAGAGTCATGTCATATTTTTCGATACACTGTAGGCCTACCATAGGCGAGATGAGTGTCAGTAGTGTTGAGTAATGTGCTGTTAAAAGTGTTGTAGGTCTTATTTATTTAAAAAGCATATTGAAGTTAGAAGCAATAGGATCTAAAGCAATAGCCTACAACTATTTTAGCACTGTTTCACACAAATCAAATCAAATCAAATCAAATCAAATCAAATCAAATCAAAATAGGAGAAAGCCCTGCCTCCAGCTGTTTGCTTAGAAATTCTAGGGACAATTAGGAGGCCTGAATCTTTGTTTGGGCATTGGACTACGATTATACAATGGGGTGTAGAAATGTTATGCTCTTAGTTGAACCTTTATTTAACTTGGCAAGTCAGTTAAGAATACATTCTCATCTACAAGCACAGCCTACTCCTTCCTCCCCATCGGGGAATTGAACCCCAGTCTCCCGAGTGCCTGCACGACACAGGGATTCTTGAGCTAAATTGTCAAGTACAGTAGCCTACTCCCAACCGTCATGTTGTACAGCGCCATATTTTCAGTTCCATCCTAATGGAAACCCAGAGGGTTTTTTATTTTTCTTGGAATAGAAACACCATAATATTAATCAAATTAATTCAGCAATGTCATGACTTCTGCCGAAGTCGGTTCCTCTCCGGTGTTCGGCGGTCGATGTCACAGGTCATCCATTTTCCATTTGTTTTGTCTTGTTTTTCCACAAACCTGGTTTTCATTCCCTCATTACGTGTTGTGTATTTAACCCTCTTTTTCCCCCCATGTCTTTGTGTGGTATTATTTGTTGGAAGTGCTTGTGCACATTGTTATCTGGTGCGCGACGGGTTTTGTACCCATTCTTTATTATTCTGTATGCCGGTGGTTATACAGTGGGGCAAAAAGTATTTAGTCAGCCACTAATTGTGCAAGTTCTCCCACTTAAAAAGATGAGAGAGGCCTGTAATTTCCATCATAAGTACACTTCAACTTTGACAGACAAAATGAGAAAAAAAATCCAGAACATCACATTGTAGGATTTTTAATGAATTGATTTGCAAATTATGGTGGAAAATGTACTATGTATTTCATAAGTAAGATACACTTCTTGTTAATCCCACCAAAGTGTCCGATTTTCAATAGGCTTTACGGCGAAAGCACCACAAACGGTTATATTAGGTCAGAGCAAAGTCACATAAAAACAGCCGTTTAATTAATCACTAACCTTTGATGATCTTCATAAGATGACACTCATAGGACTTTATGTTACACAATACATGTATATTTTGTTCGATAAAGTTCATATTTATTTCCAAAAATCTCAGTATACATTGGCGCGTTATGTACAATAGTTACAAAAATATCCGGTGATTTTGCTGAGAGCCACATCAATTTACAGAAATTCTCATCATAAATGTTGATGAAAATACAAGTGTTATGCATGGAACTTTAGATACACTTCTCCTTAATGCAACTGCTGTGTCAGATTTCAAAAAAAGCTTTACGGAAAAAGCAAACCATGCAATAATCAAAAAAGAGACCAAAAAAGCCAAAAAGATATCCGCCATATTGTGCAGTCAACAGAAGTCAGAAATAACATTATAAATATTCACTTACCTTTGATGATATTCATCATGATCCACTCCCAGGAATCCCAGTTCCACAATAAATGTTTGTTTTGTTCGATAATGTCCACCATTTATGTCCAAATAGCTACTTTTGTTAGCGCGTTTTGTAAACAAGTCCAAACTCACGAAGAGCGTTCACTTGGAGCAGACGAAATGTAAAAAAGTCCAAATACATTCCGTAGTAACATGTCAAACGATGTATAGAATCAATCTTTAGGGTGTTTTTAACATAAATCTTCAATAATGTTCCAACCGGAGAATTCCTTTGTCTGTAGAATTGCGATGGAACAGAGTTCGCTCTCACGTGAACGAGCGTCACAAGCTCGTGGCAATCTGCCAGATATCTGGCTCAAACCCCTCTCATTTGGCCCCACTTCACAGTAGAAGCATCGAACAAGGTTCTAAAGACTGCTGACATATAGTGGATGCCTTAGGAAGTGCAACATGACCAATATCCCACTGTACCGGTTTTCCCCATTAAGCAGCGGGTCGGTGTCAGAGGCCGAGTCTTCTCTGGTCTCTACTCCTCCCGTTACGGGGTCTGAGACGCCGAAGCTTCCCACCATTAGCTCTGACAAATTGAAAACTCTAGTCATTGGCGACTCCATTACCCGCAGTATTAGACTTAAAGCGAATCATCCAGCGATCATACACTGTTTACCCGGGGGCAGGGCTACCGACGTTAAGGCTAATCTGAAGATGGTGCTGGCTAAAGCTAAAACTGGCGAGTGTAGAGAGTATAGAGATATTGTTATCCACGTCGGCACCAACGATGTTAGGATGAAACAGTCAGAGATCACCAAGCGCAACATAGCTTCTGCGTGCATATCAGCTAGAAAGATGTGTCGGCATCGAGTAATTGTCTCTGGCCCCCTCCCAGTTAGGGGGAGTGATGAGCTCTACAGCAGAGTCTCACAACTCAATCGCTGGTTGAAAACTGTTTTCTGCCCCTCCCAAAAGATAGAATTTGTAGATAATTGGCCCTCTTTCTGGGACTCACCCACAAACAGGACCAAGCCTGACCTGCTGAGGAGTGACGGACTCCATCCTAGCTGGAGGGGTGCTCTCATCTTATCTGCCAACATAGACAGGGCTCTAACTCCTCTAGCTCCACAATGAAATAGGGTGCAGGCCAGGCAGCAGGCTATTAGCCAGCCTGCCAGCATAGTGGAGTCTGCCACTAGCATAGTTAGTGTAGTCAGCTCAGCTATCACCATTGAGACCGTGTCTGTGCCTCGACCTAGGTTGGGCAAAACTAAACATGGCGGTGTTCGCCTTAGCAATCTCACTAGGATAATGACCACCTCCATTCCTGTCATTACTGAAAGAGATCATGATATCTCACATCTCAAAATAGGGCTACTTAATGTTAGATCCCTTACTTCAAAGGCAATTATAGTCAATGAACTAATCACTGATCATAATCTTGATGTGATTGGCCTGACTGAAACATGGCTTAAGCCTGATGAATTTACTGTGTTAAATGAGGCCTCACCTCCTGGCTACACTAGTGACCATATCCCCCGTGCATCCCGCAAAGGCGGAGGTGTTGCTAACATTTACGATAGCAAATTTCAATTTACAAAAAAAAAAAAAAAAAAAAAAAAAATGACGTTTTCGTCTTTTGAGCT